>NW_027325104.1:0-300000 GCF_028372415.1 Notamacropus eugenii
TTTGATTCTAAGCCTAACACTAAATCGTCAGTCCTCAACACTAACCCTAACCCTAAATGCACTCGATTCTAACCCAAAAGGCAATCCTGACCCCTAAGCCGAACCCTAAACTTCGATTCTACCAACACAAACCCTAACCCTAATCCTAACCCTACCCCTACCCCTACCCCTAAATGCACTCTAACCCTACCCCTACCCCTAACACTAACCCTAACCCTAACGAATTCTAACCAAAACTCTAACCCTAAATGTGCTCGATTCTAACCCTAACACTAAATCGTCAATTTCAACACTATCCCTAAGCCTAAATGCACTGGATTCTAACCCACAAGCCATTCGTGACCCTAAGCCTAATCCTAAAACCTCGATTCTACCAACACAAACCTTAACCCTAATCCCAACCCTACTCCTACCCCTACCCCTAAATGCACTCTAAGCCATACCCTGACGAAAACCAGAACACTCAAAATGCGCCTGATTCTAACCCTAACCCTAACCCTAAGCCTAACCTGAAGCCTAACCCTTGATTCTACGAAAGCGAACGCGAAACAGAACTCTAACCCTAGCACTATCCTTAAATGCTCTCGGTTTAACCCTGACCCTAACCCTAACCCTAACCCTAACCCGAAATGCACTGAATTTTAACCATAACTCTAACCCTAAATGTGCTCAATTCGAACCCTATCAATAAATCGTCAATTTGAACACTAACCCAAGCCTAATACGCTCGATTCTGATCCAAAATGCAATCCTGACCCTAAGCCTATAGCTAAGCCTCGATTCTACCAACACAAACCTTAACCCTACTCCTAACCCTACCCCTACCACTAGCCCTAAAAGCACTTTAACCTTAACCCTCACCCTAACGCTAACAACTAAAACTGTGCTTGATTCTCACCCTAACCCTCACCCTAAGCCTAACTCTAAGCCTAACCCTCGATTCTACGAAAGCTAACGCTAAACCTAACTCTAACCTAGCACTATCCTTAAATGGTCTCGATTCTAACCCTGACCCTAACCCTAACCCTAACCCTAACCTTAACCCTAAAGGCGCTGAATTCTAATCATAACTCTATCCCTAAATGTGCTTGATTCTAACGCTAAAACTAAATCATCAATTTCAACACTAACCTTAAGCCTAAATGCTCTGAATAATGACCCAAAATGCTCTCCTAACCCTAAGCCTAACCCAAAACCTCGAATCTACCAACACAAACACTAACCCTATTCCTAACCCAACTCCTCCCCTACCCGTAAATGAACTCAACCCCTAACCCTAACCCCAACCCTAACACTAAAAATGCACTTGATTCAAACCCTAATCCTTACCCTAACTCTAACCCGAACACTGACCCTCGATTCTATGAAGCTAACCCTATACCTAACTCTACCCCTAACACGATCCTTAAATGCACTCGATTCTAACCCTCACCCTAACATAACCCTAACCCTAACCCTAATCCAAACCCTAAATGCACTGGATTCTAACCATAAATTTAACCCTAATGTGCTTGATTCTAACATTAACTCTAAATCGTCAATCCCAACACTAACACTAACCCTAAATGCATTCGATTCTAACCCAAAAGGCAATCCTGACCCTAACCCTAACCCTAACCCTCGATTCTACGAAAGCTAACCCTATACAGAACTCTACCCCTAACACTATCCTTAAATGCACTCGATTCTAACCTTCTCCCTGAACATAACCCTAACCCTACCCTTAATCCTAACCCTAAATGCAGTGGATTCTAACCATAACTCTAACCCTAATGTGCTCGATTATAACCCTAACACTAAATCGTCAATCTCAACACTAAGCCTAACCCTAAATGCACTCGACTCTAACCCAAAAGGCAATGCTGACCCTAACCATAACCCTAACCCTCGATTCTACGAAAGCTAACCCTATACAGAACTCTACCCCTAACACTATCCTTAAATGCACTCGATTCTAACCCTCTCCCTGAACAAAACCCTGACCCTACCCTTAAACCTGACCCTAAATGCAGTGGATTGTATCCATAACTCTAACCCTAATGTGCTCGATTATAACCCTAACACTAAATCGTCAATCTCAACACTAAACCTAACCCTAAATGCACTCGACTCTAACCCAAAAGGCAATCCTGACCCTAAGCCGAACCCTAAACTTCGATTCTACCAACACAAACCCTAACCCTAATCCTAACCCTACTCCTATCCCTACCTCTATATGCACTCTAACCCTAACCCTAACCCAACCCCTTACACTAAAAATGGGCTTGATTCTAACCCTAAACCTAACCCTATCCCTAACCCTCAATTCTATGAAACCTAACCCTAAACCTAACTCTAACCCTACAACTATTCTTACATGCTCTCGATGCTCATCCTGACCCTAATAACCCTAACCCTAAGCCTAAGCATAAATGCAGTGGATTCTAACCATAACTCTAACCCTCATGTCCTTGATTCTAAGCCTAACACTAAATCGTCAGTCTCAACACTAACCCTAACCCTAAATGCACTCGATTCTAACCCAAAAGGCAATCCTGACCCTAAGCCGAACCCTAAACCTTCGATTCTACCAACACAAACCCTAACCCTAATCCTAACCCTACCCCTACCCCTACCCTAAATGCACTCTAACCCTACCCCTACCCCCTAACACTAACCCTAACCCTAACGAATTCTAACCAAAACTCTAATCCTAAATGTGCTCGATTCTAACCCTAACACTAAATCGTCAATTTCAACACTATCCCTAAGCCTAAATGCACTGGATTCTAACCCACAAGCCATTCGTGACCCTAAGCCTAATCCTAAACCTCGATTCTACCAACACAAACCTTAACCCTAAATCCCAACCCTACTCCTACCCCTACCCCTAAATGCACTCTAAGCCATACCCTGACGAAAACCAGAACACTCAAAATGCGCCTGATTCTAACCCTAACCCTAACCCTAAGCCTAACCTGAAGCCTAACCCTTGATTCTACGAAAGCGAACGCGAAACAGAACTCTAACCCTAGCACTATCCTTAAATGCTCTCGGTTTAACCCTGACCCTAACCCTAACCCTAACCCTAACCCGAAATGCACTGAATTTTAAACCATAACTCTAACCCTAAATGTGCTCGATTCGAACCCTAACAATAATCGTCAATTTGAACACTAACCCAAAGCCTAAATACGCTCGATTCTGATCCAAAATGCAATCCTGACCCTAAGCCTATAGCTAAGCCTCGATTCTACCAACACAAACCTTAACCCTACTCCTAACCCTACCCCTACCACTAGCCCTAAAAGCACTTTAACCTTAACCCTCACCCTAACGCTAACACTAAAACTGTGCTTGATTCTCACCCTAACCCTCACCCTAAGCCTAAGTCTAAGCCTAACCTCGATTCTACGAAAGCTAACGCTAAACCTAACTCTAACCCTAGCACTATCCTTAAATGGTCATCGATTCTAACCCTGACCCTAACCCTAACCCTAACCCTAACCTTAACCCTAAAGGCGCTGAATTCTAATCATAACTCTATCCCTAAATGTGCTTGATTCTAACGCTAAAACTAAATCATCAATTTCAACACTAACCTTAAGCCTAAATGCTCTGAATTATGACCCAAAATGCTCTCCTAACCCTAAGCCTAACCCAAAACCTCGAATCTACCAACACAAACACTAACCCTAATCCTAACCCAACTCCTCCCCTACCCCTAAATGAACTCAAACCCTAACCCTAACCCCAACCCTAACACTAAAAATGCACTTGATTCAAACCCTAATCCTTACCCTAACTCTAACCCGAACACTGACCCTCGATTCTATGAAAGCTAACCCTATACCTAACTCTAACCCTAACAAGATCCTTAAATGCACTCGATTCTAACCCTCACCCTAAACATAACCCTAACCCTAACCCTAAACCAAACCCTAAATGCCACTGGATTCTAACCATAAATTTAACCCTAATGTGCTTGATTCTAACATTAACTCTAAATCGTCAATCCCAACACTAACACTAACCCTAAATGCATTCGATTCTAACCCAAAAGGCAATCCTGACCCTAACCCTAACCCTAACCCTCGATTCTACGAAAGCTAACCCTATACAGAACTCTACCCCTAACACTATCCTTAAATGCACTCGATTCTAACCTTCTCCCTGAACATAACCCTAACCCTACCCTTAATCCTAACCCTAAATGCAGTGGATTCTAACCATAACTCTAACCCTAATGTGCTCGATTATAACCCTAACACTAAATCGTCAATCTCAACACTAAGCCTAACCCTAAATGCACTCGACTCTAACCCAAAAGGCAATGCTGACCCTAACCATAACGCTAACCCTCGATTCTACGAAAGCTAACCCTATACAGAACTCTACCCCTAACACTATCCTTAAATGCACTCGATTCTAACCCTCTCCCTGAACAAAACCCTGACCCTACCCTTAACCTGACCCTAACA
The DNA here is from genome assembly GCF_028372415.1 of Notamacropus eugenii. NCBI lineage: Eukaryota > Metazoa > Chordata > Mammalia > Diprotodontia > Macropodidae > Notamacropus > Notamacropus eugenii. The sequence goes on from NW_027325104.1 coordinate 4,461, forward strand.
TGCAGTGGATTGTATCACATAACTCTAACCCTAATGTGCTCGATTATAACCCTAACACTAACTCGTCAATCTCAACACTAAACCTAACCTAAATGCACTCGACTCTAACCAAAAGGCAATCCTGACCCTAAGCCGAACCTAAACTTCGATTCTACCAACACAAACCCTAACCCTAATCCTAACCCTACTCCTATCCCTACCTCTATATGTACTCTAACCCTAACCCTAACCCAACCCCTTACACTAAAAATGGGCTTGATTCTAACCCTAAACCTAACCCTATCCCTAACCCTCAATTCTATGAAACCTAACCCTAAACCTAACTCTAACCCTACAACTATTCTTACATGCTCTCGATGCTCATCCTGACCCTAATAACCCTAACCCTAAGCCTAAGCATAAATGCAGTGGATTCTAACCATAACTCTAACCCTCATGTCCTTGATTCTAAGCCTAACACTAAATCGTCAGTCTCAACACTAACCCTAACCCTAAATGCACTCGATTCTAACCCAAAAGGCAATCCTGACCCTAAGCCGAACCCTAAACTTCGATTCTACCAACACAAACCCTAACCCTAATCCTAACCCTACCCCTACCCCTACCCCTAAATTGCACTCTAACCCTACCCCTACCCCTAACACTAACCCTAACCCTAACGAATTCTAACCAAAACTCTAATCCTAAATGTGCTCGATTCTAACCCTAACACTAAATCGTCAATTTCAACACTATCCTAAGCCTAAATGCACTGGATTCTAACACACAAGCCATTCGTGACCCTAAGCCTAATCCTAAACCTCGATTCTACCAACACAAACCTTAACCCTAATCCCAACCCTACTCCTACCCCTACCCCTAAATGCACTCTAAGCCATACCCTGACGAAAACCAGAACACTCAAAATGCGCCTGATTCTAACCCTAACCCTAACCCTAAGCCTAACCTGAAGCCTAACCCTTGATTCTACGAAAGCGAACGCGAAACAGAACTCTAACCCTAGCACTATCCTTAAATGCTCTCGGTTTTAACCCTGACCCTAACCCTAACCCTAACCCTAACCCGAAATGCACTGAATTTAACCATAACTCTAACCCTAAATGTGCTCGATTCGAACCCTAACAATAAATCGTCAATTTGAACACTAACCCAAAGCCTAAATACGCTCGATTCTGATCCAAAATGCAATCCTGACCCTAAGCCTATAGCTAAGCCTCGATTCTACCAACACAAACCTTAACCCTACTCCTAACCCTACCCCTACCACTTAGCCCTAAAAGCACTTTAACCTTAACCCTCACCCTAACGCTAACACTAAAACTGTGCTTGATTCTCACCCTAACCCTCACCCTAAGCCTAAGTCTAAGCCTAACCCTCGATTCTACGAAAGCTAACGCTAAACCTAACTCTAACCCTAGCACTATCCTTAAATGGTCTCGATTCTAACCCTGACCCTAACCCTAACCCTAACCCTAACCTTAACCCTAAAGGCGCTGAATTCTAATCATAACTCTATCCCTAAATGTGCTTGATTCTAACGCTAAAACTAAATCATCAATTTCAACACTAACCTTAAGCCTAAATGCTCTGAATTATGACCCAAAATGCTCTCCTAACCCTAAGCTAACCCAAACCTCGAATCTACCAACACAAACACTAACCCTAATCCTAACCCAACTCCTCCCTACCCCTAAATGAACTCAAACCCTAACCCTAACCCCAACCCTAACACTAAAAATGCACTTGATTCAAACCCTAATCCTTACCCTAACTCTAACCCGAACACTGACCCTCGATTCTATGAAAGCTAACCCTATACCTAACTCTAACCCTAACAAGATCCTTAATGCACTCGATTCTAACCCTCTCCCTGAACATAACCCTAACCCTAACCCTAATTCAAACCCTAAATGCACTGGATTGTAACCATAAATTTAACCCTAATGTGCTTGATTCTAACATTAACTCTAAATCGTCAATCCCAACACTAACCCTAACCCTAAATGCATTCGATTCTAACCCAAAAGGCAATCCTGACCCTAACCCTAACCCTAACCCTCGATTCTACGAAGCTAACCCTATACAGAACTCTACCCCTAACACTATCCTTAAATGCACTCGTCTAACCCTCTCCCTGAACAAAACCCTGACCCTACCCTTAAACCTGACCCTAAATGCAGTGGATTGTATCCATAACTCTAACTCGAATGTGCTCGATTAATAACCCTAGACACTAAATCGACAATCTCAACACTAACCCAACCCTAAATGCACTCGACTCTAACCCAAAAGGCAATCCTGACCCTAAGGCCGAACCCTAAACTTTCGAATCTACCAACACAAACCCTACCCTACATCCTATACCCTACTCCTATCCCTACCTCTATATGCACTCTAACCCTAACCCTAACCCAACCCCTTACACTAAAAATGGGCTTGATTCTAACCCTAAACCTAACCCTATCCCTAACCCTCAATTCTATGAAACCTAACCCTAAACCTAACTCTAATCCTACAACTATTCTTAAATGCTCTCGATGCTCATCCTGACCCTAATAACCCTAACCTAAGCCTAAGCATAAATGCAGTGGATTCTAACCATAACTCTAACCCTCATGTCCTTGATTCTAAGCCTAACACTAAATCGTCAGTCTCAACACTAACCCTAACCCTAAATGCACTCGATTCTAACCCAAAAGGCAATCCTGACCCTAAGCCGAACCCTAAACTTCGATTCTACCAACACAAACCCTAACCCTAATCCTAACCCTACCCCTACCCCTACCCCTAAATGCACTCTAACCCTACCACTACCCCTAACACTAACCCTAACCCTAACGAATTCTAACCAAAACTCTAATCCTAAATGTGCTCGATTCTAACCCTAACACTAAATCGTCAATTTCAACACTATCCCTAAGCCTAAATGCACTGGATTCTAACCCACAACCCATTCGTGACCCTAAGCCTAATCCTAAACCTCGATTCTACCAACACAAACCTTAACCCTAATCCCAACCCTACTCCTACCCCTACCCCTAAATACACTCTAAGCCATACCCTGACGAAAACCAGAACACTCAAAATGCGCCTGATTCTAACCCTAACCCTAACCCTAAGCCTAACCTGAAGCCTAACCCTTGATTCTACGAAAGCGAACGCGAAACAGAACTCTAACCCTAGCACTATCCTTAAATGCTCTCGGTTTTAACCCTGACCCTAACCCTAACCCTAACCCTAACCCGAAATGCACTGAATTTTAACCATAACTCTAACCCTAAATGTGCTCGATTCAAACCCTAACAATAAATCGTCAATTTGAACACTAACCCAAAGCTAAATACGCTCGATTCTGATCCAAAATGCAATCCTGACCTAAGCCTATAGCTAAGCCTCGATTCTACCAACACAAACCTTAACCCTACTCCTAACCCTACCCCTACCACTAGCCCTAAAAGCACTTTAACCTTAACCCTCACCCTAACGCTAACACTAAAACTGTGCTTGATTCTCACCCTAACCCTCACCCTAAGCTAAGTCTAAGCCTAACCTCGATTCTACGAAAGCTAACGCTAAACCTAACTCTAACCCTAGCACTATCCTTAAATGGTCTCGATTCTAACCCTGACCCTAACCCTAACCCTAACCCTAACCTTAACCCTAAAGGCGCTGAATTCTAATCATAACTCTATCCCTAAATGAGCTTGATTCTAACGCTAAAACTAAATCATCAATTTCAACACTAACCTTAAGCCTAAATGCTCTGAATTATGACCCAAAATGCTCTCCTAACCCTAAGCCTAACCCAAAACCTCGAATCTACCAACACAAACACTAACCCTAATCCTAACCCAACTCTCCCCTACCCCTAAATGAACTCAAACCCTAACCCTAACCCCAACCCTAACACTAAAAATGCACTTGATTCAAACCCTAATCCTTACCCTAACTCTAACCCGAACACTGACCCTCGATTCTATGAAAGCTAACCCTATACCTAACTCTACCCTAACACGATCCTTAAATGCACTCGATTCTAACCCTCACCCTAAACATAACCCTAACCCTAACCCTAATCCAAACCCTAAATGCACTGGATTCTAACCATAAATTTAACCCTAATGTGCTTGATTCTAACATTAACTCTAAATCGTCAATCCCAACACTAACACTAACCCTAAATGCATTCGATTCTAACCCAAAAGGCAATCCTGACCCTAACCCTAACCCTACCCTCGATTCTACGAAAGCTAACCCTATACAGAACTCTACCCCTAACACTATCCTTAAATGCACTCGATTCTAACCTTCTCCCTGAACATAACCCTAACCCTACCCTTAATCCTAACCCTAAATGCAGTGGATTCTAACCATAACTCTAACCCTAATGTGCTCGATTATAACCCTAACACTAAAATCGTCAATCTCAACACTAAGCCTAACCCTAAATGCACTCGACTCTAACCCAAAAGGCAATGCTGACCCTAACCATAACGCTAACCCTCGATTCTACGAAAGCTAACCCTATACAGAACTCTACCCCTAACACTATCCTTAAATGCACTCGATTCTAACCCTCTCCCTGAACAAAACCCTGACCCTACCCTTAAACCTGACCCTAAATGCAGTGGATTGTATCCATAACTCTAACCCTAATGTGCTCGATTATAACCCTAACACTAAATCGTCAATCTCAACACTAAACCTAACCCTAAATGCACTCGACTCTAACCCAAAAGGCAATCCTGACCCTAAGCCGAACCCTAAACTTCGATTCTACCAACACAAACCACTAACCCTAATCCTAACCCTACTCCTATCCCTACCTCTATATGCACTCTAACCCTAACCCTAACCCAACCCCTTACACTAAAATGGGCTTGATTCTAACCCTAAACCTAACCCTATCCCTAACCCTCAATTCTATGAAACCTAACCCTAAACCTAACTCTAAACCCTACAACTATTCTTAAATGCTCTCGATGCTCATCCTGACCCTAATAACCCTAACCTAAGCCTAAGCATAAATGCAGTGGATTCTAACCATAACTCTAACCCTCATGTCCTTGATTCTAAGCCTAACACTAAATCGTCAGTCTCAACACTAACCCTAACCCTAAATGCACTCGATTCTAACCCAAAAGGCAATCCTGACCCTAAGCCGAACCCTAAACTTCGATTCTACCAACACAAACCCTAACCCTAATCCTAACCCTACCCCTACCCCTACCCCTAAATGCACTCTAACCCTACCCCTACCCCTAACACTAACCCTAACCCTAACGAATTCTAACCAAAAACTCTAATCCTAAATGTGCTCGATTCTAACCCTAACACTAAATCGTCAATTTCAACACTATCCCTAAGCCTAAATGCACTGGATTCTAACCCACAAGCCATTCGTGACCCTAAGCCTAATCCTAAACCTCGATTCTACCAACACAAACCTTAACCCTAATCCCAACCCTACTCCTACCCCTACCCCTAAATGCACTCTAAGCCATACCCTGACGAAACCAGAACACTCAAAATGCGCCTGATTCTAACCCTAACCCTAACCCTAAGCCTAACCTGAAGCCTAACCCTTGATTCTACGAAAGCGAACGCGAAACAGAACTCTAACCCTAGCACTATCCTTAAATGCTCTCGGTTTTAACCCTGACCCTAAACCCTAACCCTAACCCTAACCCTAAATGCACTGAATTTTAACCATAACTCTAACCCTAAATGTGCTCGATTCAAACCCTAACAATAAATCGTCAATTTGAACACTAACCCAAAGCCTAAATACGCTCGATTCTGATCCAAAATGCAATCCTGACCCTAAGCCTATAGCTAAGCCTCGATTCTACCAACACAAACCTTAACCCTACTCCTAACCCTACCCCTACCACTAGCCCTAAAAGCACTTTAACCTTAACCCTCACCCTAACGCTAACACTAAAACTGTGCTTGATTCTCACCCTAACCCTCACCCTAAGCCTAACTCTAAGCCTAACCCTCGATTCTACGAAAGCTAACGCTAAACCTAACTCTAAACCCTAGCACTATCCTTAAATGGTCTCGATTCTAACCCTGACCCTAACCCTAACCCTAACCCTAACCCTAACCTTAACCCTAAAGGCGCTGAATTCTAATCATAACTCTATCCCTAAATGTGCTTGATTCTAACGCTAAAACTAAATCATCAATTTCAACACTAACCTTAAGCCTAAATGCTCTGAATTATGACCCAAAATGCTCTCCTAACCCTAAGCCTAACCCAAAACCTCGAATCTACCAACACAAGCACTAACCCTAATCCTAACCCAACTCCTCCCCTACCTCTAAATGAACTCAAACCCTAACCCTAACCCCAACCCTAACACTAAAAATGCACTTGATTCAAACCCTAATCCTTACCCTAACTCTAACCCGAACACTGACCCCTCGATTCTATGAAAGCTAACCCTATACCTAACTCTACCCCTAACACGATCCTTAAATGCACTCGATTCTAACCCTCACCCTAAACATAACCCTAACCCTAACCCTAATCCAAACCCTAAATGCACTGGATTCTAACCATAAATTTAACCCTAATGTGCTTGATTCTAACATTAACTCTAAATCGTCAATCCCAACACTAACACTAACCCTAAATGCATTCGATTCTAACCCAAAAGGCAATCCTGACCCTAACCCTAACCCTAACCCTCGATTCTACGAAAGCTAACCCTATACAGAACTCTACCCCTAACACTATCCTTAAATGCACTCGATTCTAACCTTCTCCCTGAACATAACCCTAACCCTACAACCCCTTAATCCTAACCCTAATGCAGTGGATTCTAACCATAACTCTAACCCTAATGTGCTCGATTATAACCCTAACACTAAATCGTCAATCTCAACACTAAGCCTAACCCTAAATGCACTCGACTCTAACCCAAAAGGCCATGCTGACCCTAACCATAACCCTAACCCTCGATTCTACGAAGCTAACCCTATACAGAACTCTACCCCTAACACTATCCTTAAATGGCACTCGAATCTAACCCTCTCCCTGAACAAAACCCTGACCCTACCCTTAAACCTGACCCTAAATGCAGTGGATTGTATCCATAACTCTAACCCTAATGTGCTCGATTATAACCCTAACACTAAATCGTCAATCTCAACACTAAACCTAACCCTAAATGCACTCGACTCTAACCCAAAAGGCAATCCTGACCCTAAGCCGAACCCTAAACTTCGATTCTACCAACACAAACCCTAACCCTAATCCTAACCCTACTCCTATCCCTACCTCTATATGCACTCTAACCCTAACCCTAACCCAACCCCTTACACTAAAAATGGGCTTGATTCTAACCCTAAACCTAACCCTATCCCTAACCCTCAATTCTATGAAACCTAACCCTAAACCTAACTCTAACCCTACAACTATTCTTAAATGCTCTCGATGCTCATCCTGACCCTAATAACCCTAACCCTAAGCCTAAGCATAAATGCAGTGGATTCTAACCATAACTCTAACCCTCATGTCCTTGATTCTAAGCCTAACACTAAATCGTCAGTCTCAACACTAACCCTAACCCTAAATGCACTCGATTCTAACCCAAAAGGCAATCCTGACCCTAAGCCGAACACTAAACTTCGATTCTACCAACACAAACCCTAACCCTAATCCTAACCCTACCCCTACCCCTACCCCTAAATGCACTCTAACCCTACCCCTACCCCTAACACTAACCCTAACCCTAACGAATTCTAACCAAAACTCTAATCCTAAATGTGCTCGATTCTAACCCTAACACTAAATCGTCAATTTCAACACTATCCCTAAGCCTAAATGCACTGGATTCTAACCCACAAGCCATTCGTGACCCTAAGCCTAATCCTAAACCTCGATTCTACCAACACAAACCTTAACCCTAATCCCAACCCTACTCCTACCCCTACCCCTAAATGCACTCTAAGCCATACCCTGACGAAAACCAGAACACTCAAAATGCGCCTGATTCTAACCCTAACCCTAACCCTAAGCCTAACCTGAAGCCTAACCCTTGATTCTACGAAAGCGAACGCGAAACAGAACTCTAACCCTAGCACTATCCTTAAATGCTCTCGGTTTTAACCCTGACCCTAACCCTAACCCTAACCCTAACCCGAAATGCACTGAATTTTAACCATAACTCTAACCCTAAATGTGCTCGATTCAAATCCTAACAATAAATCGTCAATTTGAACACTAACCCAAAGCCTAAATACTCGATTCTGATCCAAAATGCAATCCTGACCCTAAGCCTATAGCTAAGCCTCGATTCTACCAACACAAACCTTAACCCTACTCCTAACCCTACCCCTACCACTAGCCCTAAAAGCACTTTAACCTTAACCCTCACCCTAACGCTAACACTAAAACTGTGCTTGATTCTCACCCTAACCCTCACCCTAAGCCTAACTCTAAGCCTAACCCTCGATTCTACGAAAGCTAACGCTAAACCTAACTCTAACCCTAGCACTATCCTTAAATGGTCTCGATTCTAACCCTGACCCTAACCCTAACCCTAACCCTAACCTTAACCCTAAAGGCGCTGAATTCTAATCATAACTCTATCCCTCAATGTGCTTGATTCTAACGCTAAAACTAAATCATCAATTTCAACACTAACATTAAGCCTAAATGCTCTGAATTATGACCCAAAATGCTCTCCTAACCCTAAGCCTAACCCAAAACCTCGAATCTACCAACACAAACACTAACCCTAATCCTAACCCAACTCCTCCCCTACCCCTAAATGAACTCAAACCCTAACCCTAACCCCAACCCTAACACTAAAAATGCACTTGATTCAAACCCTAATCCTTACCCTAACTCTAACCCGAACACTGACCCTCGATTCTATGAAAGCTAACCCTATACCTAACTCTACCCCTAACACGATCCTTAAATGCACTCGATTCTAACCCTCACCCTAAACATAACCCTAACCCTAACCCTAATCCAAACCCTAAATGCACTGGATTCTAACCATAAATTTAACCCTAATGTGCTTGATTCTAACATTAACTCTAAATCGTCAATCGCAACACTAACACTAACCCTAAATGCACTCGATTCTAACCCTCACCCAAAACATAACCCTAACCCTAACCCTAATCCAAACCCTAAATGCTCTGGATTCTAACCATAAATTTAACCCTAATGTGCTTGATTCTAACATTAACTCTAAATCGTCAATCCCAACACTAACACTAACCCTAAATGCATTCGATTCTAACCCAAAAGGCAATCCTGACCCTAACCCTAACCCTAACCCTCGATTCTACGAAAGCTAACCCTATACAGAACTCTACCCCTAACACTATCCTTAAATGCACTCGATTCTAACCTTCTCCCTGAACATAACCCTAACCCTACCCTTAATCCTAACACTAAATGCAGTGGATTCTAACCATAACTCTTACCCTAATGTGCTCGATTATAACCCTAACACTAAATCGTCAATCTCAACACTAAGCCTAACCCTAAATGCACTCGACTCTAACCCAAAAGGCAATGCTGACCCTAACCATAACCCTAACCCTCGATTCTACGAAAGCTAACCCTATACAGAACTCTACCCCTAACACTATCCTTAAATGCACTCGATTCTAACCCTCTCCCTGAACAAAACCCTGACCCTCCCCTTAAACCTGACCCTAAATGCAGTGGATTGTATCCATAACTCTAACCCTAATGTGCTCGATTATAACCCTAACACTAAATCGTCAATCTCAACACTAAACCTAACCCTAAATGCACTCGACTCTAACCCAAAAGGAAATCCTGACCCTAAGCCGAACCCTAAACTTCGATTCTACCAACACAAACCCTAACCCTAATCCTAACCCTACTCCTATCCCTACTTCTATATGCACTCTAACCCTAACCCTAACCCAACCCCTTACACTAAAAATGGGCTTGATTCTAACCCTAACCCTAACCCTATCCCTAACCCTCAATTCTATGAAACCTAACCCTAAACCTAACTCTAACCCTACAACTATTCTTAAATGCTCTCGATGCTCATCCTGACCCTAATAACCCTAACCCTAAGCCTAAGCATAAATGCAGTGGATTCTAACCATAACTCTAACCCTCATGTCCTTGATTCTAAGCCTAACACTAAATCGTCAGTCTCAACACTAACCCTAACCCTAAATGCACTCGATTCTAACCCAAAAGGCAATCCTGACCCTAAGCCGAACCCTAAACTTCGATTCTACCAACACAAACCCTAACCCTAATCCTAACCCTACCCCTACCCCTACCCCTAAATGCACTCTAACCCTACCCCTACCCCTAACACTAACCCTAACCCTAACGAATTCTAACCAAAACTCTAATCCTAAATGTGCTCGATTCTAACCCTAACACTAAATCGTCAATTTCAACACTATCCCTAAGCCTAAATGCACTGGATTCTAACCCACAAGCCATTCGTGACCCTAAGCCTAATCCTAAACCTCGATTCTACCAACACAAACCTTAAGCCTAATCCCAACCCTACTCCTACCCCTACCCCTAAATGCACTCTAAGCCATACCCTGACGAAAACCAGAACACTCAAAATGCGCCTGATTCTAACCCTAACCCTAACCCTAAGCCTAACCTGAAGCCTAACCCTCGATTCTACGAAAGCTAACCCTATACAGAACTCTACCCCTAACACTATCCTTAAATGCACTCGATTCTAACCTTCTCCCTGAACATAACCCTAACCCTACCCTTAATCCTAACCCTAAATGCAGTGGATTCTAACCATAACTCTAACCCTAATGTGCTCGATTATAACCCTAACACTAAATCGTCAATCTCAACACTAAGCCTAACCCTAAATGCACTCGACTCTAACCCAAAAGGCAATGCTGACCCTAACCATAACCCTAACCCTCGATTCTACGAAAGCTAACCCTATACAGAACTCTACCCCTAACACTATCCTTAAATGCACTCGATTCTAACCCTCTCCCTGAACAAAACCCTGACCCTACCCTTAAACCTGACCCTAAATGCAGTGGATTGTATCCATAACTCTAACCCTAATGTGCTCGATTATAACCCTAACACTAAATCGTCAATCTCAACACTAAACCTAACCCTAAATGCACTCGACTCTAACCCAAAAGGCAATCCTGACCCTAAGCCGAACCCTAAACTTCGATTCTACCAACACAAACCCTAACCCTAATCCTAACCCTACTCCTATCCCTACCTCTATATGCACTCTAACCCTAACCCTAACCCAACCCCTTACACTAAAAATGGGCTTGATTCTAACCCTAACCCTAACCCTATCCCTAACCCTCAATTCTATGAAACCTAACCCTAAACCTAACTCTAACCCTACAACTATTCTTAAATGCTCTCGATGCTCATCCTGACCCTAATAACCGTAACCCTAAGCCTAAGCATAAATGCAGTGGATTCTAACCATAACTCTAACCCTCATGTCCTTGATTCTAAGCCTAACACTAAATCGTCAGTCTCAACACTAACCCTAACCCTAAATGCACTCGATTCTAACCCAAAAGGCAATCCTGACCCTAAGCCGAACCCTAAACTTCGATTCTACCAACACAAACCCTAACCCTAATCCTAACCCTACCCCTACCCCTACCCCTAAATGCACTCTAACCCTACCCCTACCCCTAACACTAACCCTAACCCTGACGAATTCTAACCAAAACTCTAATCCTAAATGTGCTCGATTCTAACCCTAACACTAAATCGTCAATTTCAACACTATCCCTAAGCCTAAATGCACTGGATTCTAACCCACAAGCCATTCGTGACCCTAAGCCTAATCCTAAACCTCGATTCTACCAACACAAACCTTAACCCTAATCCCAACCCTACTCCTACCCCTACCCCTAAATGCACTCTAAGCCATACCCTGACGAAAACCAGAACACTCAAAATGCGCCTGATTCTAACCCTAACCCTAACCCTAAGCCTAACCTGAAGCCTAACCCTCGATTCTACGAAAGCTAACCCTATACAGAACTCTACCCCTAACACTATCCTTAAATGCACTCGATTCTAACCTTCTCCCTGAACATAACCCTAACCCTACCCTTAATCCTAACCCTAAATGCAGTGGATTCTAACCATAACTCTAACCCTAATGTGCTCGATTATAACCCTAACACTAAATCGTCAATCTCAACACTAAGCCTAACTCTAAATGCACTCGACTCTAACCCAAAAGGCAATGCTGACCCTAACCATAACCCTAACCCTCGATTCTACGAAAGCTAACCCTATACAGAACTCTACCCCTAACACTATCCTTAAATGCACTCGATTCTAACCCTCTCCCTGAACAAAACCCTGACCCTACCCTTAAACCTGACCCTAAATGCAGTGGATTGTATCCATAACTCTAACCCTAATGTGCTCGATTATAACCCTAACACTAAATCGTCAATCTCAACACTAAACCTAACCCTAAATGCACTCGACTCTAACCCAAAAGGCAATCCTGACCCTAAGCCGAAACCTAAACTTCGATTCTACCAACACAAACCCTAACCCTAATCCTAACCCTACTCCTATCCCTACCTCTATATGCACTCTAACCCTAACCCTAACCCAACCCCTTACACTAAAAATGGGCTTGATTCTAACCCTAACCCTAACCCTATCCCTAACCCTCAATTCTATGAAACCTAACCCTAAACCTAACTCTAACCCTACAACTATTCTTAAATGCTCTCGATGCTCATCCTGACCCTAATAACCCTAACCCTAAGCCTAAGCATAAATGCAGTGGATTCTAACCATAACTCTAACCCTCATGTCCTTGATTCTAAGCCTAAAACTAAATCGTCAGTCTCAACACTAACCCTAACCCTAAATGCACTCGATTCTAACCCAAAAGGCAATCCTGACCCTAAGCCGAACCCTAAACTTCGATTCTACCAACACAAACCCTAACCCTAATCCTAACCCTACCCCTACCCCTACCCCTAAATGCACTCTAACCCTACCCCTACCCCTAACACTAACCCTAACCCTAACGAATTCTAACCAAAACTCTAATCCTAAATGTGCTCGATTCTAACCCTAACACTAAATCGTCAATTTCAACACTATCCCTAAGCCTAAATGCACTGGATTCTAACCCACAAGCCATTCCTGACCCTAAGCCTAATCCTAAACCTCGATTCTACCAACACAAACCTTAACCCTAATCCCAACCCTACTCCTACCCCTACCCCTAAATGCACTCTAAGCCATACCCTGACGAAAACCAGAACACTCAAAATGCGCCTGATTCTAACCCTAACCCTAACCCTAAGCCTAACCTGAAGCCTAACCCTTGATTCTACGAAAGCGAACGCGAAACAGAACTCTAACCCTAGCACTGTCCTTAAATGCTCTCGGTTTTAACCCTGACCCTAACCCTAACCCTAACCCTAACCCGAAATGCACTGAATTTTAACCATAACTCTAACCCTAAATGTGCTCGATTCAAACCCTAACAATAAATCGTCAATTTGAACACTAACCCAAAGCCTAAATACGCTCGATTCTGATCCAAAATGCAATCCTGACCCTAAGCCTATAGCTAAGCCTCGATTCTACCAACACAAACCTTAACCCTACTCCTAACCCTACCCCTACCACTAGCCCTAAAAGCACTTTAACCTTAACCCTCACCCTAACGCTAACACTAAAACTGTGCTTGATTCTCACCCTAACCCTAACCCTAAGCCTAACCTTAAGCCTAACCCTCGATTCTACGAAAGCTAACGCTAAACCTAACTCTAACCCTAGCACTATCCTTAAATGGTCTCGATTCTAACCCTGACCCTAACCCTAACCCTAACCCTAACCTTAACCCTAAAGGCGCTGAATTCTAATCATAACTCTATCCCTAAATGTGCTTGATTCTAACGCTAAAACTAAATCATCAATTTCAACACTAACCTTAAGCCTAAATGCTCTGAATTATGACCCAAAATGCTCTCCTAACCCTAAGCCTAACCCAAAACCTCGAATCTACCAACACAAACACTAACCCTAATCCTAACCCAACTCCTCCCCTACCCCTAAATGAACTCAAACCCTAACCCTAACCCCAACCCTAACACTAAAAATGCACTTGATTCAAACCCTAATCCTTACCCTAACTCTCACCCGAACACTGACCCTCGATTCTATGAAAGCTAACCCTATACCTAACTCTAACCCTAACACGATCCTTAAATGCACTCGATTCTAACGCTCACCCTAAACATAACCCTAACCCTAACCCTAAGCCAAACCCTAAATGCACTGGATTCTAACCATAAATTTAACCCTAATGTGCTTGATTCTAACATTAACTCTAAATCGTCAATCCCAACACTAACCCTAACCCTAAATGCATTCGATTCTAACCCAAGAGGCAATCCTGACCCTAACCCTAACCCTAACCCTCGATTCGACGAAAGCTAACCCTATACAGAACTCTACCCCTAACACTATCCTTAAATGCACTCGATTCTAACCCTCTCCCTGAACATAACCCTAACCCTACCCTTAATCCTAACCCTAAATGCAGTGGATTCTAACCATAACTCTAACCCTAATGTGCTCGATTATAACCCTAACACTAAATCGTCAATCTCAACACTAAGCCTAACCCTAAATGCACTCGACTCTAACCCAAAAGGCAATCCTGACCCTAACCCTAACCCTAACCCTCGATTTTACGAAAGCTAACCCTATACATAACTCTACCCCTAACACTATCCTTAAATGCACTCGATTCTAACCCTCTCCCTGAACAAAACCCTGACCCTACCATTAAACCTAACCCTAAATGCAGTGGATTGTAACCATAACTCTAACCCTAATGTGCTCGATTATAACCCTAACACTAAATCGTCAATCTCAACACTAAGCCTAACCCTAAATGCACTCGACTCTAACCCAAAAGGCAATCCTGACCCTAAGCCGAACCCTAAACTTCGACTCTACCAACACAAACCCTAACCCTAATCCTAACCCTACTCCTATCCCTACCTCTATATGCACTCTAACCCTAACCCTAACCCAACCCCTTACAGTAAAAATGGGCTTGATTCTAACCCTAACCCTAACCCTATCCCTAACCCTCAATTCTATGAAACCTAACCCTAAACCTAACTCTAATCCTACAACTATTCTCAAATGCTCTCGATTTTCATCCTGACCCTAATAACCCTAACCCTAAGCCTAAGCATAAATGCAGTGGATTCTAAACATAACTCTAACGCTCATGTGCTTGATTCTAAGCCTAACACTAAATCGTCAATCTCAACACTAACCCTAACCCTAAATGCACTCGATTCTAACCCAAAAGGCAATCCTGACCCTAAGCCGAACCCTAAACTTCGATTCTACCAACACAAACCCTAACCCTAATCCTAACCCTACCCCTACCCCTACCCCTAAATGCACTCTAACCCTACCCCTACCCCTAACACTAACCCTAACCCTAACGAATTCTAACCAAAACTCTAACCCTAAATGTGCTCGATTCTAACCCTAACACTAAATCGTCAATTTCAACACTATCCCTAAGCCTAAATGCACTGGATTCTAACCCAAAAGCCATTCCTGACCCTAAGCCTAATCCTAAACCTCGATTCTACCAATACAAACCTTAACCCTAATCCCAACCCTACTCCTACCCCTACCCCTAAATGCACTCTAAGCCATACCCTGACGAAAACCAGAACACTCAAAATGCGCCTGATTCTAACCCTAACCCTAACCCTAAGCCTAACCTGAAGCCTAACCCTTGATTCTACGAAAGCGAACGCTAAACCGAACTCTAACCCTAGCACTATCCTTAAATGCTCTCGGTTTTAATCCTGACCCAAACCATAACCCTAACCCTAACCCTAAATGCACTGAATTTTAACCATAACTCTAACCCTAAATGTGCTCGATTCAAACCCTAACACTAAATCCTCAATTTGAACACTAACCCAAAGGCTAAATACGCTCGATTCTGATCCAAAATGCAATCCTGACCCTAAGCCTAAACCTAAGCCTCGATTCTACCAACACAAACCTTAACCGTAATCCTAACCCTACCCCTACCACTAGCCCTAAAAGCCCTCACCCTAACGCTAACACTAAAACTGTGCTTGATTCTCACCCTAACCCTCACCCTAAGCCTAAGTCTAAGCCTAACCCTCGATTCTACGAAAGCTAACGCTAAACCTAACTCTAACCCTAGCACTATCCTTAAATGGTCTCGATTCTAACCCTGACCCTAACCCTAACCCTAACCCTAACCTTAACCCTAAAGGCGCTGAATTCTAATCATAACTCTATCCCTAAATGTGCTTGATTCTAACGCTAAAACTAAATCATCAATTTCAACACTAACCTTAAGCCTAAATGCTCTGAATTATGACCCAAAATGCTCTCCTAACCCTAAGCCTAACCCAAAACCTCGAATCTACCAACACAAACACTAACCCTAATCCTAACCCAACTCCTCCCCTACCCCTAAATGAACTCAAACCCTAACCCTAACCCCAACCCTAACACTAAAAATGCACTTGATTCAAACCCTAATCCTTACCCTAACTCTAACCCGAACACTGACCCTCGATTCTATGAAAGCTAACCCTATACCTAACTCTAACCCTAACACGATCCTTAAATGCACTCGATTCTAACGCTCACCCTAAACATAACCCTAACCCTAACCCTAATCCAAACCCTAAATGCACTGGATTCTAACCATAAATTTAACCCTAATGTGCTTGATTCTAACATTAACTCTAAATCGTCAATCCCAACACTAACCCTAACCCTAAATGCATTCGATTCTAACCCAAGAGGCAATCCTGACCCTAACCCTAACCCTAACCCTCGATTCGACGAAAGCTAACCCTATACAGAACTCTACCCCTAACACTATCCTTAAATGCACTCGATTCTAACCCTCTCCCTGAACATAACCCTAACCCTACCCTTAATCTTAACCCTAAATGCAGTGGATTCTAACCATAACTCTAACCCTAATGTGCTCGATTATAACCCTAACACTAAATCGTCAATCTCAACACTAAGCCTAACCCTAAATGCACTCGACTCTAACCCAAAAGGCAATCCTGACCCTAAGCCGAACCCTAAACTTCGATTCTACCAACACAAACCCTAACCCTAATCCTAACCCTACTCCTATCCCTACCTCTATATGCACTCTAACCCTAACCCTAACCCAACCCCTTACACTAAAAATGGGCTTGATTCTAACCCTAACCCTAACCCTATCCCTAACTCTCAATTCTATGAAACCTAACCCCAAACCTAACTCTAACCCTACAACTATTCTCAAATGCTCTCGATTTTCATCCTGACCCTAATAACCCTAACCCTAAGCCTAAGCATAAATGCAGTGGATTCTAAACATAACTCTAACGCTCATGTGCTTGATTCTAAGCCTAACACTAAATCGTCAATCTCAACACTAACCCTAACCCTAAATGCACTCGATTCTAACCCAAAAGGCAATCCTGACCCTAAGCCGAACCCTAAACTTCGATTCTACCAACACAAACCCTAACCCTAATCCTAACCCTACCCCTACCCCTACCCCTAAATGCACTCTAACCCTACCCCTACCCCTAACACTAACCCTAATCCTAACGAATTCTAACCAAAACTCTAACCCTAAATGTGCTCGATTCTAACCCTAACACTAAATCGTCAATTTCAACACTATCCCTAAGCCTAAATGCACTGGATTCTAACCCAAAAGCCATTCCTGACCCTAAGCCTAACCCTAAACCTCGATTCTACCAACACAAACCTTAACCCTAATCCCAACCCTACTCCTTCCCCTACCCCTAAATGCACTCTAAGCCATACCCTGACGAAAACCACAACACTAAAAATGCGCCTGATTCTAACCCTAACCCTAACCCTAAGCCTAACCTGAAGCCTAACCCTTGATTCTACGAAAGCGAACGCTAAACCGAACTCTAACCCTAGCACTATCCTTAAATGCTCTCGGTTTTAACCCTGACCCTAACCCTAACCCTAACCCTAACCCTAAATGCACTGAATTTTAACCATAACTCTAACCCTAAATGTGCTCGATTCAAACCCTAACAATAAATCGTCAATTTGAACACTAACCCAAAGCCTAAATACGCTCGATTCTGATCCAAAATGCAATCCTGACCCTAAGCCTATAGCTAAACCTCGATTCTACCAACACAAACCTTAACCCTACTCCTAACCCTACCCCTACCACTAGCCCGAAAAGCACTTTAACCTTAACCCTCACCCTAACGCTAACACTAAAACTGTACTTGATTCTCACCCTAACCCTCACCCTAAGCCTAACTCTAAGCCTAACCCTCGATTCTACGAAAGCTAACGCTAACCTAACTCTAACCCTAGCACGATCCTTAAATGGTCTCGATTCTAACCCTGACCCTAACCCTAACCCTAACCCTAACCTTAACCCTAAAGGCGCTGAATTCTAATCATAACTCTATCCCTAAATGTGCTTGATTCTAACGCTAAAACTAAATCATCAATTTCAACACTAACCTTAAGCCTAAATGCTCTGAATTATGACCCAAAATGCTCTCCTAACCCTAAGCCTAACCCAAAACCTCGATTCTACCAACACAAACACTAACCCTAATCCTAACCCAACTCCTCCCCTACCCCTAAATGAACTCAAACCCTAACCCTAACCCCAACCCTAACACTAAAAATGCACTGGATTCAAACCCTAATCCTTACCCTAACTCTCACCCGAACACTGACCCTCGATTCTATGAAATCTAATCCTATACCTAACTCTAACCCTAACACGATCCTTAAATGCACTCGATTCTAACCCTCACCCTAAACATAACCCTAACCGTAACCCTAATCCAAACCCTAAATGCACTGGATTCTAACCATAAATTTAACCCTAATGTGCTTGATTCTAACATTAACTCTAAATCGTCAATCCCAACCCTAACCCTAACCTTAAATGCATTCGATTCTAACCCAAAAGGCAATCCTGACCCTAACCCTAACCCTAACCCTCGATTCTACGAAAGCTAACCCTATACATAACTCTACCCCTAACACTATCCTTAAAAGCACTCGATTATAACCCTCTCCCTGAACATAACCCTAACCCTACCCTTAATCCTAACCCTAAATGCAGTGGATTCTAACCATAACTCTAACCCTAATGTGCTCGATTATAACCCTAACACTAAATCGTCAATCTCAACACTAAGCCTAACCCTAAATGCACTCGACTCTAACCCAAAAGGCAATCCTGACCTTAAGCCGAACCCTAAACCTCGATTCTACCAACACAAACCCTAACCCTAATCCTAACCCTACTCCTATCCCTACCTCTATATGCACTCTAACCCTAACCCTAACCCAACCCCTTACACTAAAAATGGGCTTGATTCTAACCCTAACAATAACCCTATCCCTAACCCTCAATTCTATGAAACCTAACCCTAAACCTAACTCTAACACTACAACTATTCTTAAATGCTCTCGATTCTCATCCTGACCCTAATAACCCTAACCCTAACCCTACGCTTAAATGCAGTGGATTCTAACCATAACTCTAACCCTCATGTGCTTGATTCTAAGCCTAACACTAAATCGTCAATCTCAACACTAACCCTAACCCTAAATGCACTTGATTCTAACCCAAAAGGCAATCCTGACCCTAAGCCGAACCCTAACCTTCGATTCTACCAACACAAACCCTAACCCTAATCCTAACCCTACCCCTACCCCTACCGCTAAATGCACTCTAACCCTGCCCCTACCCCTAACACTAACCTTAACCCTAACGAATTCTAACCAAAACTCTAACCCTAAATGTGCTCGATTCTAACCCTAACACTAAATCGTCAATTTCAACACTATCCCTAAGCCTAAATGCACTGGATTCTAACCCAAAAGCCATTCCTGACCCTAAGCCTAACCCTAAACCTCGATTCTACCAACACAAACCTTAACCCTAATCCCAACCCTACTCCTACCCCTACCCCTAAATGCACTCTAAGCCATACCCTGACGAAAACCACAACACTAAAAATGCGCCTGATTCTAACCCTAACCCTAACCCTAAGCCTAACCTGAAGCCTAACCCTTGATTCTACGAAAGCGAACGCTAAACCGAACTCTAACCCTAGCACTATCCTTAAATGCTCTCGGTTTTAACCCTGACCCTAACCCTAACCCTAACCCTAACCCGAAATGCACTGAATTTTAACCATAACTCTAACCCTAAATGTGCTCGATTCAAACCCTAACAATAAATCGTCAATTTGAACACTAACCCAAAGCCTAAATACGCTCGATTCTGATCCAAAATGCAATCCTGACCCTAAGCCTATAGCTAAACCTCGATTCTACCAACACAAACCTTAACCCTACTCCTAACCCTATCCCTACCACTAGCCCGAAAAGCACTTTAACCTTAACCCTCACCCTAACGCTAACACTAAAACTGTGCTTGATTCTCACCCTAACCCTCACCCTAAGCCTAACTCTAAGCCTAACCCTCGATTCTACGAAAGCTAACGCTAAACCTAACTCTAACCCTAGCACGATCCTTAAATGGTCTCGATTCTAACCCTGACCCTAACCCTAACCCTAACCCTAACCTTAACCCTAAATGCGCTGAATTCTAATCATAACTCTATCCCTAAATGTGCTTGATTCTAACGCTAAAACTAAATCAACAATTTCAACACTAACCTTAAGCCTAAATGCTCTGAATTATGACCCAAAATGCTCTCCTAACCCTAAGCCTAACCCAAAACCTCGATTCTACCAACACAAACACTAACCCTAATCCTAACCCAACTCCTCCCCTACCCCTAAATGAACTCAAACCCTAACCCTAACCCCAACCCTAACACTAAAAATGCACTGGATTCAAACCCTAATCCTTACCCTAACTCTCACCCGAACACTGACCCTCGATTCTATGAAATCTAATCCTATACCTAACTCTAACCCTAACACGATCCTTAAATGCACTCGATTCTAACCCTCACCCTATACATAACCCTAACCCTAACCCTAATCCAAACCCTAAATGCACTGGATTCTAACCATAAATTTAACCCTAATGTGCTTGATTCTAACATTAACTCTAAATCGTCAATCCCAACCCTAACCCTGACCTTAAATGCATTCGATTCTAACCCAAAAGGCAATCCTGACCCTAACCCTAACCCTAACCCTCGATTCTACGAAAGCTAACCCTATACATAACTCTACCCCTAACACTATCCTTAAAAGCAATCGATTCTAACCCTCTCCCTGAACATATCCCTAACCCTACCCTTAATCCTAACCGTAAATGCAGTGGATTCTAACCATAACTCTAACCGTAATGTGCTCGATTATAACCCTAACACTAAATCGTCAATCTCAACACTAAGCCTAACCCTAAATGCACTCGACTCTAACCGAAAAGGGCAATCCTGACTCTAAGCCTAAGCCTAAACCTCGATTCTACCCACACAAACACTAACCCTAATCCTAACCCTACTCCTATCCCTACCTCTATATGCACTCTAACCCTAACCCTAACCCAACCCCTTACACTAAAAATGGGCTTGATTCTAACACTAACCCTAACCCTATCCCTAACCCTCAATTCTATGAAACCTAACCCTAATCCTAACTCTAACCCTACAACTATTCTTAAATCCTCTCGATTCTCATCCTGACCCTAATAACCCTAACCTTAACCCTAAGCTTAAATGCAGTGGATTCTAACCATAACTCTAACCCTCATGAGCTTGATTCTAAGCCTAACACTAAATCGTCAATCTCAACACTAACCCTAACCCTAAATGCACTCGATTCTAACCCAAAAGGCAATTCTGACTTTAAGCCAAAACCTAAACTTCGATTCTACCAGCACAAACCCTAACCCTAATCCTAACCCTACCCCTACCCCTACCCCTAAATGCACTCTAACCCTACCCCTACCCCTAACACTAACCCTAACCCTAACGAATTCTAACCAAAACTCTAACCCTAAATGTGCTTGATTCTAACCCTAACACTAAATCGTCAATTTCAACACTATCCCTAAGCCTAAATGCACTGGATTCTAACCCACAAGCCATTCGTGACCCTAAGCCTAATCGTAAACCTCGATTCTACCAACACAAACCTTAACCCTAATCCCAACCCTACTCCTACCCCTACCATTAAATGCCCTCTAAGCCATACCCTGACGAAAAGCAGAGCACTCAAAATGCGCCTGATTCTAACCCTAACCCTAACCCTAAGCCTAACCTGAAGCCTAACCCTCGATTCTACGAAAGAGAACGCTAAACCGAACTCTAACCCTAGCACTATCCTTAAATGCTCTCGGTTTTAACCCTGACCCTAACCGTAACGCTAACCCTAACCCTAATGCACTGAATTTTAACCATAACTCTAACCCTAAATGTGCTCGATTCAAACCCTAACACTAAATCGTCAATTTGAACACTAACCCAAAGCCTAAATACGCTCGATTCTGATCCAAAATGCAATCCTGACGCTAAGGCTAAACCTAAAGCTCGATTCTACCAACACAAACCTTAACCCTACTCCTAACCCTACCCCTACCACTAGCCCTAAAATCACTTTAACCTTAACCCTCACCCTAACGCTAACACTAAAACTGTGCTTGATTCTCACCCTAACCCTCACCCTAAGCCTAACTCTAAGCCTAACCCTCGATTCTACGAAAGCTAACCTTAAACCTAACTCTAACCCTAGCACTATCCTTAAATGCTCTCGATTCTAACCCTGACCCTAACCATAACACTAACCCTAACCCTAACCCTAAATGCAGTGAATTCTAATCATAACTCTATTCCTAAATGCGCTTGATTCTAACGCTAAAACTAAATCATCAATTTCAACACTAACGTTAAGCTTAAATGCTCTGAATTATGACCCAAAATGCTCTCCTAACCCTAAGCCTAACCCAAAACCTCGATTCTACCAACACAAACCCTAACCCTAATCCTAACCCAACTCCTCCCCTACCCCTAAATGAACTCAAACCCTAACCCTAACCCCAACCCTAACACTAAAAATGCACTTGATTCAAACCCTAATCCTTACCCTAACTCTCACCCGAACACTGACCCTCGATTCTATGAAAGCTAACACTATACCTAACTCTAACCCAAACACAATCCTTAAATGCACTCGATTCTAACCCTCACCCTAAACATAACCCTAACCCTAATCCAAACCCTAAATGCACTGGATTCTAACCATAAATTTAACCCTAATGTGCTTGATTCTAACATTAACTCTAAATCGTCAATCCCAACACTAACCCTAACCCTAAATGCATTCGATTCTAACCCAAAAGGCAATCCTGACCCTAACCCTAACCCTAACCCTCGATTCTACGAAAGCTAACCCTATACAGAACTCTACCCCTAACACTATCCTTAAATGCACTCGATTCTAACCCTCTCCCTGAACATAACCCTAACCCTACCCTTAATCCTAACCGTAAATGCAGTGGATTCTAACCATAACTCTAACCCTAATGTGCTCGATTATAACCCTAACACTAAATCGTCAATCTCAACACTAAGCCTAACCCTAAATGCACTCGACTCTAACCCAAAAGGCAATCCTCACCTAAGCCTAACACTAAACCTCGATTCTACCAAAACAAACCCTAACCCTAATCCTAACCCTACTCCTATCCCTACCTCTATATGCACTCTAACCCTAACCCTAACCCAACCCCTTACACTAAAAATGGGCTTGATTCTAACCCTGACCCTAACCCTATCCCTAACCCTCAATTCTATGAAACCTAACCCTAAACCTAACTCTAACCCTAAAACTATTCTTAAATGCTCTCGATTCTAATCCTGACCCTAATAACTCTAACCCTAAGCCTAAGCTTAAATGCAGTGGATTCTAACCATAACTCTAACCCTCATGTGCTTGATTCTAAGCCTAACACTAAATCGTCAATCTCAACACCAACCCTAACCCTAAATGCACTCGATTCTAACCCAAAAGGCAATCCTGACCCTAAGCTGAACCCTAAACTTCGATTCTACCAACACAAACCCTAACCCTAATCCTAACCCTACCCCTACTCCTACCCCTAAATACACTCTAACCCTACACCTACCCCTAACACTAACCCTAACCCTAACGAATTCTGACCAAAACTGTAACCCTAAATGTGCTCGATTCTAACCCCAACATTAAATCGTCAATTTCAACACTATCCTTAAGCCTCAATGCACTGGATTCTAACCCAAAAGCCATTCCTGACTCCAAGCCTAACCCTAAACCTCGACTCTACCAACACAAACCTTAAACCTAATCCCAACCCTACTCCCACGCCTACCCCTAAATGCCCTCTAAGCCATACCCTGATGAAAACCAGAACACTCAAAATGCGCCTGATTCTAACCCTAACCCTAACCCTAAGCCTAACCTGAAGCCTAACCCTCGATTCTACGAAAGCGAACGCTAAACCCAACTCTAACCCTAGCACTATCCTTAAATGCTCTCGGTTTTAACCCTGACCCTAACCGTAACGCTAACCCTAACCCTAATGCACTGAATTTTAACCATAACTCGAACCCTAAATGTGCTCGATTCAAACCCTAACACTAAATCGTCAATTTGAACACTAACCCAAAGCCTAAATACGCTCGATTCTGATCCAAAATGCAATCCTGACCCTAAGCCTAAACCTAAACCTCGATTCTACCAACACAAACCTTAACCCTACTCCTAACCCTACCCCTACCACTAGCTCTAAAATCACTTTAACCTTAACCCTCACCCTAACGCTAACACTAAAACTGTGCTTGATTCTCACCCTAACCCTCACCCTAAGCCTAACTCTAAGCCTAACCTTCGATTCTAAAAAGCTAACCCTAAACCTAACTCTAACCCTAGCACTATCCTTAAATGCTCTCGATTCTAACCCTGACCCTAAACCTAACACGAACCCTAACCCTAACCCTAAATGCACTGAATTCTAATCATAACTCTATCCCTAAATGTGCTTGATTCTAACGCTAAAATTAAATCATCAATTTCAACACCAACCTTAAGCCCAAATGCTCTGAATTATGACCCAAAATGCTCTCCTAACCCTAAGCCTAACTCAGAATCTCGATTCTACCAACACAAACACTAACCCTAATCCTAATCCAACTCGTCCCTAACCCCTAAATGAACTCAAACCCTAACCCTAACCCCAACCCTAACACTAAAAATGCACTTGATTCAAACCCTAATCCTTACCCTAACTCTAACCCGAACACTGACCCTCGATTCTATGGAAGCTAACCCTATACCTAACTCTAACCCTAACACGATCCTTAAATGCACTCGATTCTAACCCTTACCCTAAACATAACCCTAACCCTACCCTTAATCCTAACCCTAAATGCAGTGGATTCTAACCATAACTCTAACCCTAATGTGCTCGATTATAACCCTAACACTAAATCGTCAATCTCAAAACTAAGCCTAACCCTAAATGCACTCGACTCTAACCGAAAAAGGCAATCCTGACTCTAAGCCTAAGCCTAAACCTCGATTCTACCAACACAAACCCTAACCCTAATCCTAACCCTACTCCTATCCCTGCCTCTATATGCACTCTAACCCTAACCCTAACCCAACCCCTGACACTAAAAATGGGCTTGATTCTAACCCTGACCCTAACCCTATCCCTAACCCTCAATTCTATGAAACCTAACCCTAAACCTAACTCTAACCCTAAAACTATTCTTAAATGCTCTCGATTCTAATCCTGACCCTAATAACTCTAACCCTAAGCCTAAGCTTAAATGCAGTGGATTCTAACGATAACTCTAACCCTCATGTGCTTGATTCTAAGCATAACACTAAATCGTCAATCTCAACACTAACCCTAACCCTAAATGCACTCGATTCTAACCCAAAAGGCAATCCTGACCCTAAGCTGAACCCTAAACTTCGATTCTACCAACACAAACCTTAACCCTAATCCTAACCCTACCCCTACTCCTACCCCTAAATGCACTCTAACCCTACCCCTACCCCTAACACTAACCCTAACCCTAACGAATTCTGACCAAAACTGTAACCCTAAATGTGCTCGATTCTAACCCCAACATTAAATCGTCAATTTCAACACTATCCTTAAGCCTCAATGCACTGGATTCTAACCCAAAAGCCATTCCTGACTCCAAGCCTAACCCTAAACCTCGACTCTACCAACACAAACCTTAAACCTAATCCCAACCCTACTCCTATCCCTACCCCTAAATGCACTCTAAGCCATACCCTGACGAAAACCAGAACACTAAATATGCGCCTGATTCTAACCCTAACCCTAACCCTAAGCCTAACCTGAAGCCTGATCCTCGATTCTACGAAAGCGAACGCTAAACCGAACTCTAACCCTTGCACTATCCTTAAATGCTCTCGGTTTTAACCCTGACCCTAACCCTAACCCTAACCCTAAATGCACTGAATTTTAACCATAACTCTAACCCTAAATGTGCTCGATTCAAACCCTAACACTAAATCGTCAAATTGAACACTAACCCAAAGCCTAAATACGCTCGATTCTGATCCAAAATGCAATCATGACCCTAAGCCTAAACCTAAACCTCGATTCTACCAACACAAACCTTAACCCTACTCCTAACCCTACTCCTACCACTAGCCCTAAAATCACTTTAACCTTAACCCTCACCCTAACGCTAACACTAAAACTATGCTTGATTCTAACCGTAACCCTCACCCTAAGCCTAACTCTAAGCCTAACCCTCGATTCTACGAAAGCTAACCCTAAACCTAACTCTAACCCTAGCACTATCCTTAAATGGTCTCGATTCTAACCCTGACACTAAACCTGACCCTAACCCTAACCTTAACCCTAAATGCACTCAATTCTTATCATAACTCTATCCCTAAATGTGCTTGATTCTAACGCTAAAACTAAATCATCAATTTCAACACTAACCTTAAGCCTAAATGCTCTGAATTATGACCCAAAATGCTCTCCTAACACTAAGCCTAACCCAAAACCTCGATTCTACCAACACAAACACTAACCCTAATCCTAACTCAACTCCTCCCCTACCCCTAAATGAACTCAAACCCTAACCCTAACCCCAACCCTAACACTAAAAATGCACTTGATTCAAACCCTAATCCTTACCCTTACTCTAACCCAAACACTGACCCTCGATTCTATGAAAGGTAACCCTATACCTAACTCTAACCCTAACACTATCCTTCAATGCACTCGATTCTAACCGTCACCGTAAACATAACCCTAACCCTCACCCTAATCCAATCCCTAAATGCACTGGATTCTAACCATAAATTTAACCCTAATGTGCTTGATTCTAACATTAACTCTAAATTGTCAATCCCAACACTAACCCTAACCCTAAATGCATTCGATTCTAACCCAAAAGGCAATCCTGACCCTAACCCTAACCCTAACCCTCGATTCTACGAAAGCTAACGCTATACATAACTCTACCCTTAACACTATCCTTAAATGCACTCGATTCTAACCCTCTTCCTGAACATAACCCTAAAACTACCCTTAATCCTAACCCTAAATGCAGTGGATTCTAACCATAACTCTAACCCTAATGTGCTCGATTACAATCCTAACACTAAATCGTCCATCTCAACACTAAGCCTAACCCTAAATGCACTCGACTCTAACCCAAGAGGCAAGCCTGACCCTAAGCCTTACACTAAACCTCGATTCTACCAACACAAACCCTATCCCTAACCCAACCCCTTACACTAAAAATGAGCTTGATTCTAACCCTAACCCTAACCCTATCCCTAACCCTCAATTTTATGAAACCTCACCCTAAACCTAACTCTAACACTACAACTATTCTTAAATGCTCTAGATTCTCATCCTGACCCTAATAACACTAACCCTAACCCTAAGCTTAAATGCAGTGGATTCTAACCATAACTCTAACCCTCATGTGCTTGATTCTAAGCCTAACACTAAATCGTCAATCTCAACACTAACCCTAACCCTAAATGCACTCGATTCTAACCCAAAAGGCAATCCTGACCCTAAGCTGAACCCTAAACTTCGATTCTACCAACACAAACCCTAACCCTAATCCTAACCCTACCCCTACCCCTACCCCTAAATGCACTCTAACCCTACCCCTACCCCTAACACTAACCCTAACCCTAACGAATCCTAACCAAAACTCTAACCCTAAATGTGCTCGAATCTAACCCTAACACTAAATCGTCAATTTCAACACTATCCCTAAGCCTAAATGCACTGGATTCTAAACCAAAAGCCATTCCTGACCCTAAGCCTAACCCTAAACCTCGATTCTACCAACACAAACCTTAACCCTAATCCCAACCCTACTCCTACCCCTACCCCTAAATGCACTCTAAGCCATACCCTGACGAAAACCAGAACACTCAAAATGCGCCTGATTCTAACCCTAACCCTAACCCTAAGCCTAACCTTAAGCCTAACCCTCGATTCTGTGAAAGCGAACGCTAAACCGAACTCTAACCCTAGCACTATCCTTAAATGCTCTCGGTTTTAACCCTGACCTTAACCGTAACGCTAACCCTAACACTAATGCACTGAATTTTAACCATAATTCGAACCCTAAATGTGCTCGATTCAAACCCTAACACTAAATCGTCAATTTGAACACTAACCCAAAGCCTAAATACGCTCGATTCTGATCCAAAATGCAATCCTGACCCTAAGCCTAAACCTAAACCTCGATTCTACCAACACAAACCCTAACCCTAATCCTAACCCTACCCCTACCCTTACCCCTAAATGCACTCTAACCCTACCCCTACCCTTAACACTAACCCTCACCCTAACGAATTCTAACTAAAACACTAACCCTAAATGTGCTCGATTATAACCCCAACACTAAATCGTCAATTTCAACACTAAGCCTAACCCTAAATGCACTGGATTCTAACCCAAAAGCCATTCCTGACCCTAAGCCTAACCCTAAACCTCGATTCTACCAACACAAACCTTAACCCTAATCCCAACCCTACTCCTACCCCTACCCCTAAATGCACTCTAAGCCATACCCTGACGAAAACCACAACACTAAAAATGCGCCTGATTCTAACCCTAACCCTAACCCTAAGCCTAACCTGAAGCCTAACCCTCCATTCTACGAAAGCGAACGCTAAACCGAACTCTAACCCTAGCACTATCCTTAAATGCTCTCGGTTTTAACCCTGACCCTAACCGTAACGCTAACCCTAACCCTAATGCAGTGAATTTTAACCATAACTCGAACCCTAAATGTGCTCGATTCAAACCCTAACACTAAATCGTCAATTTGAACACTAACCCAAAGCCTAAATACGCTCGATTTTGATCCAAAATGCAATCCTGACCCTAAGCCTAAACCTAAACCTCGATTCTACCAACACAAACCTTAACCCTACTCCTAACCCTACCCCTACCACTAGCCCTAAAATCACTTTAACCTTAACCCTCACCCTAACGCTAACACTAAAACTGTGCTTGATTCTCACCCTAACCCTCACCCTAAGCCTAACTCTAAGCCTAACCTTCGATTCTACGAAAGCTAACCCTAAACCTAACTCTAACCCTAGCACTATCCTTAAATGCTCTCGATTCTAACCCTGATCCTAACCATAACACTAACCCTAACCCTAACCCTATATGCACTGAATTCTAATCATAACTCTATCCCTAAATGTGCTTGATTCTAACGCTAAAACTAAATCATCAATTTCAACACTAACCTTAAGCCTAAATGCTCTGAATTATGACCCAAAATGCTCTCCTAACCCTAAGCCTAACCCAAAACCTCGATTCTATCAACACAAACACTAACTCTAATCCTAACCCAACTCCTCCCCTACCCCTAAATGAACTCAAACCCTAACCCTAACCCCAACCCTAACACTAAAAATGCACTTGATTCAAACCCTAATCCTTACCCTATCTCTAACCCGAACACTGACTCTCGATTCTATGAAAGCTAACCCTATACATAACTCTAACCCTAACACGATCCTTAAATGCACTCGATTTTAACCCTCACCCTAAACATAACCCCAACCCTAACCCTAATCCAAACCCTAAATGCACTGGATTCTAACCATAAATTTAACCCTAATGTGCTTGATTCTAACATTAACTTTATATCGTCAATCCCAACACTAACCCTAAGCCTAAATGCATTCGATTCTAACCCAAAAGGCAATCCTGACCCTAACCCTAACCCTAACCCTCGATTCTACGAAAGCTAACCCTATACAGAACTCTACCCCTAACACTATCCTTAAATGCCCTCGATTCTAACCCTTTCCCTGAACATAACCCTAACCCTACCCTTAATCCTAACCTTAAATGCAGTGGATTCTAACCATAACTCTAACCCTAATGTGCTCGATTATAACCCTAACACTAAATCGTCCATCTCAACACTAAGCCTAACCCTAAATGCACTCGACTCTAACCCAAGAGGCAAACCTGACCCTAAGCCTTACACTAAACCTCGATTCTACCAACACAAACCCTAACCCTAACCCAACCCCTTACACTAAAAATGAGCTTGATTCTAACCCTAACCCTAACCCTATCCCTAACCCTCAATTTTATGAAACCTCACCCTAAACCTAACTCTAACACTACAACTATTCTTAAATGCTCTAGATTCTCATCCTGACCCTAATAACACTAACCCTAACCCTAAGCTTAAATGCAGTGGATTCTAACCATAACTCTAACCCTCATGTGCTTGATTCTAAGCCTAACAGTAAATCGTCAATCTCAACACTAACCCTAACCCTAAATGCACTCGATTCTAACCCAAAAGGCAATCCTGACCCTAAGCCGAACCCTAAACTTCGATTCTACCAACACAAACCCTAACCCTAATCCTAACCCTACCCCTACCCCTACCCCTAAATGCACTCTAACCCTACCCCTACCCCTAACACTAACCCTAACCCTAACGAATTCTAACCAAGACTCTAACCCTAAATGTGCTCGATTCTAACCCTAACACTAAATCGTCAATTTCAACATTATCTCTAAACCTAAATGCACTGGATTCTAACCCAAAAGCCATTCCTGACCCTAAGCCTAACCCTAAACCTCGATTCTACCAACACAAACCCTAACCCTAATCCTAACCCTACCCCTACCCTTACCCCTAAATGCACTCTAACCCTACCCCTACCCTTAACACTAACCCTCACCCTAACGAATTCTAACTAAAACACTAACCCTAAATGTGCTCGATTATAACCCCAACACTAAATCGTCAATTTCAACACTAAGCCTAACCCTAAATGCACTGGATTCTAACCCAAAAGCCATTCCTGACCCTAAGCCTAACCCTAAACCTCGATTCTACCAACACAAACCTTAACCCTAATCCCAACCCTACTCCTACCCCTACCCCTAAATGCACTCTAAGCCATACCCTGACGAAAACCAGAACACTCAAAATGCGCCTGATTCTAACCCTAACCCTAACCCTAAGCCTAACCTGAAGCCTAACCCTCCATTCTACGAAAGCGAACGCTAAACCGAACTCTAACCCTAGCACTATCCTTAAATGCTCTCGGTTTTAACCCTGACCCTAACCGTAACGCTAACCCTAACCCTAATGCAGTGAATTTTAACCATAACTCGAACCCTAAATGTGCTCGATTCAAACCCTAACACTAAATCGTCAATTTGAACACTAACCCAAAGCCTAAATACGCTCGATTTTGATCCAAAATGCAATCCTGACCCTAAGCCTAAACCTAAACCTCGATTCTACCAACACAAACCTTAACCCTACTCCTAACCCTACCCCTACCACTAGCCCTAAAATCACTTTAACCTTAACCCTCACCCTAACGCTAACACTAAAACTGTGCTTGATTCTCACCCTAACCCTCACCCTAAGCCTAACTCTAAGCCTAACCTTCGATTCTACGAAAGCTAACCCTAAACCTAACTCTAACCCTAGCACTATCCTTAAATGCTCTCGATTCTAACCCTGATCCTAACCATAACACTAACCCTAACCCTAACCCTATATGCACTGAATTCTAATCATAACTCTATCCCTAAATGTGCTTGATTCTAACGCTAAAACTAAATCATCAATTTCAACACTAACCTTAAGCCTAAATGCTCTGAATTATGACCCAAAATGCTCTCCTAACCCTAAGCCTAACCCAAAACCTCGATTCTATCAACACAAACACTAACTCTAATCCTAACCCAACTCCTCCCCTACCCCTAAATGAACTCAAACCCTAACCCTAACCCCAACCCTAACACTAAAAATGCACTTGATTCAAACCCTAATCCTTACCCTATCTCTAACCCGAACACTGACTCTCGATTCTATGAAAGCTAACCCTATACATAACTCTAACCCTAACACGATCCTTAAATGCACTCGATTTTAACCCTCACCCTAAACATAACCCCAACCCTAACCCTAATCCAAACCCTAAATGCACTGGATTCTAACCATAAATTTAACCCTAATGTGCTTGATTCTAACATTAACTTTATATCGTCAATCCCAACACTAACCCTAAGCCTAAATGCATTCGATTCTAACCCAAAAGGCAATCCTGACCCTAACCCTAACCCTAACCCTCGATTCTACGAAAGCTAACCCTATACAGAACTCTACCCCTAACACTATCCTTAAATGCCCTCGATTCTAACCCTTTCCCTGAACATAACCCTAACCCTACCCTTAATCCTAACCTTAAATGCAGTGGATTCTAACCATAACTCTAACCCTAATGTGCTCGATTATAACCCTAACACTAAATCGTCCATCTCAACACTAAGCCTAACCCTAAATGCACTCGACTCTAACCCAAGAGGCAAACCTGACCCTAAGCCTTACACTAAACCTCGATTCTACCAACACAAACCCTAACCCTAACCCAACCCCTTACACTAAAAATGAGCTTGATTCTAACCCTAACCCTAACCCTATCCCTAACCCTCAATTTTATGAAACCTCACCCTAAACCTAACTCTAACACTACAACTATTCTTAAATGCTCTAGATTCTCATCCTGACCCTAATAACACTAACCCTAACCCTAAGCTTAAATGCAGTGGATTCTAACCATAACTCTAACCCTCATGTGCTTGATTCTAAGCCTAACAGTAAATCGTCAATCTCAACACTAACCCTAACCCTAAATGCACTCGATTCTAACCCAAAAGGCAATCCTGACCCTAAGCCGAACCCTAAACTTCGATTCTACCAACACAAACCCTAACCCTAATCCTAACCCTACCCCTACCCCTACCCCTAAATGCACTCTAACCCTACCCCTACCCCTAACACTAACCCTAACCCTAACGAATTCTAACCAAAGCTCTAACCCTAAATGTGCTCGATTCTAACCCTAACACTAAATCGTCAATTTCAACATTATCTCTAAACCTAAATGCACTGGATTCTAACCCAAAAGCCATTCCTGACCCTAAGCCTAACCCTAAACCTCGATTCTACCAACACAAACCCTAACCCTAATCCTAACCCTACCCCTACCCTTACCCCTAAATGCACTCTAACCCTACCCCTACCCTTAACACTAACCCTCACCCTAACGAATTCTAACTAAAACACTAACCCTAAATGTGCTCGATTATAACCCCAACACTAAATCGTCAATTTCAACACTAAGCCTAACCCTAAATGCACTGGATTCTAACCCAAAAGCCATTCCTGACCCTAAGCCTAACCCTAAACCTCGATTCTACCAACACAAACCTTAACCCTAATCCCAACCCTACTCCTACCCCTACCCCTAAATGCACTCTAAGCCATACCCTGACGAAAACCAGAACACTCAAAATGCGCCTGATTCTAACCCTAACCCTAACCCTAAGCCTAACCTGAAGCCTAACCCTCCATTCTACGAAAGCGAACGCTAAACCGAACTCTAACCCTAGCACTATCCTTAAATGCTCTCGGTTTTAACCCTGACCCTAACCGTAACGCTAACCCTAACCCTAATGCAGTGAATTTTAAACATAACTCGAACCCTAAATGTGCTCGATTCAAACCCTAACACTAAATCGTCAATTTGAACACTAACCCAAAGCCTAAATACGCTCGATTTTGATCCAAAATGCAATCCTGACCCTAAGCCTAAACCTAAACCTCGATTCTACCAACACAAACCTTAACCCTACTCCTAACCCTACCCCTACCACTAGCCCTAAAAGCACTTTAACCTTAACCCTCACCCTAACGCTAACACTAAAACTGTGCTTGATTCTCACCCTAACCCTCACCCTAAGCCTAACTCTAAGCCTAACCTTCGATTCTACGAAAGCTAACCCTAAACCTAACTCTAACCCTAGCACTATCCTTAAATGCTCTCGATTCTAACCCTGACCCTAACCATAACACTAACCCTAACCCTAACCCTAAATGCACTGAATTCTAATCATAACTC
The DNA here is from genome assembly GCF_028372415.1 of Notamacropus eugenii. NCBI lineage: Eukaryota > Metazoa > Chordata > Mammalia > Diprotodontia > Macropodidae > Notamacropus > Notamacropus eugenii. Next base: position 38,998 of record NW_027325104.1, read on the forward strand.
TATCCCTAAATGTGCTTGATTCTAACGCTAAAACTAAATCATCAATTTCAACACTAACCTTAAGCCTAAATGCTCTGAATTATGACCCAAAATGCTCTCCTAACCCTAAGCCTAACCCAAAACCTCGATTCTATCAACACAAACACTAACTCTAATCCTAACCCAACTCCTCCCCTACCCCTAAATGAACTCAAACCCTAACCCTAACCCCAACCCTAACACTAAAAATGCACTTGATTCAAACCCTAATCCTTACCCTAACTCTAACCCGAACACTGACTCTCGATTCTATGAAAGCTAACCCTATACATAACTCTAACCCTAACACGATCCTTAAATGCACTCGATTTTAACCCTCACCCTAAACATAACCCCAACCCTAACCCTAATCCAAACCCTAAATGCACTGGATTCTAACCATAAATTTAACCCTAATGTGCTTGATTCTAACATTAACTTTATATCGTCAATCCCAACACTAACCCTAACCTTACATGCATTCGATTCTAACCCAAAAGGCAATCCTGACCCTAACCCTAACCCTAACCCTCGATTCTACGAAAGCTAACCCTATACAGAACTCTACCCCTAACACTATCCTTAAATGCCCTCGATTCTAACCCTTTCCCTGAACATAACCCTAACCCTACCCTTAATCCTAACCTTAAATGCAGTGGATTCTAACCATAACTCTAACCCTAATGTGCTCGATTATAACCCTAACACTAAATCGTCCATCTCAACACTAAGCCTAACCCTAAATGCACTCGACTCTAACCCAAGAGGCAAACCTGACCCTAAGCCTTACACTAAACCTCGATTCTACCAACACAAACCCTAACCCTAACCCAACCCCTTACACTAAAAATGAGCTTGATTCTAACCCTAACCCTAACCCTATCCCTAACCCTCAATTTTATGAAACCTCACCCTAAACCTAACTCTAACACTACAACTATTCTTAAATGCTCTAGATTCTCATCCTGACCCTAATAACACTAACCCTAACCCTAAGCTTAAATGCAGTGGATTCTAACCATAACTCTAACCCTCATGTGCTTGATTCTAAGCCTAACAGTAAATCGTCAATCTCAACACTAACCCTAACCCTAAATGCACTCGATTCTAACCCAAAAGGCAATCCTGACCCTAAGCCGAACCCTAAACTTCGATTCTACCAACACAAACCCTAACCCTAATCCTAACCCTACCCCTACCCCTACCCCTAAATGCACTCTAACCCTACCCCTACCCCTAACACTAACCCTAACCCTAACGAATTCTAACCAAAACTCTAACCCTAAATGTGCTCGATTCTAACCCTAACACTAAATCGTCAATTTCAACATTATCTCTAAACCTAAATGCACTGGATTCTAACCCAAAAGCCATTCCTGACCCTAAGCCTAACCCTAAACCTCGATTCTACCAACACAAACCCTAACCCTAATCCTAACCCTACCCCTACCCTTACCCCTAAATGCACTCTAACCCTACCCCTACCCTTAACACTAACCCTCACCCTAACGAATTCTAACTAAAACACTAACCCTAAATGTGCTCGATTATAACCCCAACACTAAATCGTCAATTTCAACACTAAGCCTAACCCTAAATGCACTGGATTCTAACCCAAAAGCCATTCCTGACCCTAAGCCTAACCCTAAACCTCGATTCTACCAACACAAACCTTAACCCTAATCCCAACCCTACTCCTACCCCTACCCCTAAATGCACTCTAAGCCATACCCTGACGAAAACCAGAACACTCAAAATGCGCCTGATTCTAACCCTAACCCTAACCCTAAGCCTAACCTGAAGCCTAACCCTCCATTCTACGAAAGCGAACGCTAAACCGAACTCTAACCCTAGCACTATCCTTAAATGCTCTCGGTTTTAACCCTGACCCTAACCGTAACGCTAACCCTAACCCTAATGCAGTGAATTTTAACCATAACTCGAACCCTAAATGTGCTCGATTCAAACCCTAACACTAAATCGTCAATTTGAACACTAACCCAAAGCCTAAATACGCTCGATTTTGATCCAAAATGCAATCCTGACCCTAAGCCTAAACCTAAACCTCGATTCTACCAACACAAACCTTAACCCTACTCCTAACCCTACCCCTACCACTAGCCCTAAAAGCACTTTAACCTTAACCCTCACCCTAACGCTAACACTAAAACTGTGCTTGATTCTCACCCTAACCCTCACCCTAAGCCTAACTCTAAGCCTAACCTTCGATTCTACGAAAGCTAACCCTAAACCTAACTCTAACCCTAGCACTATCCTTAAATGCTCTCGATTCTAACCCTGACCCTAACCATAACACTAACCCTAACCCTAACCCTAAATGCACTGAATTCTAATCATAACTCTATCCCTAAATGTGCTTGATTCTAACGCTAAAACTAAATCATCAATTTCAACACTAACCTTAAGCCTAAATGCTCTGAATTATGACCCAAAATGCTCTCCTAACCCTAAGCCTAACCCAAAACCTCGATTCTATCAACACAAACACTAACTCTAATCCTAACCCAACTCCTCCCCTACCCCTAAATGAACTCAAACCCTAACCCTAACCCCAACCCTAACACTAAAAATGCACTTGATTCAAACCCTAATCCTTACCCTAACTCTAACCCGAACACTGACTCTCGATTCTATGAAAGCTAACCCTATACATAACTCTAACCCTAACACGATCCTTAAATGCACTCGATTTTAACCCTCACCCTAAACATAACCCCAACCCTAACCCTAATCCAAACCCTAAATGCACTGGATTCTAACCATAAATTTAACCCTAATGTGCTTGATTCTAACATTAACTTTATATCGTCAATCCCAACACTAACCCTAACCTTACATGCATTCGATTCTAACCCAAAAGGCAATCCTGACCCTAACCCTAACCCTAACCCTCGATTCTACGAAAGCTAACCCTATACAGAACTCTACCCCTAACACTATCCTTAAATGCCCTCGATTCTAACCCTTTCCCTGAACATAACCCTAACCCTACCCTTAATCCTAACCTTAAATGCAGTGGATTCTAACCATAACTCTAACCCTAATGTGCTCGATTATAACCCTAACACTAAATCGTCCATCTCAACACTAAGCCTAACCCTAAATGCACTCGACTCTAACCCAAGAGGCAAACCTGACCCTAAGACTTACACTAAACCTCGATTCTACCAACACAAACCCTAACCCTAACCCAACCCCTTACACTAAAAATGAGCTTGATTCTAACCCTAACCCTAAAGCTATCCCTAACCCTCAATTTTATGAAACCTCACCCTAAACCTAACTCTAACACTACAACTATTCTTAAATGCTCTAGATTCTCATCCTGACCCTAATAACACTAACCCTAACCCTAAGCTTAAATGCAGTGGATTCTAACCATAACTCTAACCCTCATGTGCTTGATTCTAAGCCTAACAGTAAATCGTCAATCTCAACACTAACCCTAACCCTAAATGCACTCGATTCTAACCTAAAAGGCAATCCTGACCCTAAGCCGAACCCTAAACTTCGATTCTACCAACACAAACCCAACCCTAATCCTAACCCTACCCCTAGCCCTACCCCTAAATGCACTCTAACTCTACCCCTACCCCTAACACTAACCCTAACCCTAACGAATTCTAACTAAAACTCTAACCCTACATGTGCTCGATTCTAACCCTAACACTAAATCGTCAATTTCAACACTATCCCTAAGCCTAAATGCACTGGATTCTAACCCAAAAGCCATTCCTGACGCTAAGCCTAACCCTAAACCTCGATCCTACCAACACTAACCTTAACCCTAATCCCAACCCTACTCTTACCCCTACCCCTAAATGCACTCTAAGCCATACCCTGACGAAAACCAGAGTACTAAAAATGCGCCTGATTCTAACCCTAACCCTAACCCTAAGCCTAACCTTAACCCTAACCCTCGATTCTACGAAAGCGAACGCTAAACCTAACTCTAACCCTAGCACTATCCTTAAATGCTCTCGATTTTAACCCTGACCCTAACCCTAACCCTAATCCTAACCCTAACCCTAAATGCACTGAATTGTAACCATAACTCTAACCCTAAATGTGCTCGATTCCAACCCTAACACTAAGTCGTCAAGTTGAACACTAACCCAAAGCCTAAATACACTCGATTCTGATCCAAAATGCAATCCTGACCCTAAGCAGAAACCTAAACCTCGATTCTAACAACACAAACCTTAACCTTAATTCTAACCCTATCCGTACCACTACCCCTAAAAGCACTTTAACCCTAACCCTCACCCTAACGCTAAGACTAAAACTGCTTGATTCTAACCCTAACCCTCACCCTAAGCTTAACCCTAGGCCTAACCCTCGATTCTACGAAAGCTAACCGTAAACCTAACTCTAACCCTAGCACTATCCTTAAATGCTCTCGATTCTAACCCTGACCCTAAACCTAACCCTAACCCTAACCCTAACATTCAATTCTACGAAACCTAACCCTACACCTAACTCTAACCCTAAAACTATTCTTAAAAGCTCCCGATTCTAATCCTGACCCTAATAAACCTAACCCTAACCCTAAGCTTAAATGCACTGGATTCTAACCATAACTCCAACCCTCATGTGCTTGATTCTAAGCCTAACACTAAATCATCAATTTCAACACTATCCCTTAGCCTAAATGCACTGGATTCTAACACCAAAACCATTCCTGACCCTAAGCCTAACCCTAAACCTCAATTCTACCAACACAAACCTTAACCCTAATCCCAACCCTACTCCTAGCCCTACCCTAAATGCAATCTAAGCCATACCCTGACGATAACCAGAACACTGAAAATGCGCCTGATTCTAACCCTAACCCTAACCCTAACCCTAAGACTAACCTTAATCCTAACCCTCGATTCTATGAAAGTGAGCGCTAAACCTAACTCTAACCCTAGCACTATCCTTAAATGCTCTCGATTTTAACCTTGACCCTAACCCAAACCCTAACCCTAAACCTAACCCTAAATGCACTGAATTCTAACTATAACTCTAACCCTAAATGTGCTCGATTCCAACCCTAACACTAAGTCGTCAATTTGAACACTAACCCAAAGCCTAAATACACTCGATTCTGATCCAAAATGCAATCCTGACCCTAAGCAGAAAGCTAAACCTCGATTCTAGCAACACAAACCTTAACCCTAATCCTAACCCTACCCGTACCACTACCCCTAAAAGCACTTTAACCCTAACCCTCACCCTAACGCTAAGACTAAAACTGCTTGATTCTAACCCTAACCCTCACCCTAACCCTAACCCTAAGCCTAACCTTAAGCCTAACCCTCGATTCTACGAAAGCGAACGCTAAACCTAACTCTAACCCTAGCACTATCCTTAAATGCTCTCGATTTTAACCCTGACGCTAACCCTAACACTAATCCTAACCCTAACCCTAAATGCACTGAATTCTAACCATAACTCTAACCCTAAATGTGCTCGATTCAAACCCTAACACTAAATCGTCAATTTGAACACTAACCCAAAGCCTAAATACACTCGATTCTGATCCAAAATGCAATCCTTACCCTAAGCAGAAACCTAAACCTCGATTCTAGCAGCACAAATCTTAATCCTAATCCTAACCCTACCCGTACCAGTAGCCCTAAAAGCACTTTAACCCTACCCCTCACCCTAACGCTAAGACAAAAACTGTGCTTCATTCTAACCCTAACCCTCACCCTAAGCTTAACCCTAGGCCTAACCCTCGATTCTACGAAAGCTAACCGTAAACCTAATTCTAACCCTAGAACTATCCTTAAATGCTCTCGATCCTAACCCTGACCCTAAACCAAACCCTAACGCTAACCCTAACACTCAAAATGCGCCTGATTCTAACCCTAACCCTAACCCTAAGCCTAACCTGAAGCCTAACCCTCTATTCTACGAAAGCGAACGCTAAACCGAACTCTAACCCTAGCACTATCCTTAAATGCTCTCGATTTTAACCCTGACCCTACCCCTAACCCTAACCCTAACCCTAAATGCACCGGATTTTAACCATAACTCTAACCCTAAATGTGCTTGATTCAAACCCTAACACTAAATCATCAATTTCAACACTAACGCAAAGCCTAAATACGTTCGATTCTGATCCAAAATGCAATCCTGACCCTAAGCCTAAACCTAAACCTCGATTCTACCAACACAAACCTTAACCCTACTCCTAACCCTACCCCTACCACTAGCCCTAAAAGCACTTTAACCTTAACCCTCACCCTAACGCTAACACTAAAACTGTGCTTGATTCTCACCCTAACCCTCACCCTAAGCCTAAGTCTAAGCCTAACCCTCGATTCTACGAAAGCTAACCCTCAACCTAACTCTAACCCTAGCACTATCCTTAAATGGTCTCAATTCTAACCCTGACCCTCAATCTAACCCTAACCCTAACCCTAACCCTAAATGCACTGAATTCTAATCATAACTCTATCCCTAAATGTGCTTGATTCTAACGCTAAAACTAAATCATCAATTCCAACACTAACCTTAAGCCTAAATGCTCTGAATTATGACCCAAAATGCTCTCCTAACCCTAAGCCTAACCCAAAACCTCGATTCCACAAACACAAACACTTACCCTATTCCTAACCCAACTCCTCCCCTACCCCTAAATGAACTCAAACCCTAACCCTAACCCCAATCCTAACACTAAAAATGCACTTGATTCAAACCCTAATCCTTACCCTAACTCTAACCCGAACACTGACTCTCGATTCTATGAAAGCTAACCCTATACCTAACTCTAACCCTAACACGATCCTTAAATGCACTCGATTCTAACCCTCACCCTATACATAGCCCTAACCCTCACCCTAATCCAAACCCTAAATGCACTGGATTCTAACCATAAATTTAACCCTAATGTGCTTGATTCTAACATTAACTCTAAATCGTCAATCCCAACACTAACCCTAAGCCTAAATGCATTCGATTCTAACCCAAAAGGCAATCCTGACCCTAACCCTAACCCTAACCCTCGATTCTACGAAAGCTAACCCTATACAGAACTCTACCCCTAACACTATCCTTAAATGCACTCGATTCTAACCCTCTCCCTGAACATAACCCTAACCATACCCTTAATCCTAACCCTAAATGCTTTGGATTCTAACCATAACTCTTACCCTAATGTGCTCGATTATAACCCTAACACTAAATCGTCAATCTCAACACTAAGCCTAACCCTAAATGCACTCGACTCTAATCCAAAAGACAATCCTGACCCTAAGCCTAACACTAAACCTCGATTCTATCAACACAAACCCTAGCCCTAATCCTAATCCTACTCCTATCCCTACCTCTATATGCACTCTAACCCTAACCCTAACCCAACCCCTTACACTAAAAATGGGCTTGATTCTAACCCTTACCCTAACCGTATCCCTAACCCTCAATTCTATGAAACCTAACCCTAAACCTAACTCTAACCCTACAACTATTCCTAAATACTCTCGATTCTCATCCTGACCCTAATAACCCTAACCCTAACAGTAAGCTTAAATGCAGTGGATTCTAACCATAACTCTAACCCTCATGTGCTTGATTCTAAGCTTAACACTAAATCGTCAATCGCAACACTCACCCTAACCCTAAATGCACTCGAGTAAAACCCAAAAAGGCAATCCTGACCCTAAGCCGAACCCTAAACTTCGATTCTACCAACACAAACCCTAAGCCTAATCCTAACCCTACTCCTATCCCTACCTTTATATGCACTCTAACACTGACTCTAACCCAACCCCTTACACTAAAAATGCACTTCATTCTAACCCTAACCCTAACCCTAACCTTCAATTCTACGAAACCTAACCCTACACCTAACTCTAACTCTAAAACTATTCTTAAATGCTCTCGATTCTAATCCTGACGCTAATAAACCTAACCCTAACCCTAAGCTTAAATGCACTGAATTCTAACCATAATTCCAACCCTCATGTGCTTGATTCTAAGCCTAACACTAAATCGTCAATTTCAACACTATCCCTAAGCCTAAATGCACTGGATTCTAACCCCAAATCCATTCCTGACCCTAAGCCTAACCCTAAATCTCAATTCTACGAGCACAAACCTTAACCCTAATCCCAACCCTACTCCTAGCTCTACCCCTAAATGCACTCTAAGCCATACCCTGACGAAAACCAGAACACTAAAAATGCGCCTGATTCTAACCCTAACCCTAACCCTAACCCTAAGCCTAACCTTAAGCCTAACCTTCGATTCTACGAAAGTGAACGCTAAACATAAGTCTAACCCTAGCACTATCCTTAAATGCTCTCGATTTTAACCCTGACCGTAACCCTAACTCTAACCCTATCCCTAACCCTAAATGCACTGAATTCTAACCATAACTCTAACCCTAAATGTGCTCGATTCCAACCCTAACTCTAGATCGTCAATTTGAACACTAACCCAAAGCCTAAATACACTCGATTCTGATCCAAAATGCAATCCTGACCCTAATCCGAAAGCGAAACCTCGATTCTAGCAGCACAAACCTTAATCCTAATCCTAACCCTACCCGTACCACTAGCCTTAAAAGCACTTTAACCCTACCCCTCACCCTAACGCTAAGACTAAAACTGTGCTTGATTCTAACCCTAACCCTCACCCTAAGCTTAACCCTAGGCCTAACCCTCGATTCTACGAAAGCTAACTGTAAACCTAACCCTAACCCTAGCACTATCCTTAAATGCTCTCGATTCTAACCCTGACCCTAAACCTAACCCTAACCCTAACCCTAACCCTAAACCTAACCCTAAATGCACTGAATTCTAACCATGACTCTATCCCTAAATGTGCTTGATTCTAACGCTAAAACTAAATCATCAATTTCAACACTAACCCTAAGCTTAAATGCTCTGAATTATGACCCAAAATGCTCTCCTGACCCTAAGCCTATCCCAAAACCTCGATTCTACCAACACCAACCCTAACCCTAATCCTAACCCAACTCCTCCCCTACCCCTAAATGAACTCAAACCCTAACCCTAACCCCAACCCTAACACTAAAAATGCACTTGATTCAAACCCTAATCCTTACCCTAACTCTAACCCGAACACTGACCCTCGATTCTATGAAAGCTAACCCTATACCTAACTCTAACCCTAACACTATCCTTAAATGCACTCCATTCTAACCCTCACCCTATACATAACCCTAACCCTAACCCTAATCCAAACCTTAAATGCACTGGATTCTAACCATAAATTTAACCCTAATGTGCTTGATTCTAACACTAACTCTAAATCGGCAATCCCAACACTAATCATAACCCTAAATGCATGGGATTCTAACCCAAAAGGCAATCCTGACCCTAACCCTAACCCTAACCCTCGATTCTACGAAAGCTAACCCTATACATAACTCTACCCCTAACACTATCCTTAAATGCACTCAATTCTAACCCTCTCCCTGAACATAACCCTAACCCTACCCCTAATCCTAACCCTAAATGCACTGGATTCTAACCATAACTCCAAGCCTAATGTGCTCGATTATACCCCTAACACTAAATCGTCAATCTCAGCACTAAGCCTAACCCTAAATGCACTCGACTCTAACCCAAAAGGCAATGCTGACCCTACCCTAAACTTCGATTCTACCAACACAAACCCTAACCCTAATCCTAACCCTACTCCTATCCCTACCTTTATATGCACTCTAACAGTCACTCTAACCCAACCCCTTACACTAAAAATGCGCTTCATTCTAACCCTAACCCTAACGCTAACCCTCACCTTCAATTCTACGAAACCTAACCCTAAACCTAAGTCTAACGCTAAAACTATTCTTAAATGCTCTCGATTCTAATCCTAACCCTAATAACCCTAACCCTAACCCTAAGCTTAAATGCACTGGATTCTAACCATAACTCCAACCCTCATGTGCTTGATTCTAAGCCTAACACTAAATCGTCATTCTCAACACTAACCCTAACCCTAAATGCACTCGATTCTAACCCAAAAGACAATTCTGACCCTAAGCCTAACCCTAAACTTCGATTCTACCAACACAAACCCTAACCCTAATCCTAACCCTACTCCTATCCCTACCTCTATATGCACTCTAACCCTAACTCTAACCCAAACCCTTACACTAAAAATGCGCTTCATTCTAACCCTAACCCTAACCCTAACCTTCAATTCTACGAAACCTAACCCTACACCTAACTCTAACCCTAAAACTATTCTTAAATGCTCTCGATTATAATCCTGACCCTAATAAACCTAACCCTAACCCTAAGCTTCAATGCACTGGATTCTAACCATAACTCCAACCCTCATGTGCTTGATTCTAAGCCTAACACTAAATCATCAATTTCAACACTATCCCTAAGCCTAAATGCACTGGATTCTAACACCAAAACCATTCCTGACACTAAGCCTAACCCTAAACCTCAATTCTACCAACACAAACCTTAACCCTAATCCCAACCCTACTCCTAGCCCTACCCTAAATGCACTCTAAGCCATACCCTGACGAAAACCAGAACACTGAAAATGCGCCTGATTCTAACCCTAACCCTAACCCTAACCCTAAGACTAACCTTAACCCTAACCCTCGATTCTACGAAAGCGAACGCTAAACCTAACTCTAACCCTAGCACTATCCTTAAATGCTCTCGATTTTAACCCTGACCCTAAACCTAACCCTAACCCTAACCCTAGCCCTAAACCTAACCCTAAATGCACTGAATTCTAACCATAACTCTAACACTAAATGTGCTCGATTCCAACCCTAACACTAAGTCGTCAATTTGAACACTAACCCAAAGCCTAAATACACTCGATTCTGATCCAAAATGCAATCCTGACCCTAATCCGAAAGCGAAACCTCGATTCTAGCAGCACAAACCTTAATCCTAATCCTAACCCTACCCATACCACTAGCCCTAAAAGCACTTTAACCCTACCCCTCACCCTAACGCTAAGACTAAAACTGTGCTTGATTCTAACCCTAACCCTCACCCTAAGCTTAACCCTAGGCCTAACCCTCGATTCTACGAAAGCTAACTGTAAACCTAACCCTAACCCTAGCACTATCCTTAAATGCTCTCGATTCTAACCCTGACCCTAAACCTAACCCTAACCCTAACCCTAACCCTAAACCTAACCCTAAATGCACTGAATTCTAACCATGACTCTATCCCTAAATGTGCTTGATTCTAACGCTAAAACTAAATCATCAATTTCAACACTAACCCTAAGCTTAAATGCTCTGAATTATGACCCAAAATGCTCTCCTGACCCTAAGCCTATCCCAAAACCTCGATTCTACCAACACCAACCCTAACCCTAATCCTAACCCAACTCCTCCCCTACCCCTAAATGAACTCAAACCCTAACCCTAACCCCAACCCTAACACTAAAAATGCACTTGATTCAAACCCTAATCCTTACCCTAACTCTAACCCGAACACTGACCCTCGATTCTATGAAAGCTAACCCTATACCTAACTCTAACCCTAACACTATCCTTAAATGCACTCCATTCTAACCCTCACCCTATACATAACCCTAACCCTAACCCTAATCCAAACCTTAAATGCACTGGATTCTAACCATAAATTTAACCCTAATGTGCTTGATTCTAACACTAACTCTAAATCGGCAATCCCAACACTAATCATAACCCTAAATGCATGGGATTCTAACCCAAAAGGCAATCCTGACCCTAACCCTAACCCTAACCCTCGATTCTACGAAAGCTAACCCTATACATAACTCTACCCCTAACACTATCCTTAAATGCACTCAATTCTAACCCTCTCCCTGAACATAACCCTAACCCTACCCCTAATCCTAACCCTAAATGCACTGGATTCTAACCATAACTCCAAGCCTAATGTGCTCGATTATACCCCTAACACTAAATCGTCAATCTCAGCACTAAGCCTAACCCTAAATGCACTCGACTCTAACCCAAAAGGCAATGCTGACCCTACCCTAAACTTCGATTCTACCAACACAAACCCTAACCCTAATCCTAACCCTACTCCTATCCCTACCTTTATATGCACTCTAACAGTGACTCTAACCCAACCCCTTACACTAAAAATGCGCTTCATTCTAACCCTAACCCTAACGCTAACCCTCACCTTCAATTCTACGAAACCTAACCCTAAACCTAAGTCTAACGCTAAAACTATTCTTAAATGCTCTCGATTCTAATCCTAACCCTAATAACCCTAACCCTAACCCTAAGCTTAAATGCACTGGATTCTAACCATAACTCCAACCCTCATGTGCTTGATTCTAAGCCTAACACTAAATCGTCATTCTCAACACTAACCCTAACCCTAAATGCACTCGATTCTAACCCAAAAGACAATTCTGACCCTAAGCCTAACCCTAAACTTCGATTCTACCAACACAAACCCTAACCCTAATCCTAACCCTACTCCTATCCCTACCTCTATATGCACTCTAACCCTAACTCTAACCCAAACCCTTACACTAAAAATGCGCTTCATTCTAACCCTAACCCTAACCCTAACCTTCAATTCTACGAAACCTAACCCTACACCTAACTCTAACCCTAAAACTATTCTTAAATGCTCTCGATTATAATCCTGACCCTAATAAACCTAACCCTAACCCTAAGCTTCAGTGCACTGGATTCTAACCATAACTCCAACCCTCATGTGCTTGATTCTAAGCCTAACACTAAATCATCAATTTCAACACTATCCCTAAGCCTAAATGCACTGGATTCTAACACCAAAACCATTCCTGACACTAAGCCTAACCCTAAACCTCAATTCTACCAACACAAACCTTAACCCTAATCCCAACCCTACTCCTAGCCCTACCCTAAATGCACTCTAAGCCATACCCTGACGAAAACCAGAACACTGAAAATGCGCCTGATTCTAACCCTAACCCTAACCCTAACCCTAAGACTAACCTTAACCCTAACCCTCGATTCTACGAAAGCGAACGCTAAACCTAACTCTAACCCTAGCACTATCCTTAAATGCTCTCGATTTTAACCCTGACCCTAAACCTAACCCTAACCCTAACCCTAGCCCTAAACCTAACCCTAAATGCACTGAATTCTAACCATAACTCTAACACTAAATGTGCTCGATTCCAACCCTAACACTAAGTCGTCAATTTGAACACTAACCCAAAGCCTAAATACACTCGATTCTGATCCAAAATGCAATCCTGACCCTAAGCAGAAACCTAAACCTCGATTCCAGCAACACAAACCTTAACCCTAGTCCTAACCCTATCCGTACCACTGCCCCTAAAAGCACTTTAACCCTAACCCTCACCCTAACGCTAAGACTAAAACTGCTTGATTCTAACCCTAACCCTCACCCTAAGCTTAACCCTAGGCCTAACCCTCGATTCTACGAAAGCTAACCGTAAACCTAATTCTAACCCTAGCACTATCCTTAAATGCTCTCGATTCTAACCCTGACCCTAAACCTAACCCTAACCCTAACCCTATCACTAAACCTAACCCTAAATGCACTGAATTCTAACCATAACTCTATCCCTAAATGTGCTTGATTCTAACGCTAAAACTAAATCATCAATTTCAACACTAACCCTAAGCTTAAATGCTCTGAATTGTGACCCAAAATGCTCTCCTGACCCTAAGCCTATCGCAAAACCTCGATTCTACCAACACCAACCCTAACCCTAATCCTAACCCAACTCCTCCCCTACCCCTAAATGAACTCAAACCTTAACCCTAACCCCAACCCTAATACTAAAAATGCACTGGATTCAAACCCTAATCCTTACCCTAACTCTAACCCGAACACTGACCCTCGATTCTATGAAAGCTAACCCTATACCTAACTCTAACCCTAACACTATCCTTAAATGGACTCCATTCTAACCCTCACCCTATACATAACCCTAACCCTAACCCTAATCCAAACCTTAAATGCACTGGATTCTAACCATAAATTTAACCCTAATGTGCTTGATTCTAACACTAACTCTAAATCGGCAATTCCAACACTAACCATAACCCTAAATGCATGGGATTCTAACCTAAAAGGCAATCCTGACCCTAACCCTAACCCTAACCCTCGATTCTACGAAAGCTAACCCTATACATAACTCTACCCCTAACACTATCCTTAAAGCACTCGATTCTAACCCTCTCCCTGAACATAGCCCTAACCCTACCCCTAATCCTAACCCTAAATGCACTGGATTCTAACCATAACTCTAACCCTAATGTGCTCGATTATAACCCTAACACTAAATCGTCAATCTCAACACTAAGCGTAACCCTAAATGCACTCGACTCTAACCCAAAAGGCAATGCTGACCCTAAGCCTAACCCTAAACTTCGATTCTACCAACACAAACCCTAACCCTAATCCTAACCCTACTCCTACCCGTACCTCCATATGCATTCTAACCCTAACTCTAAACCAACCCCTTACACTAAAAATGCGCTTCATTCTAACCCTAACCCTAACTCTAACCATAACCTTCAATTCTACTAAACCTAACCCTAAACTTAACTCTAACTCTAAAACTATTCTTAAATGCTCTCGATTCTAATCCTGACCCTAATAACCCTAACCCTAACCCTAAGCTTAAATGCAGTGGATTCTAACCATAACTCCAACCCTCATGTGCTTGATTCTAAGCCTAACACTAAATCGTCAATTTCAACACAATCCCTAAGCCTAAATGCACTGGATTCTAACCCCAAAACCATTCCTGACCCTAAGCCTAACCCTAAACCTCAATTCTACGAGCACAAACCTTAACCCTAATCCCAACCCTACTCCTAGCTCTACCCCTAAATGCACTCTAAGCCATACCCTGACGAAAACCAGAGCACTAAAAATGCGCCTGATTCTAACCCTAACCCTAACCCTAACCCTAAGCCTAACCTTAAGCCTAACCCTCGATTCTACGAAAGCGAACGCTAAACCTAACTCTAACCCTAGCACTATCCTTAAATGCTCTCGATTTTAACCCTGACCCTAACCCTAACTCTAACCCTAACCCTAACCCTAAATGCACTGAATTCTAACCATAACTCTAACCCTAAATGTGCTCGATTCCAACCCTAACACTAAATCGTCAATTTGAACACTAACCCAAAGCCTAAATACACTCGATTCTGATCCAAAATGCAATCCTGACCCTAATCCGAAAGCGAAACCTCGATTCTAGCAGCACAAACCTTAATCCTAATCCTAACCCTACCCGTACCACTTGCCCTAAAAGCACTTTAACCCTACCCCTCACCCTAACGCTAAGACTAAAACTGTGCTTGATTCTAACCCTAACCCTCACCCTAAGCTTAACCCTAGGCCTAACCCTCGATTCTACGAAAGCTAACTGTAAACCTAACTCTAACCCTAGCACTATCCTTAAATGCTCTCGATTCTAACCCTGACCCTAAACCTAACCCTAACCCTAACCCTAACCCTAAACCTAACCCTAAATGCACTGAATTCTAACCATGACTCTATCCCTAAATGTGCTTGATTCTAACGCTAAAACTAAATCATCAATTTCAACACTAACCCTAAGCTTAAATGCTCTGAATTATGACCCAAAATGCTCTCCTGACCCTAAGCCTATCGCAAAACCTCGATTCTACCAACACCAACCCTAACCCTAATCCTAACCCAAATCCTCCCCTACCCCTAAATGAACTCAAACCCTAACCCTAACCCCAACCCTAACACTAAAAATGCACTTGATTCAAACCCTAATCCTTACCCTAACTCTAACCCGAACACTGACCCTCGATTCTATGAAAGCTAACCCTATACCTAACTCTAACCCTAACACTATCCTTAAATGCACTCCATTCTAACCCTCACCCTATACATAACCCTAACCCTAACCCTAATCCAAACCTTAAATGCACTGGATTCTAACCATAAATTTAACCCTAATGTGCTTGATTCTAACACTAACTCTAAATCGGCAATCCCAACACTAATCATAACCCTAAATGCATGGGATTCTAACCCAAAAGGCAATCCTGACCCTAACCCTAACCCTAACCCTCGATTCTACGAAAGCTAACCCTATACATAACTCTACCCCTAACACTATCCTTAAATGCACTCAATTCTAACCCTCTCCCTGAACATAACCCTAACCCTACCCCTAATCCTAACCCTAAATGCACTGGATTCTAACTATAACTCCAACCCTAATGTGCTCGATTATACCCCTAACACTAAATCGTCAATCTCAGCACTAAGCCTAACCCTAAATGCACTCGACTCTAACCCAAAAGGCAATGCTGACCCTACGCCTAACCCTAAACTTCGATTCTACCAACACAAACCCTAACCCTAATCCTAACCCTACTCCTATCCCTACCTTTATATGCACTCTAACAGTCACTCTAACCCAACCCCTTACACTAAAAATGCGCTTCATTCTAACCCTAACCCTAACGCTAACCCTCACCTTCAATTCTACGAAACCTAACCCTAAACCTAAGTCTAACGCTAAAACTATTCTTAAATGCTCTCGATTCTAATCCTAACCCTAATAACCCTAACCCTAACCCTAAGCTTAAATGCACTGGATTCTAACCATAACTCCAACCCTCATGTGCTTGATTCTAAGCCTAACACTAAATCGTCATTCTCAACACTAACCCTAACCCTAAATGCACTCGATTCTAACCCAAAAGACAATTCTGACCCTAAGCCTAACCCTAAACTTCGATTCTACCAACACAAACCCTAACCCTAATCCTAACCCTACTCCTATCCCTACCTCTATATGCACTCTAACCCTAACTCTAACCCAAACCCTTACACTAAAAATGCGCTTCATTCTAACCCTAACCCTAACCCTAACCTTCAATTCTACGAAACCTAACCCTACACCTAACTCTAACCCTAAAACTATTCTTAAATGCTCTCGATTCTAATCCTGACCCTAATAAACCTAACCCTAACCCTAAGCTTAAATGCACTGGATTCTAACCATAACTCCAACCCTCATGTGCTTGATTCTAAGCCTAACACTAAATCATCAATTTCAACACTATCCCTAAGCCTAAATGCACTGGATTCTAACACCAAAACCATTCCTGACCCTAAGCCTAACCCTAAACCTCAATTCTACCAACACAAACCTTAACCCTAATCCCAACCCTACTCCTAGCCCTACCCTAAATGCACTCTAAGCCATACCCTGACGAAAACCAGAACACTGAAAATGCGCCTGATTCTAACCCTAACCCTAACCCTAACCCTAAGACTAACCTTAAGCCTAACCCTCGATTCTACGAAAGCGAACGCTAAACCTAACTCTAACCCTAGCACTATCCTTAAATGCTCTCGATTTTAACCCTGACCCTAAACCTAACCCTAACCCTAACCCTAACCCTAAACCTAACCCTAAATGCACTGAATTCTAACCATAACTCTAACACTAAATGTGCTTGATTCCAACCCTAACACTAAGTCGTCAATTTGAACACTAACCCAAAGCCTAAATACACTCGATTCTGATCCAAAATGCAATCCTGACCCTAAGCAGAAACCTAAACCTCGATTCTAGCAACACAAACCTTAACCCTAATCCTAACCCTATCCGTACCACTACCCCAAAAAGCACTTTAACCCTAACCCTCACCCTAACGCTAAGACTAAAACTGCTTGATTCTAACCCTAATCCTCACCCTAAGCTTAACCCTAGGCCTAACCCTCGATTCTACGAAAGCTAACCGTAAACCTAATTCTAACCCTAGAACTATCCTTAAATGCTCTCGATTCTAACCCTGACCCTAAACCAAACCCTAACCCTAACCCTAACCCTAAACCTAACCCTAAATGCACTGAATTCTAACCATAACTCTATCCCTAAATGTGCTTGATTCTAACGCTAAAACTAAATCATCAATTTCAACACTAACCCTAAGCTTAAATGCTCTGAATTGTGACCCAAAATGCTCTCCTGACCCTAAGCCTATCGCAAAACCTCGATTCTACCAACACCAACCCTAACCCTAATCCTAACTCAAATCCTCCCCTACCCCTAAATGACCTCAAACCCTAACCCTAACCCCAACCCTAATACTAAAAATGCACTGGATTCAAACCCTAATCCTTACCCTAACTCTAACCCGAACACTGACCCTCGATTCTATCAAAGCTAACCCTATACCTAACTCTAACCCTAACACTATCCTTAAATGCACTCGATTCTAACCCTCACCCTATACATAACCCTAACCCTAACCCTAATCCAAACCTTAAATGCACTGGATTCTAACCATAAATTTAACCCTAATGTGCTTGATTCTAACACTAACTCTAAATCGGCAATCCCAACACTAACCATAACCCTAAATGCATGGGATTCTAACCCAAAAGGCAATCCTGACCCTAACCCTAACCCTAACCCTCGATTCTACGAAAGCTAACCCTATACATAACTCTACCCCTAACACTATCCTTAAAGCACTCGATTCTAACCCTCTCCCTGAACATAGCCCTAACCCTACCCCTAATCCTAACCCTAAATGCACTGGATTCTAACCATAACTCTAACCCTAATGTGCTCGATTATAACCCTAACACTAAATCGTCAATCTCCACACTAAGCCTAACCCTAAATGCACTCGACTCTAACCCAAAAGACAATTCTGACCCTAAGCCTAACCCTAAACTTCGATTCTACCAACACAAACCCTAACCCTAATCCTAACCCTACTCCTACCCGTACCTCTATATGCATTCTAACCCTAACTCTAAACCAACCCCTTACACTAAAAATGCGCTTCATTCTAACCCTAACCCTAACTCTAACCATAACCTTCAATTCTACTAAACCTAACCCTAAACTTAACTCTAACTCTAAAACTATTCTTAAATGCTCTCGATTCTAATCCTGACCCTAATAACCCTAACCCTAACCCTAAGCTTAAATGCAGTGGATTCTAACCATAACTCCAACCCTCATGTGCTTGATTCTAAGCCTAACACTAAATCGTCAATTTCAACACAATCCCTAAGCCTCAATGCACTGGATTCTAACCCCAAAACCATTCCTGACCCTAAGCCTAACCCTAAACCTCAATTCTACGAGCACAAACCTTAACCCTAATCCCAACCCTACTCCTAGCTCTACCCCTAAATACACTCTAAGCCATACCCTGACGAAAACCAGAGCACTAAAAATGCGCCTCATTCTAACCCTAACCCTAACCCTAACCCTAACCCTAAGCCTAACCTTAAGCCTAACCCTCGATTCTACGAAAGCGAATGCGAAACCTAACTCTAACCCTAGCACTATCCTTAAATGCTCTCGATTTTAACCCTGACCTTAACCCTAACTCTAACCCTAACCCTAACCCTAAATGCACTGAATTCTAACCATAACTCTAACCCTAAATGTGCTCGATTCCAACCCTAACACTAAATCGTCAATTTGAACACTAACCCAAAGCCTAAATACACTCGATTCTGATCCAAAATGCAATCCTGACCCTAATCCGAAAGCGAAACCTCGATTCTAGCAGCACAAACCTTAATCCTAATCCTAACCCTACCCGTACCACTAGCCCTAAAAGCACTTTAACCCTACCCCTCACCCTAACGCTAAGACTAAAACTGTGCTTGATTCTAACCCTAACCCTCACCCTAAGCTTAACCCTAGGCCTAACCCTCGATTCTACGAAAGCTAACTGTAAACCTAACTCTAACCCTAGCACTATCCTTAAATGCTCTCGATTCTAACCCTGACCCTAAACCTAACCCTAACCCTAACCCTAACCCTAACCCTAAACCTAACCCTAAATGCACTGAATTCTAACCATGACTCTATCCCTAAATGTGCTTGATTCTAACGCTAAAACTAAATCATCAATTTCAACACTAACCCTAAGCTTAAATGCTCTGAATTATGACCCAAAATGCTCTCCTGACCCTAAGCCTATCCCAAAACCTCGATTCTACCAACACCAACCCTAACCCTAATCCTAACCCAACTCCTCCCCTACCCCTAAATGAACTCAAACCCTAACCCTAACCCCAACCCTAACACTAAAAATGCACTGGATTCAAACCCTAATCCTTACCCTAACTCTAACCCGAACACTGACCCTCGATTCTATGAAAGCTAACCCTATACCTAACTCTAACCCTAACACTATCCTTAAATGCACTCCATTCTAACCCTCACCCTATACATAACCCTAACCCTAACCCTAATCCAAACCTTAAATGCACTGGATTCTAACCATAAATTTAACCCTAATGTGCTTGATTCTAACACTAACTCTAAATCGGCAATCCCAACACTAATCATAACCCTAAATGCATGGGATTCTAACCCAAAAGGCAATCCTGACCCTAACCCTAACCCTAACCCTCGATTCTACGAAAGCTAACCCTATACATAACTCTACCCCTAACACTATCCTTAAATGCACTCAATTCTAACCCTCTCCCTGAACATAACCCTAACCCTACCCCTAATCCTAACCCTAAATGCACTGGATTCTAACCATAACTCCAACCCTAATGTGCTCGATTATACCCCTAACACTAAATCGTCAATCTCAGCACTAAGCCTAACCCTAAATGCACTCGACTCTAACCCAAAAGGCAATGCTGACCCTACGCCTAACCCTAAACTTCGATTCTACCAACACAAACCCTAACCCTAATCCTAACCCTACTCCTATCCCTACCTTTATATGCACTCTAACAGTGACTCTAACCCAACCCCTTACACTAAAAATGCGCTTCATTCTAACCCTAACCCTAACGCTAACCCTCACCTTCAATTCTACGAAACCTAACCCTAAACTAAGTCTAACGCTAAAACTATTCTTAAATGCTCTCGATTCTAATCCTAACCCTAATAACCCTAACCCTAACCCTAAGCTTAAATGCACTGGATTCTAACCATAACTCCAACCCTCATGTGCTTGATTCTAAGCCTAACACTAAATCGTCATTCTCAACACTAACCCTAACCCTAAATGCACTCGATTCTAACCCAAAAGACAATTCTGACCCTAAGCCTAACCCTAAACTTCGATTCTACCAACACAAACCCTAACCCTAATCCTAACCCTACTCCTATCCCTACCTCTATATGCACTCTAACCCTAACTCTAACCCAAACCCTTACACTAAAAATGCGCTTCATTCTAACCCTAACCCTAACCCTAACCTTCAATTCTACGAAACCTAACCCTACACCTAACTCTAACCCTAAAACTATTCTTAAATGCTCTCGATTCTAATCCTGACCCTAATAAACCTAACCCTAACCCTAAGCTTAAATGCACTGGATTCTAACCATAACTCCAACCCTCATGTGCTTGATTCTAAGCCTAACACTAAATCATCAATTTCAACACTATCCCTAAGCCTAAATGCACTGGATTCTAACACCAAAACCATTCCTGACCCTAAGCCTAACCCTAAACCTCAATTCTACCAACACAAACCTTAACCCTAATCCCAACCCTACTCCTAGCCCTACCCTAAATGCACTCTAAGCCATACCCTGACGAAAACCAGAACACTGAAAATGCGCCTGATTCTAACCCTAACCCTAACCCTAACCCTAAGACTAACCTTAAGCCTAACCCTCGATTCTACGAAAGCGAACGCTAAACCTAACTCTAACCCTAGCACTATCCTTAAATGCTCTCGATTTTAACCCTGACCCTAAACCTAACCCTAACCCTAACCCTAACCCTAAACCTAACCCTAAATGCACTGAATTCTAACCATAACTCTAACCCTAAATGTGCTCGATTCCAACCCTAACACTAAGTCGTCAATTTGAACACTAACCCAAAGCCTAAATACACTCGATTCTGATCCAAAATGCAATCCTGACCCTAAGCAGAAACCTAAACCTCGATTCTAGCAACACAAACCTTAACCCTAATCCTAACCCTATCCGTACCACTACCCCAAAAAGCACTTTAACCCTAATCCTCACCCTAACGCTAAGACTAAAACTGCTTGATTCTAACCCTAACCCTCACCCTAAGCTTAACCCTAGGCCTAACCCTCGATTCTACGAAAGCTAACCGTAAACCTAATTCTAACCCTAGCACTATCCTTAAATGCTCTCGATTCTAACCCTGACCCTAAACCAAACCCTAACCCTAACCCTAACACTAAACCTAACCCTAAATGCACTGAATTCTAACCATAACTCTATCCCTAAATGTGCTTGATTCTAACGCTAAAACTAAATCATCAATTTCAACACTAACCCTAAGCTTAAATGCTCTGAATTGTGACCCAAAATGCTCTCCTGACCCTAAGCCTATAGCAAAACCTCGATTCTACCAACACCAACCCTAACCCTAATCCTAACCCAAATCCTCCCCTACCCCTAAATGAACTCAAACCCTAACCCTAACCCCAACCCTAATACTAAAAATGCACTGGATTCAAACCCTAATCCTTACCCTAACTCTAAACCGAACACTGACCCTCGATTCTATGAAAGCTAACCCTATACCTAACTCTAACCCTAACACTATCCTTAAATGCACTCGATTCTAACCCTCACCCTATACATAACCCTAACCCTAACCCTAATCCAAACCTTAAATGCACTGGATTCTAACCATAAATTTAACCCTAATGTGCTTGATTCTAACACTAACTCTAAATCGGCAATCCCAACACTAACCATAACCCTAAATGCATGGGATTCTAACCCAAAAGGCAATCCTGACCCTAACCCTAACCCTAACCCTCGATTCTACGAAAGCTAACCCTATACATAACTCTACCCCTAACACTATCCTTAAAGCACTCGATTCTAACCCTCTCCCTGAACATAGCCCTAACCCTACCCCTAATCCTAACCCTAAATGCACTGGATTCTAACCATAACTCTAACCCTAATGTGCTCGA
This sequence comes from Notamacropus eugenii, assembly GCF_028372415.1. Taxonomy (NCBI): domain Eukaryota; kingdom Metazoa; phylum Chordata; class Mammalia; order Diprotodontia; family Macropodidae; genus Notamacropus; species Notamacropus eugenii. The sequence goes on from NW_027325104.1 coordinate 61,920, forward strand.
TTATAACCCTAACACTAAATCGTCAATCTCAACACTAAGCGTAACCCTAAATGCACTCGACTCTAACCCAAAAGGCAATGCTGACCCTAAGCCTAACCCTAAACTTCGATTCTACCAACACAAACCCTAACCCTAATCCTAACCCTACTCCTACCCGTACCTCTATATGCATTCTAACCCTAACTCTAAACCAACCCCTTACACTAAAAATGCGCTTCATTCTAACCCTAACCCTAACTCTAACCATAACCTTCAATTCTACGAAACCTAACCCTAAACCTAACTCTAACCCTAAAACTATTCTTAAATGCTCTCGATTCTAATCCTGACCCTAATAACCCTAACCCTAACCCTAAGCTTAAATGCAGTGGATTCTAACCATAACTCCAACCCTCATGTGCTTGATTCTAAGCCTAACACTAAATCGTCAATTTCAACACAATCCCTAAGCCTAAATGCACTGGATTCTAACCCCAAAACCATTCCTGACGCTAAGCCTAACCCTAAACCTCAATTCTACGAGCACAAACCTTAACCCTAATCCCAACCCTACTCCTAGCTCTACCCCTAAATACACTCTAAGCCATACCCTGACGAAAACCAGAGCACTAAAAATGCGCCTGATTCTAACCCTAACCCTAACCCTAACCCTAACCCTAAGCCTAACCTTAAGCCTAACCCTCGATTCTACGAAAGCGAACGCTAAACCTAACTCTAACCCTAGCACTATCCTTAAATGCTCTCGATTTTAACCCTGACCCTAACCCTAACTCTAACCCTAACCCTAACCCTAAATGCACTGAATTCTAACCATAACTCTAACCCTAAATGTGCTCGATTCAAACCCTAACAATAAATCGTCAATTTGAACACTAACCCAAAGCCTAAATACACTCGATTCTGATCCAAAATGCAATCCTGACCCTAATCCGAAAGCGAAACCTCGATTCTAGCAGCACAAACCTTAATCCTAATCCTAACCCTACCCGTACCACTAGCCCTAAAAGCACTTTAACCCTACCCCTCACCCTAACGCTAAGACTAAAACTGTGCTTGATTCTAACCCTAACCCTCACCCTAAGCTTAACCCTAGGCCTAACCCTCGATTCTACGAAAGCTAACTGTAAACCTAACCCTAACCCTAGCACTATACTTAAATGCTCTCGATTCTAACCCTGACCCGAAACCTAACCCTAACCCTAACCCTAACCCTAAACCTAACCCTAAATGCACTGAATTCTAACCATGACTCTATCCCTAAATGTGCTTGATTCTAACGCTAAAACTAAATCATCAATTTCAACACTAACCCTAAGCTTAAATGCTCTGAATTATGACCCAAAATGCTCTCCTGACCCTAAGCCTATCCCAAAACCTCGATTCTACCAACACCAACCCTAACCCTAATCCTAACCCAACTCCTCCCCTACCCCTAAATGAACTCAAACCCTAACCCTAACCCCAACCCTAACACTAAAAATGCACTTGATTCAAACCCTAATCCTTACCCTAACTCTAACCCGAACACTGACCCTCGATTCTATGAAAGCTAACCCTATACCTAACTCTAACCCTAACACTATCCTTAAATGCACTCCATTCTAACCCTCACCCTATACATAACCCTAACCCTAACCCTAATCCAAACCTTAAATGCACTGGATTCTAACCATAAATTTAACCCTAATGTGCTTGATTCTAACACTAACTCTAAATCGGCAATCCCAACACTAATCATAACCCTAAATGCATGGGATTCTAACCCAAAAGGCAATCCTGACCCTAACCCTAACCCTAACCCTCGATTCTACGAAAGCTAACCCTATACATAACTCTACCCCTAACACTATCCTTAAATGCACTCAATTCTAACCCTCTCCCTGAACATAACCCTAACCCTACCCCTAATCCTAACCCTAAATGCACTGGATTCTAACCATAACTCCAACCCTAATGTGCTCGATTATACCCCTAACACTAAATCGTCAATCTCAGCACTAAGCCTAACCCTAAATGCACTCGACTCTAACCCAAAAGGCAATGCTGACCCTACGCCTAACCCTAAACTTCGATTCTACCAACACAAACCCTAACCCTAATCCTAACCCTACTCCTATCCCTACCTTTATATGCACTCTAACAGTGACTCTAACCCAACCCCTTACACTAAAAATGCGCTTCATTCTAACCCTAACCCTAACGCTAACCCTCACCTTCAATTCTACGAAACCTAACCCTAAACCTAAGTCTAACGCTAAAACTATTCTTAAATGCTCTCGATTCTAATCCTAACCCTAATAACCCTAACCCTAACCCTAAGCTTAAATGCACTGGATTCTAACCATAACTCCAACCCTCATGTGCTTGATTCTAAGCCTAACACTAAATCGTCATTCTCAACACTAACCCTAACCCTAAATGCACTCGATTCTAACCCAAAAGACAATTCTGACCCTAAGCCTAACCCTAAACTTCGATTCTACCAACACAAACCCTAACCCTAATCCTAACCCTACTCCTATCCCTACCTCTATATGCACTCTAACCCTAACTCTAACCCAAACCCTTACACTAAAAATGCGCTTCATTCTAACCCTAACCCTAACCCTAACCTTCAATTCTACGAAACCTAACCCTACACCTAACTCTAACCCTAAAACTATTCTTAAATGCTCTCGATTCTAATCCTGACCCTAATAAACCTAACCCTAACCCTAAGCTTAAATGCACTGGATTCTAACCATAACTCCAACCCTCATGTGCTTGATTCTAAGCCTAACACTAAATCATCAATTTCAACACTATCCCTAAGCCTAAATGCACTGGATTCTAACACCAAAACCATTCCTGACCCTAAGCCTAACCCTAAACCTCAATTCTACCAACACAAACCTTAACCCTAATCCCAACCCTACTCCTAGCCCTACCCTAAATGCACTCTAAGCCATACCCTGACGAAAACCAGAACACTGAAAATGCGCCTGATTCTAACCCTAACCCTAACCCTAACCCTAAGACTAACCTTAAGCCTAACCCTCGATTCCACGAAAGCGAACGCTAAACCTAACTCTAACCCTAGCACTATCCTTAAATGCTCTCGATTTTAACCCTAACCCTAACCCTAACCCTAAACCTAACCCTAAATACACTGAATTCTAACCATAACTCTAACCCTAAATGTGCTCGATTCCAACCCTAACACTAAGTCGTCAATTTGAACACTAACCCAAAGCCTAAATACACTCGATTCTGATCCAAAATGCAATCCTGACCCTAAGCAGAAACCTAAACCTCGATTCTAGCAACACAAACCTTAACCCTAATCCTAACCCTATCCGTACCACTACCCCTAAAAGCACTTTAACCCTAACCCTCACCCTAACGCTAAGACTAAAACTGCTTGATTCTAACCCTAACCCTCACCCTAAGCTTAACCCTAGGCCTAACCCTCGATTCTACGAAAGCTAACCGTAAACCTAATTCTAACCCTAGAACTATCCTTAAATGCTCTCGATTCTAACCCTGACCCTAAACCAAACCCTAACCCTAACCCTAACACTAAACCTAACCCTATATGCACTGAATTCTAACCATAACTCTATCCCTAAATGTGCTTGATTCTAACGCTAAAACTAAATCATCAATTTCAACACTAACCCTAAGCTTAAATGCTCTGAATTGTGACCCAAAATGCTCTCCTGACCCTAAGCCTATAGCAAAACCTCGATTCTACCAACACCAACCCTAACCCTAATCCTAACCCAACTCCTCCCCTACCCCTAAATGAACTCAAACCCTAACCCTAACCCCAACCCTAATACTAAAAATGCACTGGATTCAAACCCTAATCCTTACCCTAACTCTAACCCGAACACTGACCCTCGATTCTATGAAAGCTAACCCTATACCTAACTCTAACCCTAACACTATCCTTAAATGCACTCGATTCTAACCCTCACCCTATACATAACCCTAACCCTAACCCTAATCCAAACCTTAAATGCACTGGATTCTAACCATAAATTTAACCCTAATGTGCTTGATTCTAACACTAACTCTAAATCGGCAATCCCAACACTAACCATAACCCTAAATGCATGGGATTCTAACCCAAAAGGCAATCCTGACCCTAACCCTAACCCTAACCCTCGATTCTACGAAAGCTAACCCTATACATAACTCTACCCCTAACACTATCCTTAAAGCACTCGATTCTAACCCTCTCCCTGAACATAGCCCTAACCCTACCCCTAATCCTAACCCTAAATGCACTGGATTCTAACCATAACTCTAACCCTAATGTGCTCGATTATAACCCTAACACTAAATCGTCAATCTCAACACTAAGCGTAACCCTAAATGCACTCGACTCTAACCCAAAAGGCAATGCTGACCCTAAGCCTAACCCTAAACTTCGATTCTACCAACACAAACCCTAACCCTAATCCTAACCCTACTCCTACCCGTACCTCTATATGCATTCTAACCCTAACTCTAAACCAACCCCTTACACTAAAAATGCGCTTCATTCTAACCCTAACCCTAACTCTAACCATAACCTTCAATTCTACGAAACCTAACCCTAAACCTAACTCTAACCCTAAAACTATTCTTAAATGCTCTCGATTCTAATCCTGACCCTAATAACCCTAACCCTAACAGTAAGCTTAAATGCAGTGGATTCTAACCATAACTCCAACCCTCATGTGCTTGATTCTAAGCCTAACACTAAATCGTCAATTTCAACACAATCCCTAAGCCTAAATGCACTGGATTCTAACCCCAAAACCATTCCTGACGCTAAGCCTAACCCTAAACCTCAATTCTACGAGCACAAACCTTAACCCTAATCCCAACCCTACTCCTAGCTCTACCCCTAAATACACTCTAAGCCATACCCTGACGAAAACCAGAGCACTAAAAATGCGCCTGATTCTAACCCTAACCCTAACCCTAACGCTAAGCCTAACCTTAAGCCTAACCCTCGATTCTACGAAAGCGAACGCTAAACCTAACTCTAACCCTAGCACTATCCTTAAATGCTCTCGATTTTAACCCTGACCCTAACCCTAACTCTAACCCTAACCCTAACCCTAAATGCACTGAATTCTAACCATAACTCTAACCCTAAATGTGCTCGATTCCAACCCTAACACTAAATCGTCAATTTGAACACTAACCCAAAGCCTAAATACACTCGATTCTGATCCAAAATGCAATCCTGACCCTAATCCGAAAGCGAAACCTCGATTCTAGCAGCACAAACCTTAATCCTAATCCTAACCCTACCCGTACCACTAGCCCTAAAAGCACTTTAACCCTACCCCTCACCCTAACGCTAAGACTAAAACTGTGCTTGATTCTAACCCTAACCCTCACCCTAAGCTTAACCCTAGGCCTAACCCTCGATTCTACGAAAGCTAACTGTAAACCTAACTCTAACCCTAGCACTATCCTTAAACGCTCTCGATTTTAACCCTGACCTTAACCCTAACTCTAACCCTAACCCTAACCCTAAATGCACTGAATTCTAACCATAACTCTAACCCTAAATGTGCTCGATTCCAACCCTAACACTAAATCGTCAATTTGAACACTAACCCAAAGCCTAAATACACTCGATTCTGATCCAAAATGCAATCCTGACCCTAATCCGAAAGCGAAACCTCGATTCTAGCAGCACAAACCTTAATCCTAATCCTAACCCTACCCGTACCAGTAGCCCTAAAAGCACTTTAACCCTACCCCTCACCCTAACGCTAAGACTAAAACTGTGCTTGATTCTAACCCTAACCCTCACCCTAAGCTTAACCCTAGGCCTAACCCTCGATTCTACGAAAGCTAACTGTAAACCTAACTCTAACCCTAGCACTATCCTTAAATGCTCTCGATTCTAACCCTGACCCTAAACCTAACCCTAACCCTAACCCTAACCCTAAACCTAACCCTAAATGCACTGAATTCTAACCATGACTCTATCCCTAAATGTGCTTGATTCTAACGCTAAAACTAAATCATCAATTTCAACACTAACCCTAAGCTTAAATGCTCTGAATTATGACCCAAAATGCTCTCCTGACCCTAAGCCTATCCCAAAACCTCGATTCTACCAACACCAACCCTAACCCTAATCCTAACCCAACTCCTCCCCTATCCCTAAATGAACTCAAACCCTAACCCTAACCCCAACCCTAACACTAAAAATGCACTTGATTGAAACCCTAATCCTTACCCTAACTCTAACCCGAACACTGACCCTCGATTCTATGAAAGCTAACCCTATACCTAACTCTAACCCTAACACTATCCTTAAATGCACTCCATTCTAACCCTCACCCTATACATAACCCTAACCCTAACCCTAATCCAAACCTTAAATGCACTGGATTCTAACCATAAATTTAACCCTAATGTGCTTGATTCTAACACTAACTCTAAATCGGCAATCCCAACACTAATCATAACCCTAAATGCATGGGATTCTAACCCAAAAGGCAATCCTGACCCTAACCCTAACCCTAACCCTCGATTCTACGAAAGCTAACCCTATACATAACTCTACCCCTAACACTATCCTTAAATGCACTCAATTCTAACCCTCTCCCTGAACATAACCCTAACCCTACCCCTAATCCTAACCCTAAATGCACTGGATTCTAACCATAACTCCAACCCTAATGTGCTCGATTATACCCCTAACACTAAATCGTCAATCTCAGCACTAAGCCTAACCCTAAATGCACTCGACTCTAACCCAAAAGGCAATGCTGACCCTACGCCTAACCCTAAACTTCGATTCTACCAACACAAACCCTAACCCTAATCCTAACCCTACTCCTATCCCTACCTTTATATGCACTCTAACAGTGACTCTAACCCAACCCCTTACACTAAAAATGCGCTTCATTCTAACCCTAACCCTAACGCTAACCCTCACCTTCAATTCTACGAAACCTAACCCTAAACCTAAGTCTAACGCTAAAACTATTCTTAAATGCTCTCGATTCTAATCCTAACCCTAATAACCCTAACCCTAACCCTAAGCTTAAATGCACTGGATTCTAACCATAACTCCAACCCTCATGTGCTTGATTCTAAGCCTAACACTAAATCGTCATTCTCAACACTAACCCTAACCCTAAATGCACTCGATTCTAACCCAAAAGACAATTCTGACCCTAAGCCTAACCCTAAACTTCGATTCTACCAACACAAACCCTAACCCTAATCCTAACCCTACTCCTATCCCTACCTCTATATGCACTCTAACCCTAACTCTAACCCAAACCCTTACACTAAAAATGCGCTTCATTCTAACCCTAACCCTAACCCTAACCTTCAATTCTACGAAACCTAACCCTACACCTAACTCTAACCCTAAAACTATTCTTAAATGCTCTCGATTCTAATCCTGACCCTAATAAACCTAACCCTAACCCTAAGCTTAAATGCACTGGATTCTAACCATAACTCCAACCCTCATGTGCTTGATTCTAAGCCTAACACTAAATCATCAATTTCAACACTATCCCTAAGCCTAAATGCACTGGATTCTAACACCAAAACCATTCCTGACCCTAAGCCTAACCCTAAACCTCAATTCTACCAACACAAACCTTAACCCTAATCCCAACCCTACTCCTAGCCCTACCCTAAATGCACTCTAAGCCATACCGTGACGAAAACCAGAACACTGAAAATGCGCCTGATTCTAACCCTAACCCTAACCCTAACCCTAACCCTAACCCTAAGACTAACCTTAAGCCTAACCCTCGATTCTACGAAAGCGAACGCTAAACCTAACTCTAACCCTAGCACTATCCTTAAATGCTCTCGATTTTAACCCTAACCCTAACCCTAACTCTAACCCTAAACCTAACCCTAAATGCACTGAATTCTAACCATAACTCTAACCCTAAATGTGCTCGATTCCAACCCTAACACTAAGTCGTCAATTTGAACACTAACCCAAAGCCTAAATACACTCGATTCTGATCCAAAATGCAATCCTGACCCTAAGCAGAAACCTAAACCTCGATTCTAGCAACACAAACCTTAACCCTAATCCTAACCCTATCCGTACCACTACCCCAAAAAGCACTTTAACCCTAACCCTCACCCTAACGCTAAGACTAAAACTGCTTGATTCTAACCCTAACCCTCACCCTAAGCTTAACCCTAGGCCTAACCCTCGATTCTACGAAAGCTAACCGTAAACCTAATTCTAACCCTAGAACTATCCTTAAATGCTCTCGATTCTAACCCTGACCCTAAACCAAACCCTAACCCTAACCCTAACACTAAACCTAACCCTAAATGCACTGAATTCTAACCATAACTCTATCCCTAAATGTGCTTGATTCTAACGCTAAAACTAAATCATCAATTTCAACACTAACCCTAAGCTTAAATGCTCTGAATTGTGACCCAAAATGCTCTCCTGACCCTAAGCCTATCGCAAAACCTCGATTCTACCAACACCAACCCTAACCCTAATCCTAACCCAACTCCTCCCCTACCCCTAAATGAACTCAAACCCTAACCCTAACCCCAACCCTAATACTAAAAATGCACTGGATTCAAACCCTAATCCTTACCCTAACTCTAACCCGAACACTGACCCTCGATTCTATGAAAGCTAACCCTATACCTAACTCTAACCCTAACACTATCCTTAAATGCACTCCATTCTAACCCTCACCCTATACATAACCCTAACCCTAACCCTAATCCAAACCTTAAATGCACTGGATTCTAACCATAAATTTAACCCTAATGTGCTTAATTCTAACACTAACTCTAAATCGACAATCCCAACACTAACCATAACCCTAAATGCATGGGATTCTAACCTAAAAGGCAATCCTGACCCTAACCCTAACCCTAACCCTCGATTCTACGAAAGCTAACCCTATACATAACTCTACCCCTAACACTATCCTTAAAGCACTCGATTCTAACCCTCTCCCTGAACATAGCCCTAACCCTACCCCTAATCCTAACCCTAAATGCACTGGATTCTAACCATAACTCTAACCCTAATGTGCTCGATTATAACCCTAACACTAAATCGTCAATCTCAACACTAAGCGTAACCCTAAATGCACTCGACTCTAACCCAAAAGGCAATGCTGACCCTAAGCCTAACCCTAAACTTCGATTCTACCAACACAAACCCTAACCCTAATCCTAACCCTACTCCTACCCGTACCTCTATATGCATTCTAACCCTAACTCTAAATCAACCCCTTACACTAAAAATGCGCTTCATTCTAACCCTAACCCTAACTCTAACCATAACCTTCAATTCTACGAAACCTAACCCTAAACCTAACTCTAACCCTAAAACTATTCTTAAATGCTCTCGATTCTAATCCTGACCCTAATAACCCTAACCCTAACCCTAAGCTTAAATGCAGTGGATTCTAACCATAACTCCAACCCTCATGTGCTTGATTCTAAGCCTAACACTAAATCGTCAATTTCAACAAAATCCCTAAGCCTAAATGCACTGGATTCTAACACCAAAACCATTCCTGACCCTAAGCCTAACCCTAAACCTCAATTCTACGAGCACAAACCTTAACCCTAATCCCAACCCTACTGCTAGCTCTACCGCTAAATACACTCTAAGCCATACCCTGACGAAAACCAGAGCACTAAAAATGCGCCTGATTCTAACCCTAACCCTAACCCTAACCATAACCCTAAGCCTAACCTTAAGCCTAACCCTCGATTCTACGAAAGCGAACACTAAACCTAACTCTAACCCTAGCACTATCCTTAAATGCTCTCGATTTTAACCCTGACCCTAACCCTAACTCTAACCCTAACCCTAACCCTAAATACACTGAATTCTAACCATAACTCTAACCCTAAATGTGCTCGATTCCAACCCTAACACTAAATCGTCAATTTGAACACTAACCCAAAGCCTAAATACACTCGATTCTGATCCAAAATGCAATCCTGACCCTAATCCGAAAGCGAAACCTCGATTCTAGCAGCACAAACCTTAATCCTAATCCTAACCCTACCCGTACCACTAGCCCTAAAAGCACTTTAACCCTACCCCTCACCCTAACGCTAAGACTAAAACTGTGCTTGATTCTAACCCTAACCCTCACCCTAAGCTTAACCCTAGGCCTAACCCTCGATTCTACGAAAGCTAACCGTAAACCTAACTCTAACCCTAGCACTATCCTTAAATGCTCTCGATTCTAACCCTGACCCTAACCCTAACCCTAACCCTAACCCTAAACCTAACCCTAAATGCACTGAATTCTAACCATGACTCTATCCCTAAATGTGCTTGATTCTAACGCTAAAACTAAATCATCAATTTCAACACTAACCCTAAGCTTAAATGCTCTGAATTATGACCCAAAATGCTCTCCTGACCCTAAGCCTATCGCAAAACCTCGATTCTACCAACACCAACCCTAACCCTAATCCTAACCCAACTCCTCCCCTACCCCTAAATGAACTCAAACCCTAACCCTAACCCCAACCCTAACACTAAAAATGCACTGGATTCAAACCCTAATCCTTACCCTAACTCTAACCCGAACACTGACCCTCGATTCTATGAAAGCTAACCCTATACCTAACTCTAACCCTAACACTATCCTTAAATGCACTCCATTCTAACCCTCACCCTATACATAACCCTAACCCTAACCCTAATCCAAACCTTAAATGCACTGGATTCTAACCATAAATTTAACCCTAATGTGCTTGATTCTAACACTAACTCTAAATCGGCAATCCCAACACTAATCATAACCCTAAATGCATGGGATTCTAACCCAAAAGGCAATCCTGACCCTAACCCTAACCCTAACCCTCGATTCTACGAAAGCTAACCCTATACATAACTCTACCCCTAACACTATCCTTAAATGCACTCAATTCTAACCCTCTCCCTGAACATAACCCTAACCCTACCCCTAATCCTAACCCTAAATGCACTGGATTCTAACCATAACTCCAACCCTAATGTGCTCGATTATACCCCTAACACTAAATCGTCAATCTCAGCACTAAGCCTAACCCTAAATGCACTCGACTCTAACCCAAAAGGCAATGCTGACCCTACGCCTAACCCTAAACTTCGATTCTACCAACACAAACCCTAACCCTAATCCTAACCCTACTCCTATCCCTACCTTTATATGCACTCTAACAGTGACTCTAACCCAACCCCTTACACTAAAAATGCGCTTCATTCTAACCCTAACCCTAACGCTAACCCTCACCTTCAATTCTACGAAACCTAACCCTAAACCTAAGTCTAACGCTAAAACTATTCTTAAATGCTCTCGATTCTAATCCTAACCCTAATAACCCTAACCCTAACCCTAAGCTTAAATGCACTGGATTCTAACCATAACTCCAACCCTCATGTGCTTGATTCTAAGCCTAACACTAAATCGTCATTCTCAACACTAACCCTAACCCTAAATGCACTCGATTCTAACCCAAAAGACAATTCTGACCCTAAGCCTAACCCTAAACTTCGATTCTACCAACACAAACCCTAACCCTAATCCTAACCCTACTCCTATCCCTACCTCTATATGCACTCTAACCCTAACTCTAACCCAAACCCTTACACTAAAAATGCGCTTCATTCTAACCCTAACCCTAACCCTAACCTTCAATTCTACGAAACCTAACCCTACACCTAACTCTAACCCTAAAACTATTCTTAAATGATCTCGATTCTAATCCTGACCCTAATAAACCTAACCCTAACCCTAAGCTTAAATGCACTGGATTCTAACCATAACTCCAACCCTCATGTGCTTGATTCTAAGCCTAACACTAAATCATCAATTTCAACACTATCCCTAAGCCTAAATGCACTGGATTCTAACACCAAAACCATTCCTGACCCTAAGCCTAACCCTAAACCTCAATTCTACCAACACAAACCTTAACCCTAATCCCAAACCTACTCCTAGCCCTACCCTAAATGCACTCTAAGCCATACCCTGACGAAAACCAGAACACTGAAAATGCGCCTGATTCTAACCCTAACCCTAACCCTAACCCTAAGCCTAACCTTAAGCCTAACCCTCGATTCTACGAAAGCGAACGCTAAACCTAACTCTAACCCTAGCACTATCCTTAAATGCTCTCGATTTTAACCCTGACCCTAACCCTAACTCTAACCCTAACCCTAACCCTAAATGCACTGAATTCTAACCATAACTCTAACCCTAAATGTGCTCGATTCCAACCCTAACACTAAATCGTCAATTTGAACACTAACCCAAAGCCTAAATACACTCGATTCTGATCCAAAATGCAATCCTGACCCTAATCCGAAAGCGAAACCTCGATTCTAGCAGCACAAACCTTAATCCTAATCCTAACCCTACCCGTACCACTAGCCCTAAAAGCACTTTAACCCTACCCCTCACCCTAACGCTAAGACTAAAACTGTGCTTGATTCTAACCCTAACCCTCACCCTAAGCTTAACCCTAGGCCTAACCCTCGATTCTACGAAAGCTAACTGTAAACCTAACTCTAACCCTAGCACTATCCTTAAATGCTCTCGATTCTAACCCTGACCCTAAACCTAACCCTAACCCTAACCCTAAACCTAACCCTAAATGCACTGAATTCTAACCATGACTCTATCCCTAAATGTGCTTGATTCTAACGCTAAAACTAAATCATCAATTTCAACACTAACCCTAAGCTTAAATGCTCTGAATTATGACCCAAAATGCTCTCCTGACCCTAAGCCTATCCCAAAACCTCGATTCTACCAACACCAACCCTAACCCTAATCCTAACCCAACTCCTCCCCTACCCCTAAATGAACTCAAACCCTAACCCTAACCCCAACCCTAACACTAAAAATGCACTGGATTCAAACCCTAATCCTTACCCTAACTCTAACCCGAACACTGACCCTCGATTCTATGAAAGCTAACCCTATACCTAACTCTAACCCTAACACTATCCTTAAATGCACTCCATTCTAACCCTCACCCTATACATAACCCTAACCCTAACCCTAATCCAAACCTTAAATGCACTGGATTCTAACCATAAATTTAACCCTAATGTGCTTGATTCTAACACTAACTCTAAATCGGCAATCCCAACACTAATCATAACCCTAAATGCATGGGATTCTAACCCAAAAGGCAAACCTGACCCTAACCCTAACCCTAACCCTCGATTCTACGAAAGCTAACCCTATACATAACTCTACCCCTAACACTATCCTTAAATGCACTCAATTCTAACCCTCTCCCTGAACATAACCCTAACCCTACCCCTAATCCTAACCCTAAATGCACTGGATTCTAACCATAACTCCAACCCTAATGTGCTCGATTATACCCCTAACACTAAATCGTCAATCTCAGCACTAAGCCTAACCCTAAATGCACTCGACTCTAACCCAAAAGGCAATGCTGACCCTACGCCTAACCCTAAACTTCGATTCTACCAACACAAACCCTAACCCTAATCCTAACCCTACTCCTATCCCTACCTTTATATGCACTCTAACAGTGACTCTAACCCAACCCCTTACACTAAAAATGCGCTTCATTCTAACCCTAACCCTAACGCTAACCCTCACCTTCAATTCTACGAAACCTAACCCTAAACCTAAGTCTAACGCTAAAACTATTCTTAAATGCTCTCGATTCTAATCCTAACCCTAATAACCCTAACCCTAACCCTAAGCTTAAATGCACTGGATTCTAACCATAACTCCAACCCTCATGTGCTTGATTCTAAGCCTAACACTAAATCGTCATTCTCAACACTAACCCTAACCCTAAATGCACTCGATTCTAACCCAAAAGACAATTCTGACCCTAAGCCTAACCCTAAACTTCGATTCTACCAACACAAACCCTAACCCTAATCCTAACCCTACTCCTATCCCTACCTCTATATGCACTCTAACCCTAACTCTAACCCAAACCCTTACACTAAAAATGCGCTTCATTCTAACCCTAACCCTAACCCTAACCTTCAATTCTACGAAACCTAACCCTACACCTAACTCTAACCCTAAAACTATTCTTAAATGCTCTCGATTCTAATCCTGACCCTAATAAACCTAACCCTAACCCTAAGCTTAAATGCACTGGATTCTAACCATAACTCCAACCCTCATGTGCTTGATTCTAAGCCTAACACTAAATCATCAATTTCAACACTATCCCTAAGCCTAAATGCACTGGATTCTAACACCAAAACCATTCCTGACCCTAAGCCTAACCCTAAACCTCAATTCTACCAACACAAACCTTAACCCTAATCCCAAACCTACTCCTAGCCCTACCCTAAATGCACTCTAAGCCATACCGTGACGAAAACCAGAACACTGAAAATGCGCCTGATTCTAACCCTAACCCTAACCCTAACCCTAACCCTAAGACTAACCTTAAGCCTAACCCTCGATTCTACGAAAGCGAACGCTAAACCTAACTCTAACCCTAGCACTATCCTTAAATGCTCTCGATTTTAACCCTAACCCTAACCCTAACTCTAACCCTAAACCTAACCCTAAATGCACTGAATTCTAACCATAACTCTAACCCTAAATGTGCTCGATTCCAACCCTAACACTAAGTCGTCAATTTGAACACTAACCCAAAGCCTAAATACACTCGATTCTGATCCAAAATGCAATCCTGACCCTAAGCAGAAACCTAAACCTCGATTCTAGCAACACAAACCTTAACCCTAATCCTAACCCTATCCGTACCACTACCCCAAAAAGCACTTTAACCCTAACCCTCACCCTAACGCTAAGACTAAAACTGCTTGATTCTAACCCTAATCCTCACCCTAAGCTTAACCCTAGGCCTAACCCTCGATTCTACGAAAGCTAACCGTAAACCTAATTCTAACCCTAGAACTATCCTTAAATGCTCTCGATTCTAACCCTGACCCTAAACCAAACCCTAACCCTAACCCTAACACTAAACCTAACCCTAAATGCACTGAATTCTAACCATAACTCTATCCCTAAATGTGCTTGATTCTAACGCTAAAACTAAATCATCAATTTCAACACTAACCCTAAGCTTAAATGCTCTGAATTGTGACCCAAAATGCTCTCCTGACCCTAAGCCTATCGCAAAACCTCGATTCTACCAACACCAACCCTAACCCTAATCCTAACCCAACTCCTCCCCTACCCCTAAATGAACTCAAACCCTAACCCTAACCCCAACTCTAATACTAAAAATGCACTGGATTCAAACCCTAATCCTTACCCTAACTCTAACCCGAACACTGACCCTCGATTCTATGAAAGCTAACCCTATACCTAACTCTAACCCTAACACTATCCTTAAATGCACTCCATTCTAACCCTCACCCTATACATAACCCTAACCCTAACCCTAATCCAAACCTTAAATGCACTGGATTCTAACCATAAATTTAACCCTAATGTGCTTGATTCTAACACTAACTCTAAATCGGCAATCCCAACACTAATCACAACCCTAAATGCATGGGATTCTAACCCAAAAGGCAAACCTGACCCTAACCCTAACCCTAACCCTCGATTCTACGAAAGCTAACCCTATACATAACTCTACCCCTAACACTATCCTTAAATGCACTCAATTCTAACCCTCTCCCTGAACATAACCCTAACCCTACCCCTAATCCTAACCCTAAATGCACTGGATTCTAACCATAACTCCAACCCTAATGTGCTCGATTATACCCCTAACACTAAATCGTCAATCTCAGCACTAAGCCTAACCCTAAATGCACTCGACTCTAACCCAAAAGGCAATGCTGACCCTACGCCTAACCCTAAACTTCGATTCTACCAACACAAACCCTAACCCTAATCCTAACCCTACTCCTATCCCTACCTTTATATGCACTCTAACAGTGACTCTAACCCAACCCCTTACACTAAAAATGCGCTTCATTCTAACCCTAACCCTAACGCTAACCCTCACCTTCAATTCTACGAAACCTAACCCTAAACCTAAGTCTAACGCTAAAACTATTCTTAAATGCTCTCGATTCTAATCCTAACCCTAATAACCCTAACCCTAACCCTAAGCTTAAATGCACTGGATTCTAACCATAACTCCAACCCTCATGTGCTTGATTCTAAGCCTAACACTAAATCGTCATTCTCAACACTAACCCTAACCCTAAATGCACTCGATTCTAACCCAAAAGACAATTCTGACCCTAAGCCTAACCCTAAACTTCGATTCTACCAACACAAACCCTAACCCTAATCCTAACCCTACTCCTATCCCTACCTCTATATGCACTCTAACCCTAACTCTAACCCAAACCCTTACACTAAAAATGCGCTTCATTCTAACCCTAACCCTAACCCTAACCTTCAATTCTACGAAACCTAACCCTACACCTAACTCTAACCCTAAAACTATTCTTAAATGCTCTCGATTCTAATCCTGACCCTAATAAACCTAACCCTAACCCTAAGCTTAAATGCACTGGATTCTAACCATAACTCCAACCCTCATGTGCTTGATTCTAAGCCTAACACTAAATCATCAATTTCAACACTATCCCTAAGCCTAAATGCACTGGATTCTAACACCAAAACCATTCCTGACCCTAAGCCTAACCCTAAACCTCAATTCTACCAACACAAACCTTAACCCTAATCCCAACCCTACTCCTAGCCCTACCCTAAATGCACTCTAAGCCATACCGTGACGAAAACCAGAACACTGAAAATGCGCCTGATTCTAACCCTAACCCTAACCCTAACCCTAAGCCTAACCTTAAGCCTAACCCTCGATTCTACGAAAGTGAACGCTAAACCTAACTCTAACCCTAGCACTATCCTTAAATGCTCTCGATTTTAACCCTGACCCTAACCCTAACCCTAACCCTAAACCTAACCCTAAATGCACTGAATTCTAACCATAACTCTAACCCTAAATGTGCTCGATTCCAACCCTAACACTAAGTCGTCAATTTGAACACTAACCCAAAGCCTAAATACACTCGATTCTGATCCAAAATGCAATCCTGACCCTAAGCAGAAACCTAAACCTCGATTCTAGCAACACAAACCTTAACCCTAATCCTAACCCTATCCGTACCACTACCCCAAAAAGCACTTTAACCCTAACCCTCACCCTAACGCTAAGACTAAAACTGCTTGATTCTAACCCTAACCCTCACCCTAAGCTTAACCCTAGGCCTAACCCTCGATTCTACGAAAGCTAACCGTAAACCTAATTCTAACCCTAGAACTATCCTTAAATGCTCTCGATTCTAACCCTGACCCTAAACCAAACCCTAACCCTAACCCTAACACTAAACCTAACCCTAAATGCACTGAATTCTAACCATAACTCTATCCCTAAATGTGCTTGATTCTAACGCTAAAACTAAATCATCAATTTCAACACTAACCCTAAGCTTAAATGCTCTGAATTGTGACCCAAAATGCTCTCCTGACCCTAAGCCTATCGCAAAACCTCGATTCTACCAACACCAACCCTAACCCTAATCCTAACCCAACTCCTCCCCTACCCCTAAATGAACTCAAACCCTAACCCTAACCCCAACCCTAATACTAAAAATGCACTGGATTCAAACCCTAATCCTTACCCTAACTCTAACCCGAACACTGACCCTCGATTCTATGAAAGCTAACCCTATACCTAACTCTAACCCTAACACTATCCTTAAATGCACTCCATTCTAACCCTCACCCTATACATAACCCTAACCCTAACCCTAATCCAAACCTTAAATGCACTGGATTCTAACCATAAATTTAACCCTAATGTGCTTGATTCTAACACTAACTCTAAATCGGCAATCCCAACACTAACCATAACCCTAAATGCATGGGATTCTAACCTAAAAGGCAATCCTGACCCTAACCCTAACCCTAACCCTCGATTCTACGAAAGCTAACCCTATACATAACTCTACCCCTAACACTATCCTTAAAGCACTCGATTCTAACCCTCTCCCTGAACATAGCCCTAACCCTACCCCTAATCCTAACCCTAAATGCACTGGATTCTAACCATAACTCTAACCCTAATGTGCTCGAATATAACCCTAACACTAAATCGTCAATCTCAGCACTAAGCCTAACCCTAAATGCACTCGACTCTAACCCAAAAGGCAATGCTGACCCTAAGCCTAACCCTAAACTTCGATTCTACCAACACAAACCCTAACCCTAATCCTAACCCTACTCCTACCCGTACCTCTATATGCATTCTAACCCTAACTCTAAACCAACCCCTTACACTAAAAATGCGCTTCATTCTAACCCTAACCCTAACTCTAACCATAACCTTCAATTCTACGAAACCTAAACCTAAACCTAACTCTAACCCTAAAACTATTCTTAAATGCTCTCGATTCTAATCCTGACCCTAATAACCCTAACCCTAACCCTAAGCTTAAATGCAGTGGATTCTAACCCTAACTCCAACCCTCATGTGCTTGATTCTAAGCCTAACACTAAATCGTCAATTTCAACACAATCCCTAAGCCTAAATGCACTGGATTCTAACCCCAAAACCATTCCTGACCCTAAGCCTAACCCTAAACCTCAATTCTACGAGCACAAACCTTAACCCTAATCCCAACCCTACTCCTAGCTCTACCCCTAAATACACTCTAAGCCATACCCTGACGAAAACCAGAGCACTAAAAATGCGCCTGATTCTAACCCTAACCCTAACCCTAACCCTAACCCTAAGCCTAACCTTAAGCCTAACCCTCGATTCTACGAAAGCGAACGCTAAACCTAACTCTAACCCTAGCACTATCCTTAAACGCTCTCGATTTTAACCCTGACCCTAACCCTAACTCTAACCCTAACCCTAACCCTAAATGCACTGAATTCTAACCATAACTCTAACCCTAAATGTGCTCGATTCCAACCCTAACACTAAATCGTCAATTTGAACACTAACCCAAAGCCTAAATACACTCGATTCTGATCCAAAATGCAATCCTGACCCTAATCCGAAAGCGAAACCTCGATTCTAGCAGCACAAACCTTAATCCTAATCCTAACCCTACCCGTACCACTAGCCCTAAAAGCACTTTAACCCTACCCCTCACCCTAACGCTAAGACTAAAACTGTGCTTGATTCTAACCCTAACCCTCACCCTAAGCTTAACCCTAGGCCTAACCCTCGATTCTACGAAAGCTAACCGTAAACCTAACTCTAACCCTAGCACTATCCTTAAATGCTCTCGATTCTAACCCTGACCCTAAACCTAACCCTAACCCTAACCCTAACCCTAAACCTAACCCTAAATGCACTGAATTCTAACCATGACTCTATCCCTAAATGTGCTTGATTCTAACGCTAAAACTAAATCATCAATTTCAACACTAACCCTAAGCTTAAATGCTCTGAATTATGACCCAAAATGCTCTCCTGACCCTAAGCCTATCCCAAAACCTCGATTCTACCAACACCAACCCTAACCCTAATCCTAACCCAACTCCTCCCCTACCCCTAAATGAACTCAAACCCTAACCCTAACCCCAACCCTAACACTAAAAATGCACTTGATTCAAACCCTAATCCTTACCCTAACTCTAACCCGAACACTGACCCTCGATTCTATGAAAGCTAACCCTATACCTAACTCTAACCCTAACACTATCCTTAAATGCACTCCATTCTAACCCTCACCCTATACATAACCCTAACCCTAACCCTAATCCAAACCTTAAATGCACTGGATTCTAACCATAAATTTAACCCTAATGTGCTTGATTCTAACACTAACTCTAAATCGGCAATCCCAACACTAATCATAACCCTAAATGCATGGGATTCTAACCCAAAAGGCAATCCTGACCCTAACCCTAACCCTAACCCTCGATTCTACGAAAGCTAACCCTATACATAACTCTACCCCTAACACTATCCTTAAATGCACTCAATTCTAACCCTCTCCCTGAACATAACCCTAACCCTACCCCTAATCCTAACCCTAAATGCACTGGATTCTAACCATAACTCCAACCCTAATGTGCTCGATTATACCCCTAACACTAAATCGTTAATCTCAGCACTAAGCCTAACCCTAAATGCACTCGACTCTAACCCAAAAGGCAATGCTGACCCTACGCCTAACCCTAAACTTCGATTCTACCAACACAAACCCTAACCCTAATCCTAACCCTACTCCTATCCCTACCTTTATATGCACTCTAACAGTGACTCTAACCCAACCCCTTACACTAAAAATGCGCTTCATTCTAACCCTAACCCTAACGCTAACCCTCACCTTCAATTCTACGAAACCTAACCCTAAACCTAAGTCTAACGCTAAAACTATTCTTAAATGCTCTCGATTCTAATCCTAACCCTAATAACCCTAACCCTAACCCTAAGCTTAAATGCACTGGATTCTAACCATAACTCCAACCCTCATGTGCTTGATTCTAAGCCTAACACTAAATCGTCATTCTCAACACTAACCCTAACCCTAAATGCACTCGATTCTAACCCAAAAGACAATTCTGACCCTAAGCCTAACCCTAAACTTCGATTCTACCAACACAAACCCTAACCCTAATCCTAACCCTACTCCTATCCCTACCTCTATATGCACTCTAACCCTAACTCTAACCCAAACCCTTACACTAAAAATGCGCTTCATTCTAACCCTAACCCTAACCCTAACCTTCAATTCTACGAAACCTAACCCTACACCTAACTCTAACCCTAAAACTATTCTTAAATGCTCTCGATTCTAATCCTGACCCTAATAAACCTAACCCTAACCCTAAGCTTAAATGCACTGGATTCTAACCATAACTCCAACCCTCATGTGCTTGATTCTAAGCCTAACACTAAATCATCAATTTCAACACTATCCCTAAGCCTAAATGCACTGGATTCTAACACCAAAACCATTCCTGACCCTAAGCCTAACCCTAAACCTCAATTCTACCAACACAAACCTTAACCCTAATCCCAACCCTACTCCTAGCCCTACCCTAAATGCACTCTAAGCCATACCGTGACGAAAACCAGAACACTGAAAATGCGCCTGATTCTAACCCTAACCCTAACCCTAACCCTAAGCCTAACCTTAAGCCTAACCCTCGATTCTACGAAAGTGAACGCTAAACCTAACTCTAACCCTAGCACTATCCTTAAATGCTCTCGATTTTAACCCTAACCCTAACCCTAACCCTAACCCTAAACCTAACCCTAAATGCACTGAATTCTAACCATAACTCTAACCCTAAATGTGCTCGATTCCAACCCTAACACTAAGTCGTCAATTTGAACACTAACCCAAAGCCTAAATACACTCGATTCTGATCCAAAATGCAATCCTGACCCTAAGCAGAAACCTAAACCTCGATTCTAGCAACACAAACCTTAACCCTAATCCTAACCCTATCCGTACCACTACCCCAAAAAGCACTTTAACCCTAACCCTCACCCTAACGCTAAGACTAAAACTGCTTGATTCTAACCCTAACCCTCACCCTAAGCTTAACCCTAGGCCTAACCCTCGATTCTACGAAAGCTAACCGTAAACCTAATTCTAACCCTAGAACTATCCTTAAATGCTCTCGATTCTAACCCTGACCCTAAACCAAACCCTAACCCTAACCCTAACACTAAACCTAACCCTAAATGCACTGAATTCTAACCATAACTCTATCCCTAAATGTGCTTGATTCTAACGCTAAAACTAAATCATCAATTTCAACACTAACCCTAAGCTTAAATGCTCTGAATTGTGACCCAAAATGCTCTCCTGACCCTAAGCCTATCGCAAAACCTCGATTCTACCAACACCAACCCTAACCCTAATCCTAACCCAACTCCTCCCCTACCCCTAAATGAACTCAAACCCTAACCCTAACCCCAACCCTAATACTAAAAATGCACTGGATTCAAACCCTAATTCTTACCCTAACTCTAACCCGAACACTGACCCTCGATTCTATGAAAGCTAACCCTATACCTAACTCTAACCCTAACACTATCCTTAAATGCACTCCATTCTAACCCTCACCCTATACATAACCCTAACCCTAACCCTAATCCAAACCTTAAATGCACTGGATTCTAACCATAAATTTAACCCTAATGTGCTTGATTCTAACACTAACTCTAAATCGGCAATCCCAACACTAACCATAACCCTAAATGCATGGGATTCTAACCTAAAAGGCAATCCTGACCCTAACCCTAACCCTAACCCTCGATTCTACGAAAGCTAACCCTATACATAACTCTACCCCTAACACTATCCTTAAAGCACTCGATTCTAACCCTCTCCCTGAACATAGCCCTAACCCTACCCCTAATCCTAACCCTAAATGCACTGGATTCTAACCATAACTCTAACCCTAATGTGCTCGATTATAACCCTAACACTAAATCGTTAATCTCAACACTAAGCGTAACCCTAAATGCACTCGACTCTAACCCAAAAGGCTATGCTGACCCTAAGCCTAACCCTAAACTTCGATTCTACCAACACAAACCCTAACCCTAATCCTAACCCTACTCCTACCCGTACCTCTATATGCATTCTAACCCTAACTCTAAACCAACCCCTTACACTAAAAATGCGCTTCATTCTAACCCTAACCCTAACTCTAACCATAACCTTCAATTCTACGAAACCTATACCTAAACCTAACTCTAACCCTAAAACTATTTTTAAATGCTCTCGATTCTAATCCTGACCCTAATAACCCTAACCCTAACCCTAAGCTTAAATGCAGTGGATTCTAACCATAACTCCAACCCTCATGTGCTTGATTCTAAGCCTAACACTAAATCGTCAATTTCAACACAATCCCTAAGCCTAAATGCACTGGATTCTAACCCCAAAACCATTCCTGACCCTAAGCCTAACCCTAAACCTCAATTCTACGAGCACAAACCTTAACCCTAATCCCAACCCTACTCCTAGCTCTACCCCTAAATACACTCTAAGCCATACCCTGACGAAAACCAGAGCACTAAAAATGCGCCTGATTCTAACCCTAACCCTAACCCTAACCCTAACCCTAAGCCTAACCTTAAGCCTAACCCTCGATTCTACGAAAGCGAACGCTAAACCTAACTCTAACCCTAGCACTATCCTTAAATGCTCTCGATTTTAACCCTGACCCTAACCCTAACTCTAACCCTAACCCTAACCCTAAATGCACTGAATTCTAACCATAACTCTAACCCTAAATGTGCTCGATTCCAACCCTAACACTAAATCGTCAATTTGAACACTAACCCAAAGCCTAAATACACTCGATTCTGATCCAAAATGCAATCCTGACCCTAAGCAGAAACCTAAACCTCGATTCTAGCAGCACAAACCTTAATCCTAATCCTAACCCTACCCGTACCACTAGCCCTAAAAGCACTTTAACCCTACCCCTCACCCTAACGCTAAGACTAAAACTGTGCTTGATTCTAACCCTAACCCTCACCCTAAGCTTAACCCTAGGCCTAACCCTCGATTCTACGAAAGCTAACCGTAAACCTAACTCTAACCCTAGCACTATCCTTAAATGCTCTCGATTCTAACCCTGACCCTAAACCTAACCCTAACCCTAACCCTAACCCTAAACCTAACCCTAAATGCACTGAATTCTAACCATGACTCTATCCCTAAATGTGCTTGATTCTAACGCTAAAACTAAATCATCAATTTCAACACTAACCCTAAGCTTAAATGCTCTGAATTATGACCCAAAATGCTCTCCTGACCCTAAGCCTATCCCAAAACCTCGATTCTACCAACACCAACCCTAACCCTAATCCTAACCCAACTCCTCCCCTACCCCTAAATGAACTCAAACCCTAACCCTAACCCCAACCCTAACACTAAAAATGCACTTGATTCAAACCCTAATCCTTACCCTAACTCTAACCCGAACACTGACCCTCGATTCTATGAAAGCTAACCCTATACCTAACTCTAACCCTAACACTATCCTTAAATGCACTCCATTCTAACCCTCACCCTATACATAACCCTAACCCTAACCCTAATCCAAACCTTAAATGCACTGGATTCTAACCATAAATTTAACCCTAATGTGCTTGATTCTAACACTAACTCTAAATCGGCAATCCCAACACTAATCATAACCCTAAATGCATGGGATTCTAACCCAAAAGGCAAACCTGACCCTAACCCTAACCCTAACCCTCGATTCTACGAAAGCTAACCCTATACATAACTCTACCCCTAACACTATCCTTAAATGCACTCAATTCTAACCCTCTCCCTGAACATAACCCTAACCCTACCCCTAATCCTAACCCTAAATGCACTGGATTCTAACCATAACTCCAAGCCTAATGTGCTCGATTATACCCCTAACACTAAATCGTCAATCTCAGCACTAAGCCTAACCCTAAATGCACTCGACTCTAACCCAAAAGGCAATGCTGACCCTACGCCTAACCCTAAACTTCGATTCTACCAACACAAACCCTAACCCTAATCCTAACCCTACTCCTATCCCTACCTTTATATGCACTCTAACAGTGACTCTAACCCAACCCCTTACACTAAAAATGCGCTTCATTCTAACCCTAACCCTAACGCTAACCCTCACCTTCAATTCTACGAAACCTAACCCTAAACCTAAGTCTAACGCTAAAACTATTCTTAAATGCTCTCGATTCTAATCCTAACCCTAATAACCCTAACCCTAACCCTAAGCTTAAATGCACTGGATTCTAACCATAACTCCAACCCTCATGTGCTTGATTCTAAGCCTAACACTAAATCGTCATTCTCAACACTAACCCTAACCCTAAATGCACTCGATTCTAACCCAAAAGACAATTCTGACCCTAAGCCTAACCCTAAACTTCGATTCTACCAACACAAACCCTAACCCTAATCCTAACCCTACTCCTATCCCTACCTCTATATGCACTCTAACCCTAACTCTAACCCAAACCCTTACACTAAAAATGCGCTTCATTCTAACCCTAACCCTAACCCTAACCTTCAATTCTACGAAACCTAACCCTACACCTAACTCTAACCCTAAAACTATTCTTAAATGCTCTCGATTCTAATCCTGACCCTAATAAACCTAACCCTAACCCTAAGCTTAAATGCACTGGATTCTAACCATAACTCCAACCCTCATGTGCTTGATTCTAAGCCTAACACTAAATCATCAATTTCAACACTATCCCTAAGCCTAAATGCACTGGATTCTAACACCAAAACCATTCCTGACCCTAAGCCTAACCCTAAACCTCAATTTTACCAACACAAACCTTAACCCTAATCCCAACCCTACTCCTAGCCCTACCCTAAATGCACTCTAAGCCATACCGTGACGAAAACCAGAACACTGAAAATGCGCCTGATTCTAACCCTAACCCTAACCCTAACCCTAACCCTAAGACTAACCTTAAGCCTAACCCTCGATTCTACGAAAGCGAACGCTAAACCTAACTCTAACCCTAGCACTATCCTTAAATGCTCTCGATTTTAACCCTAACCCTAACCCTAACCCTAACCCTAACCCTAAACCTAACCCTAAATGCACTGAATTCTAACCATAACTCTAACCCTAAATGTGCTCGATTCCAACCCTAACACTAAGTCGTCAATTTGAACACTAACCCAAAGCCTAAATACACTCGATTCTGATCCAAAATGCAATCCTGACCCTAAGCAGAAACCTAAACCTCGATTCTAGCAACACAAACCTTAACCCTAATCCTAACCCTATCCGTACCACTACCCCAAAAAGCACTTTAACCCTAACCCTCACCCTAACGCTAAGACTAAAACTACTTGATTCTAACCCTAACCCTC
Organism: Notamacropus eugenii; assembly: GCF_028372415.1. Lineage (NCBI taxonomy): Eukaryota > Metazoa > Chordata > Mammalia > Diprotodontia > Macropodidae > Notamacropus > Notamacropus eugenii. The sequence continues at coordinate 87,742 of NW_027325104.1, forward strand.
ACCCTAAGCTTAACCCTAGGCCTAACCCTCGATTCTACGAAAGCTAACCGTAAACCTAATTCTAACCCTAGAACTATCCTTAAATGCTCTCGATTCTAACCCTGACCCTAAACCAAACCCTAACCCTAACCCTAACACTAAACCTAACCCTAAATGCACTGAATTCTAACCATAACTCTATCCCTAAATGTGCTTGATTCTAACGCTAAAACTAAATCATCAATTTCAACACTAACCCTAAGCTTAAATGCTCTGAATTGTGACCCAAAATGCTCTCCTGACCCTAAGCCTATCGCAAAACCTCGATTCTACCAACACCAACCCTAACCCTAATCCTAACCCAACTCCTCCCCTACCCCTAAATGAACTCAAACCCTAACCCTAACCCCAACCCTAATACTAAAAATGCACTGGATTCAAACCCTAATCCTTACCCTAACTCTAACCCGAACACTGACCCTCGATTCTATGAAAGCTAACCCTATACCTAACTCTAACCCTAACACTATCCTTAAATGCACTCCATTCTAACCCTCACCCTATACATAACCCTAACCCTAACCCTAATCCAAACCTTAAATGCACTGGATTCTAACCATAAATTTAACCCTAATGTGCTTGATTCTAACACTAACTCTAAATCGGCAATCCCAACACTAACCATAACCCTAAATGCATGGGATTCTAACCTAAAAGGCAATCCTGACCCTAACCCTAACCCTAACCCTCGATTCTACGAAAGCTAACCCTATACATAACTCTACCCCTAACACTATCCTTAAAGCACTCGATTCTAACCCTCTCCCTGAACATAGCCCTAACCCTACCCCTAATCCTAACCCTAAATGCACTGGATTCTAACCATAACTCTTACCCTAATGTGCTCGATTATAACCCTAACACTAAATCGTCAATCTCAACACTAAGCGTAACCCTAAATGCACTCGACTCTAAACCAAAAGGCAATGCTGACCCTAAGCCTAACCCTAAACTTCGATTCTACCAACACAAACCCTAACCCTAATCCTAACCCTACTCCTACCCGTACCTCTATATGCATTCTAACCCTAACTCTAAACCAACCCCTTACACTAAAAATGCGCTTCATTCTAACCCTAACCCTAACTCTAACCATAACCTTCAATTCTACGAAACCTAACCCTAAACCTAACTCTAACCCTAAAACTATTTTTAAATGCTCTCGATTCTAATCCTGACCCTAATAACCCTAACCCTAACCCTAAGCTTAAATGCAGTGGATTCTAACCATAACTCCAACCCTCATGTGCTTGATTCTAAGCCTAACACTAAATCGTCAATTTCAACACAATCCCTAAGCCTCAATGCACTGGATTCTAACCCCAAAACCATTCCTGACCCTAAGCCTAACCCTAAACCTCAATTCTACGAGCACAAACCTTAACCCTAATCCCAACCCTACTCCTAGCTCTACCCCTAAATACACTCTAAGCCATACCCTGACGAAAACCAGAGCACTAAAAATGCGCCTGATTCTAACCCTAACCCTAACCCTAACCCTAACCCTAAGCCTAACCTTAAGCCTAACCCTCGATTCTACGAAAGCGAACGCTAAACCTAACTCTAACCCTAGCACTATCCTTAAATGCTCTCGATTTTAACCCTGACCCTAACCCTAACTCTAACCCTAACCCTAACCCTAAATGCACTGAATTCTAACCATAACTCTAACCCTAAATGTGCTCGATTCCAACCCTAACACTAAATCGTCAATTTGAACACTAACCCAAAGCCTAAATACACTCGATTCTGATCCAAAATGCAATCCTGACCCTAATCCGAAAGCGAAACCTCGATTCTAGCAGCACAAACCTTAATCCTAATCCTAACCCTACCCGTACCACTAGCCCTAAAAGCACTTTAACCCTACCCCTCACCCTAACGCTAAGACTAAAACTGTGCTTGATTCTAACCCTAACCCTCACCCTAAGCTTAACCCTAGGCCTAACCCTCGATTCTACGAAAGCTAACTGTAAACCTAACTCTAACCCTAGCACTATCCTTAAATGCTCTCGATTCTAACCCTGACCCTAAACCTAACCCTAACCCTAACCCTAACCCTAAACCTAACCCTAAATGCACTGAATTCTAACCATGACTCTATCCCTAAATGTGCTTGATTCTAACGCTAAAACTAAATCATCAATTTCAACACTAACCCTAAGCTTAAATGCTCTGAATTATGACCCAAAATGCTCTCCTGACCCTAAGCCTATCCCAAAACCTCGATTCTACCAACACCAACCCTAACCCTAATCCTAACCCAACTCCTCCCCTACCCCTAAATGAACTCAAACCCTAACCCTAACCCCAACCCTAACACTAAAAATGCACTTGATTCAAACCCTAATCCTTACCCTAACTCTAACCCGAACACTGACCCTCGATTCTATGAAAGCTAACCCTATACCTAACTCTAACCCTAACACTATCCTTAAATGCACTCCATTCTAACCCTCACCCTATACATAACCCTAACCCTAACCCTAATCCAAACCTTAAATGCACTGGATTCTAACCATAAATTTAACCCTAATGTGCTTGATTCTAACACTAACTCTAAATCGGCAATCCCAACACTAATCATAACCCTAAATGCATGGGATTCTAACCCAAAAGGCAATCCTGACCCTAACCCTAACCCTAACCCTCGATTCTACGAAAGCTAACCCTATACATAACTCTACCCCTAACACTATCCTTAAATGCACTCAATTCTAACCCTCTCCCTGAACATAACCCTAACCCTACCCCTAATCCTAACCCTAAATGCACTGGATTCTAACCATAACTCCAAGCCTAATGTGCTCGATTATACCCCTAACACTAAATCGTCAATCTCAGCACTAAGCCTAACCCTAAATGCACTCGACTCTAACCCAAAAGGCAATGCTGACCCTACGCCTAACCCTAAACTTCGATTCTACCAACACAAACCCTAACCCTAATCCTAACCCTACTCCTATCCCTACCTTTATATGCACTCTAACAGTGACTCTAACCCAACCCCTTACACTAAAAATGCGCTTCATTCTAACCCTAACCCTAACGCTAACCCTCACCTTCAATTCTACGAAACCTAACCCTAAACCTAAGTCTAACGCTAAAACTATTCTTAAATGCTCTCGATTCTAATCCTAACCCTAATAACCCTAACCCTAACCCTAAGCTTAAATGCACTGGATTCTAACCATAACTCCAACCCTCATGTGCTTGATTCTAAGCCTAACACTAAATCGTCATTCTCAACACTAACCCTAACCCTAAATGCACTCGATTCTAACCCAAAAGACAATTCTGACCCTAAGCCTAACCCTAAACTTCGATTCTACCAACACAAACCCTAACCCTAATCCTAACCCTACTCCTATCCCTACCTCTATATGCACTCTAACCCTAACTCTAACCCAAACCCTTACACTAAAAATGCGCTTCATTCTAACCCTAACCCTAACCCTAACCTTCAATTCTACGAAACCTAACCCTACACCTAACTCTAACCCTAAAACTATTCTTAAATGCTCTCGATTCTAATCCTGACCCTAATAAACCTAACCCTAACCCTAAGCTTAAATGCACTGGATTCGAACCATAACTCCAACCCTCATGTGCTTGATTCTAAGCCTAACACTAAATCATCAATTTCAACACTATCCCTAAGCCTAAATGCACTGGATTCTAACACCAAAACCATTCCTGACCCTAAGCCTAACCCTAAACCTCAATTCTACCAACACAAACCTTAACCCTAATCCCAACCCTACTCCTAGCCCTACTCTAAATGCACTCTAAGCCATACCCTGACGAAAACCAGAACACTGAAAATGCGCCTGATTCTAACCCTAACAATAACCCTAACCCTAACCCTAAGACTAACCTTAAGCCTAACCCTCGATTCTACGAAAGCGAACGCTAAACCTAACTCTAACCCTAGCACTATCCTTAAATGCTCTCGATTTTAACCCTAACCCTAACCCTAACCCTAACCCTAAACCTAACCCTAAATGCACTGAATTCTAACCATAACTCTAACCCTAAATGTGCTCGATTCCAACCCTAACACTAAGTCGTCAATTTGAACACTAACCCAAAGCCTAAATACACTCGATTCTGATCCAAAATGCAATCCTGACCCTAAGCAGAAACCTAAACCTCGATTCTAGCAACACAAACCTTAACCCTAATCCTAACCCTATCCGTACCACTACCCCAAAAAGCACTTTAACCCTAACCCTCACCCTAACGCTAAGACTAAAACTGCTTGATTCTAACCCTAACCCTCACCCTAAGCTTAACCCTAGGCCTAACCCTCGATTCTACGAAAGCTAACCGTAAACCTAATTCTAACCCTAGAACTATCCTTAAATGCTCTCGATTCTAACCCTGACCCTAAACCAAACCCTAACCCTAACCCTAACACTAAACCTAACCCTAAATGCACTGAATTCTAACCATAACTCTATCCCTAAATGTGCTTGATTCTAACGCTAAAACTAAATCATCAATTTCAACACTAACCCTAAGCTTAAATGCTCTGAATTGTGACCCAAAATGCTCTCCTGACCCTAAGCCTATCGCAAAACCTCGATTCTACCAACACCAACCCTAACCCTAATCCTAACCCAACTCCTCCCCTACCCCTAAATGAACTCAAACCCTAACCCTAACCCCAACCCTAATACTAAAAATGCACTGGATTCAAACCCTAATCCTTACCCTAACTCTAACCCGAACACTGACCCTCGATTCTATGAAAGCTAACCCTATACCTAACTCTAACCCTAACACTATCCTTAAATGCACTCCATTCTAACCCTCACCCTATACATAACCCTAACCCTAACCCTAATCCGAACCTTAAATGCACTGGATTCTAACCATAAATTTAACCCTAATGTGCTTGATTCTAACACTAACTCTAAATCGGCAATCCCAACACTAACCATAACCCTAAATGCATGGGATTCTAACCTAAAAGGCAATCCTGACCCTAACCCTAACCCTAACCCTCGATTCTACGAAAGCTAACCCTATACATAACTCTACCCCTAACACTATCCTTAAAGCACTCGATTCTAACCCTCTCCCTGAACATAGCCCTAACCCTACCCCTAATCCTAACCCTAAATGCACTGGATTCTAACCATAACTCTAACCCTAATGTGCTCGATTATAACCCTAACACTAAATCGTCAATCTCAACACTAAGCGTAACCCTAAATGCACTCGACTCTAAACCAAAAGGCAATGCTGACCCTAAGCCTAACCCTAAACTTCGATTCTACCAACACAAACCCTAACCCTAATCCTAACCCTACTCCTACCCGTACCTCTATATGCATTCTAACCCTAACTCTAAACCAACCCCTTACACTAAAAATGCGCTTCATTCTAACCCTAACCCTAACTCTAACCATAACCTTCAATTCTACGAAACCTAACCCTAAACCTAACTCTAACCCTAAAACTATTCTTAAATGCTCTCGATTCTAATCCTGACCCTAATAACCCTAACCCTAACCCTAAGCTTAAATGCAGTGGATTCTAACCCTAACTCCAACCCTCATGTGCTTGATTCTAAGCCTAACACTAAATCGTCAATTTCAACACAATCCCTAAGCCTCAATGCACTGGATTCTAACCCCAAAACCATTCCTGACCCTAAGCCTAACCCTAAACCTCAATTCTACGAGCACAAACCTTAACCCTAATCCCAACCCTACTCCTAGCTCTACCCCTAAATACACTCTAAGCCATACCCTGACGAAAACCAGAGCACTAAAAATGCGCCTGATTCTAACCCTAACCCTAACCCTAACCCTAACCCTAAGCCTAACCTTAAGCCTAACCCTCGATTCTACGAAAGCGAACGCTAAACCTAACTCTAACCCTAGCACTATCCTTAAATGCTCTCGATTTTAACCCTGACCCTAACCCTAACTCTAACCCTAACCCTAACCCTAAATGCACTGAATTCTAACCATAACTCTAACCCTAAATGTGCTCGATTCCAACCCTAACACTAAATCGTCAATTTGAACACTAACCCAAAGCCTAAATACATTCGATTCTGATCCAAAATGCAATCCTGACCCTAATCCGAAAGCGAAACCTCGATTCTAGCAGCACAAACCTTAATCCTAATCCTAACCCTACCCGTACCACTAGCCCTAAAAGCACTTTAACCCTACCCCTCACCCTAACGCTAAGACTAAAACTGTGCTTGATTCTAACCCTAACCCTCACCCTAAGCTTAACCCTAGGCCTAACCCTCGATTCTACGAAAGCTAACTGTAAACCTGACTCTAACCCTAGCACTATCCTTAAATGCTCTCGATTCTAACCCTGACCCTAAACCTAACCCTAACCCTAACCCTAACCCTAAACCTAACCCTAAATGCACTGAATTCTAACCATAACTCTATCCCTAAATGTGCTTGATTCTAACGCTAAAACTAAATCATCAATTTCAACACTAACCCTAAGCTTAAATGCTCTGAATTATGACCCAAAATGCTCTCCTGACCCTAAGCCTATCCCAAAACCTCGATTCTACCAACACCAACCCTAACCCTAATCCTAACCCAACTCCTCCCCTACCCCTAAATGAACTCAAACCCTAACCCTAACCCCAACCCTAATACTAAAAATGCACTGGATTCAAACCCTAATCCTTACCCTAACTCTAACCCGAACACTGACCCTCGATTCTATGAAAGCTAACCCTATACCTAACTCTAACCCTAACACTATCCTTAAATGCACTCGATTCTAACCCTCACCCTATACATAACCCTAACCCTAACCCTAATCCAAACCTTGAATGCACTGGATTCTAACCATAAATTTAACCCTAATGTGCTTGATTCTAACACTAACTCTAAATCGGCAATCCCAACACTAACCATAACCCTAAATGCATGGGATTCTAACCTAAAAGGCAATCCTGACCCTAACCCTAACCCTAACCCTCGATTCTACGAAAGCTAACCCTATACATAACTCTACCCCTAACACTATCCTTAAAGCACTCGATTCTAATCCTCTCCCTGAACATAGCCCTAACCCTACCCCTAATCCTAACCCTAAATGCACTGGATTCTAACCATAACTCTAACCCTAATGTGCTCGATTATAACCCTAACACTAAATCGTCAATCTCAACACTAAGCGTAACCCTAAATGCACTCGACTCTAAACCAAAAGGCAATGCTGACCCTAAGCCTAACCCTAAACTTCGATTCTACCAACACAAACCCTAACCCTAATCCTAACCCTACTCCTACCCGTACCTCTATATGCATTCTAACCCTAACTCTAAACCAACCCCTTACACTAAAAATGCGCTTCATTCTAACCCTAAACCTAACTCTAACCATAACCTTCAATTCTACGAAACCTAACCCTAAACCTAACTCTAACCCTAAAACTATTCTTAAATGCTCTCGATTCTAATCCTGACCCTAATAACCCTAACCCTAACCCTAAGCTTAAATGCAGTGGATTCTAACCATAACTCCAACCCTCATGTGCTTGATTCTAAGCCTAACACTAAATCGTCAATTTCAACACAATCCCTAAGCCTAAATGCACTGGATTCTAACCCCAAAACCATTCCTGACCCTAAGCCTAACCCTAAACCTCAATTCTACGAGCACAAACCTTAACCCTAATCCCAACCCTACTCCTAGCTCTACCCCTAAATACACTCTAAGCCATACCCTGACGAAAACCAGAGCACTAAAAATGCGCCTGATTCTAACCCTAACCCTAACCCTAACCCTAACCCTAAGCCTAACCTTAAGCCTAACCCTCGATTCTACGAAAGCGAACGCTAAACCTAACTCTAACCCTAGCACTATCCTTAAACGCTCTCGATTTTAACCCTGACCTTAACCCTAACTCTAACCCTAACCCTAACCCTAAATGCACTGAATTCTAACCATAACTCTAACCCTAAATGTGCTCGATTCCAACCCTAACACTAAATCGTCAATTTGAACACTAACCCAAAGCCTAAATACACTCGATTCTGATCCAAAATGCAATCCTGACCCTAATCCGAAAGCGAAACCTCGATTCTAGCAGCACAAACCTTAATCCTAATCCTAACCCTACCCGTACCAGTAGCCCTAAAAGCACTTTAACCCTACCCCTCACCCTAACGCTAAGACTAAAACTGTGCTTGATTCTAACCCTAACCCTCACCCTAAGCTTAACCCTAGGCCTAACCCTCGATTCTACGAAAGCTAACTGTAAACCTAACTCTAACCCTAGCACTATCCTTAAATGCTCTCGATTCTAACCCTGACCCTAAACCTAACCCTAACCCTAACCCTAACCCTAAACCTAACCCTAAATGCACTGAATTCTAACCATAACTCTATCCCTAAATGTGCTTGATTCTAACGCTAAAACTAAATCATCAATTTCAACACTAACCCTAAGCTTAAATGCTCTGAATTATGACCCAAAATGCTCTCCTGACCCTAAGCCTATCCCAAAACCTCGATTCTACCAACACCAACCCTAACCCTCATCCTAACCCAACTCCTCCCCTACCCCTAAATGAACTCAAACCCTAACCCTAACCCCAACCCTAACACTAAAAATGCACTTGATTCAAACCCTAATCCTTACCCTAACTCTAACCCGAACACTGACCCTCGATTCTATGAAAGCTAACCCTATACCTAACTCTAACCCTAACACTATCCTTAAATGCACTCCATTCCAACCCTCACCCTATACATAACCCTAACCCTAACCCTAATCCAAACCTTAAATGCACTGGATTCTAACCATAAATTTAACCCTAATGTGCTTGATTCTAACACTAACTCTAAATCGGCAATCCCAACACTAATCATAACCCTAAATGCATGGGATTCTAACCCAAAAGGCAATCCTGACCCTAACCCTAACCCTAACCCTCGATTCTACGAAAGCTAACCCTATACATAACTCTACCCCTAACACTATCCTTAAATGCACTCAATTCTAACCCTCTCCCTGAACATAACCCTAACCCTACCCCTAATCCTAACCCTAAATGCACTGGATTCTAACCATAACTCCAACCCTAATGTGCTCGATTATACCCCTAACACTAAATCGTCAATCTCAGCACTAAGCCTAACCCTAAATGCACTCGACTCTAACCCAAAAGGCAATGCTGACCCTACGCCTAACCCTAAACTTCGATTCTATCAACACAAACCCTAACCCTAATCCTAACCCTACTCCTATCCCTACCTTTATATGCACTCTAACAGTGACTCTAACCCAACCCCTTACACTAAAAATGCGCTTCATTCTAACCCTAACCCTAACGCTAACCCTCACCTTCAATTCTACGAAACCTAACCCTAAACCTAAGTCTAACGCTAAAACTATTCTTAAATGCTCTCGATTCTAATCCTAACCCTAATAACCCTAACCCTAACCCTAAGCTTAAATGCACTGGATTCTAACCATAACTCCAACCCTCATGTGCTTGATTCTAAGCCTAACACTAAATCGTCATTCTCAACACTAACCCTAACCCTAAATGCACTCGATTCTAACCCAAAAGACAATTCTGACCCTAAGCCTAACCCTAAACTTCGATTCTACCAACACAAACCCTAACCCTAATCCTAACCCTACTCCTATCCCTACCTCTATATGCACTCTAACCCTAACTCTAACCCAAACCCTTACACTAAAAATGCGCTTCATTCTAACCCTAACCCTAACCCTAACCTTCAATTCTACGAAACCTAACCCTACACCTAACTCTAACCCTAAAACTATTCTTAAATGCTCTCGATTCTAATTCTGACCCTAATAAACCTAACCCTAACCCTAAGCTTAAATGCACTGGATTCTAACCATAACTCCAACCCTCATGTGCTTGATTCTAAGCCTAACACTAAATCATCAATTTCAACACTGTCCCTAAGCCTAAATGCACTGGATTCTAACCCCAAAACCATTCCTGACCCTAAGCCTAACCCTAAACCTCAATTCTACCAACACAAACCTTAACCCTAATCCCAACCCTACTCCTAGCCCTACCCTAAATGCACTCTAAGCCATACCCTGACGAAAACCAGAACACTGAAAATGCGCCTGATTCTAACCCTAACCCTAACCCTAACCCTAAGACTAACCTTAAGCCTAACCCTCGATTCTACGAAAGCGAACGCTAAACCTAACTCTAACCCTAGCACTATCCTTAAATGCTCTCGATTTTAACCCTAACCCTAACCCTAACCCTAACCCTAAACCTAACCCTAAATGCACTGAATTCTAACCATAACTCTAACCCTAAATGTGCTCGATTCCAACCCTAACACTAAGTCGTCAATTTGAACACTAACCCAAAGCCTAAATACACTCGATTCTGATCCAAAATGCAATCCTGACCCTAAGCAGAAACCTAAACCTCGATTCTAGCAACACAAACCTTAACCCTAATCCTAACCCTATCCGTACCACTACCCCAAAAAGCACTTTAACCCTAACCCTCACCCTAACGCTAAGACTAAAACTGCTTGATTCTAACCCTAACCCTCACCCTAAGCTTAACCCTAGGCCTAACCCTCGATTCTACGAAAGCTAACCGTAAACCTAATTCTAACCCTAGAACTATCCTTAAATGCTCTCGATTCTAACCCTGACCCTAAACCAAACCCTAACCCTAACCCTAACACTAAACCTAACCCTAAATGCACTGAATTCTAACCATAACTCTATCCCTAAATGTGCTTGATTCTAACGCTAAAACTAAATCATCAATTTCAACACTAACCCTAAGCTTAAATGCTCTGAATTGTGACCCAAAATGCTCTCCTGACCCTAAGCCTATCGCAAAACCTCGATTCTACCAACACCAACCCTAACCCTAATCCTAACCCAACTCCTCCCCTACCCCTAAATGAACTCAAACCCTAACCCTAACCCCAACCCTAATACTAAAAATGCACTGGATTCAAACCCTAATCCTTACCCTAACTCTAACCCGAACACTGACCCTCGATTCTATGAAAGCTAACCCTATACCTAACTCTAACCCTAACACTATCCTTAAATGCACTCGATTCTAACCCTCACCCTATACATAACCCTAACCCTAACCCTAATCCAAACCTTAAATGCACTGGATTCTAACCATAAATTTAACCCTAATGTGCTTGATTCTAACACTAACTCTAAATCGGCAATCCCAACACTAACCATAACCCTAAATGCATGGGATTCTAACCTAAAAGGCAATCCTGACCCTAACCCTAACCCTAACCCTCGATTCTACGAAAGCTAACCCTATACATAACTCTACCCCTAACACTATCCTTAAAGCACTCGATTCTAACCCTCTCCCTGAACATAGCCCTAACCCTACCCCTAATCCTAACCCTAAATGCACTGGATTCTAACCATAACTCTAACCCTAATGTGCTCGATTATAACCCTAACACTAAATCGTCAATCTCAACACTAAGCGTAACCCTAAATGCACTCGACTCTAAACCAAAAGGCAATGCTGACCCTAAGCCTAACCCTAAACTTCGATTCTACCAACACAAACCCTAACCCTAATCCTAACCCTACTCCTACCCGTACCTCTATATGCATTCTAACCCTAACTCTAAACCAACCCCTTACACTAAAAATGCGCTTCATTCTAACCCTAACCCTAACTCTAACCATAACCTTCAATTCTACGAAACCTAACCCTAAACCTAACTCTAACCCTAAAACTATTCTTAAATGCTCTCGATTCTAATCCTGACCCTAATAACCCTAACCCTAACCCTAAGCTTAAATGCAGTGGATTCTAACCATAACTCCAACCCTCATGTGCTTGATTCTAAGCCTAACACTAAATCGTCAATTTCAACACAATCCCTAAGCCTCAATGCACTGGATTCTAACCCCAAAACCATTCTTGACCCTAAGCCTAACCCTAAACCTCAATTCTACGAGCACAAACCTTAACCCTAATCCCAACCCTACTCCTAGCTCTACCCCTAAATACACTCTAAGCCATACCCTGACGAAAACCAGAGCACTAAAAATGCGCCTGATTCTAACCCTAACCCTAACCCTAACCCTAACCCTAAGCCTAACCTTAAGCCTAACCCTCGATTCTACGAAAGCGAACGCTAAACCTAACTCTAACCCTAGCACTATCCTTAAATGCTCTCGATTTTAACCCTGACCCTAATCCTAACTCTAACCCTAACCCTAACCCTAAATGCACTGAATTCTAACCATAACTCTAACCCTAAATGTGCTCGATTCCAACCCTAACACTAAATCGTCAATTTGAACACTAACCCAAAGCCTAAATACATTCGATTCTGATCCAAAATGCAATCCTGACCCTAATCCGAAAGCGAAACCTCGATTCTAGCAGCACAAACCTTAATCCTAATCCTAACCCTACCCGTACCACTAGCCCTAAAAGCACTTTAACCCTACCCCTCACCCTAACGCTAAGACTAAAACTGTGCTTGATTCTAACCCTAACCCTCACCCTAAGCTTAACCCTAGGCCTAACCCTCGATTCTACGAAAGCTAACTGTAAACCTAACTCTAACCCTAGCACTATCCTTAAATGCTCTCGATTCTAACCCTGACCCTAAACCTAACCCTAACCCTAACCCTAACCCTAAACCTAACCCTAAATGCACTGAATTCTAACCATAACTCTATCCCTAAATGTGCTTGATTCTAACGCTAAAACTAAATCATCAATTTCAACACTAACCCTAAGCTTAAATGCTCTGAATTATGACCCAAAATGCTCTCCTGACCCTAAGCCTATCCCAAAACCTCGATTCTACCAACACCAACCCTAACCCTAATCCTAACCCAACTCCTCCCCTACCCCTAAATGAACTCAAACCCTAACCCTAACCCCAACCCTAATACTAAAAATGCACTGGATTCAAACCCTAATCCTTACCCTAACTCTAACCCGAACACTGACCCTCGATTCTATGAAAGCTAACCCTATACCTAACTCTAACCCTAACACTATCCTTAAATGCACTCGATTCTAACCCTCACCCTATACATAACCCTAACCCTAACCCTAATCCAAACCTTGAATGCACTGGATTCTAACCATAAATTTAACCCTAATGTGCTTGATTCTAACACTAACTCTAAATCGGCAATCCCAACACTAACCATAACCCTAAATGCATGGGATTCTAACCTAAAAGGCAATCCTGACCCTAACCCTAACCCTAACCCTCGATTCTACGAAAGCTAACCCTATACATAACTCTACCCCTAACACTATCCTTAAAGCACTCGATTCTAATCCTCTCCCTGAACATAGCCCTAACCCTACCCCTAATCCTAACCCTAAATGCACTGGATTCTAACCATAACTCTAACCCTAATGTGCTCGATTATAACCCTAACACTAAATCGTCAATCTCAACACTAAGCGTAACCCTAAATGCACTCGACTTTAACCCAAAAGGCAATGCTGACCCTAAGCCTAACCCTAAACTTCGATTCTACCAACACAAACCCTAACCCTAATCCTAACCCTACTCCTACCCGTACCTCTATATGCATTCTAACCCTAACTCTAAACCAACCCCTTACACTAAAAATGCGCTTCATTCTAACCCTAAACCTAACTCTAACCATAACCTTCAATTCTACGAAACCTAACCCTAAACCTAACTCTAACCCTAAAACTATTCTTAAATGCTCTCGATTCTAATCCTGACCCTAATAACCCTAACCCTAACCCTAAGCTTAAATGCAGTGGATTCTAACCATAACTCCAACCCTCATGTGCTTGATTCTAAGCCTAACACTAAATCGTCAATTTCAACACAATCCCTAAGCCTAAATGCACTGGATTCTAACCCCAAAACCATTCCTGACCCTAAGCCTAACCCTAAACCTCAATTCTACGAGCACAAACCTTAACCCTAATCCCAACCCTACTCCTAGCTCTACCCCTAAATACACTCTAAGCCATACCCTGACGAAAACCAGAGCACTAAAAATGCGCCTGATTCTAACCCTAACCCTAACCCTAACCCTAAGCCTAACCTTAAGCCTAACCCTCGATTCTACGAAAGCGAACGCTAAACCTAACTCTAACCCTAGCACTATCCTTAAACGCTCTCGATTTTAACCCTGACCCTAACCCTAACTCTAACCCTAACCCTAACCCTAAATGCACTGAATTCTAACCATAACTCTAACCCTAAATGTGCTCGATTCCAACCCTAACACTAAATCGTCAATTTGAACACTAACCCAAAGCCTAAATACACTCGATTCTGATCCAAAATGCAATCCTGACCCTAATCCGAAAGCGAAACCTCGATTCTAGCAGCACAAACCTTAATCCTAATCCTAACCCTACCCGTACCACTAGCCCTAAAAGCACTTTAACCCTACCCCTCACCCTAACGCTAAGACTAAAACTGTGCTTGATTCTAACCCTAACCCTCACCCTAAGCTTAACCCTAGGCCTAACCCTCGATTCTACGAAAGCTAACTGTAAACCTAACTCTAACCCTAGCACTATCCTTAAATGCTCTCGATTCTAACCCTGACGCTAAACCTAACCCTAACCCTAACCCTAACCCTAAACCTAACCCTAAATGCACTGAATTCTAACCATGACTCTATCCCTAAATGTGCTTGATTCTAACGCTAAAACTAAATCATCAATTTCAACACTAACCCTAAGCTTAAATGCTCTGAATTATGACCCAAAATGCTCTCCTGACCCTAAGCCTATCCCAAAACCTCGATTCTACCAACACCAACCCTAACCCTAATCCTAACCCAACTCCTCCCCTACCCCTAAATGAACTCAAACCCTAACCCTAACCCCAACCCTAACACTAAAAATGCACTTGATTCAAACCCTAATCCTTACCCTAACTCTAAACCGAACACTGACCCTCGATTCTATGAAAGCTAACCCTATACCTAACTCTAACCCTAACACTATCCTTAAATGCACTCGATTCTAACCCTCACCCTATACATAACCCTAACCCTAACCCTAATCCAAACCTTAAATGCACTGGATTCTAACCATAAATTTAACCCTAATGTGCTTGATTCTAACACTAACTCTAAATCGGCAATCCCAACACTAACCATAACCCTAAATGCATGGGATTCTAACCCAAAAGGCAATCCTGACCCTAACCCTAACCCTAACCCTCGATTCTACGAAAGCTAACCCTATACATAACTCTACCCCTAACACTATCCTTAAAGCACTCGATTCTAACTCTCTCCCTGAACATAGCCCTAACCCTACCCCTAATCCTAACCCTAAATGCACTGGATTCTAACCATAACTCTAACCCTAATGTGCTCGATTATAACCCTAACACTAAATCGTCAATCTCAACACTAAGCGTAACCCTAAATGCACTCGACTCTAACCCAAAAGGCAATGCTGACCCTAAGCCTAACCCTAAACTTCGATTCTACCAACACAAACCCTAACCCTAATCCTAACCCTACTCCTACCCGTACCTCTATATGCATTCTAACCCTAACTCTAAACCAACCCCTTACACTAAAAATGCGCTTCATTCTAACCCTAACCCTAACCATAACCTTCAATTCTACGAAACCTAACCCTAAACCTAACTCTAACCCTAAAACTATTCTTAAATGCTCTCGATTCTAATCCTGACCCTAATAACCCTAACCCTAACCCTAAGCTTAAATGCAGTGGATTCTAACCATAACTCCAACCCTCATGTGCTTGATTCTAAGCCTAACACTAAATCGTCAATTTCAACACTATCCCTAAGCCTAAATGCACTGGATTCTAACCCCAAAACCATTCCTGACCCTAAGCCTAACCCTAAACCTCAATTCTACGAGCACAAACCTTAACCCTAATCCCAACCCTACTCCTAGTTCTACCCCTAAATGCACTCTAAGCCATACCCTGACGAAAACCAGAACACTAAAAATGCGCCTGATTCTAACCCTAACCCTAACCCTAACCCTAACCCTAAGCCTAACCTTAACCCTAACCCTCGATTCTATGAAAGCGAACGCTAAACCTAACTCTAACCCTAGCATTATCCTTAAATGCTCTCGATTTTAACCCTGACCCTACCCCGAACCCTAATCCTAACCCTAACCCTAAATGCACTGAATTCTAACCATAACTCTAACCCTAAATGTGCTCGATTCAAACCCTAACACTAAATCGTCAATTTCAACACTAACCCAAAGCCTAAATACACTCGATTCTGATCCAAAATGCAATCCTGACCCTAAGCAGAAACCTAAACCTCGATTCTAGCAGCACAAATCTTAATCCTAATCCTAACCCTACCCGTACCACTAGCCCTAAAAGCACTTTAACCCTACCCCTCACCCTAACGCTAAGACAAAAACTGCTTCATTCTAATCCTAACCCTCACCCTAAGCTTAACCCTAGGTCTAACCCTCGATTCTACGAAAGCTAACCGTAAACCTAATTCTAACCCTAGAACTATCCTTAAATGCACTCGATTCTAACCCTCTCCCTGAACATAACCCTAACCCTACCCCTAATCCTAACCCTAAATCCAGTGGATTCTAACCATAACTCTAACCCTAATGTGCTCGATTATAACCCTAACACTAAATCGTCAATCTCAACACTAAGCCTAACCCTAAATGCACCCGACTCTAACCCAAAAGACAATGCTGACCCTAACTCTAAACCAACCCCTTACACTAAAAATGCGCTTCATTCTAACCCAAACCCTAACTCTAACCATAACCTTCAATTCTACGAAACCTAACCCTAAACCTAACTCTAACCCTAAAACTATTCTTAAATGCTCTCGATTCTAATCCTGACCCTAATAACCCTATCTCTAACCCTAAGCTTAAATGCAGTGGATTCTAACCATAACTCCAACCCTCATGTGCTTGATTCTAAGCCTAACACTAAATCGTCAATTTCAACACTATCCCTAAGCCTAAATGCACTGGATTCTAACCCCAAAACCATTCCGGACCCTAAGCCTAACCCTAAACCTCAATTCTACGAGCACAAACCTTATCCCTAATCCCAACCCTACTCCTACCCCTTCCCCTAAATGCACTCTTAGCCATACCCTGACGAAAACCTGAACACTCAAAATGCGCCTGATTCTAACCCTAACCCTAACCCTAACCCTAAGCCTAACCTTAAGCCTAACCCTCGATTCTACGAAAGCGAACGCTAAACCTAACTCTAACCCTAGCACTATCCTTAAATGCTCTCGATTTTAACCCTGACCCTAACCCTAACCCTAATCCTAACCCTAACCCTAAATGCACTGAATTCTAACCATAACTCTAACCCTAAATGTGCTCGATTCCAACCCTAACACTAAGTCGTCAATTTGAACACTAACCCAAAGCCTAAATACACTCGATTCTGATCCAAAATGCAATCCTGACCCTAAGCAGAAACCTAAACCTCGATTCTAGCAACAAAAACCTTAACCCTAATCCTAACCCTATCCGTACCACTACCCCTAAAAGCACTTTAACCCTAACCCTCACCCTAACGCTAAGACTAAAACTGCTTGATTCTAACCCTAACCCTCACCCTAAGCTTAACCCTAGGCCTAACCCTCGATTCTACGAAAGCTAACCGTAAACCAAACTCTAACCCTAGCACTATCCTTAAATGCTCTCGATTCTAACCCTGACCCTAAACCTAACCCTAACCCGAACCCTAACACTAAACCTAACCCTAAATGCACTGAATTCTAACCATAACTCTATCCCTAAATGTGCTTGATTCTAACGCTAAAACTAAATCATCAATTTCAACACTAACCCTAAGCTTAAATGCTCTGAATTATGACCCAAAATGCTCTCCTGACCCTAAGCCTATCCCAAAACCTCGATTCTACCAACACCAACCCTAACCCTAATCCTAACCCAACTCCTCCCCTACCCCTAAATGAACTCAAACCCTAACCCTAACCCCAACCCTAACACTAAAAATGCACTTGATTCAAACCCTAATCCTTACCCTAACTCTAACCCGAACACTGACCCTCGATTCTATGAAAGCTAACCCTATACCTAACTCTAACCCTAACACTATCCTTAAATGCACTCGATTCTAACCCTCACCCTATACATAACCCTAACCCTAACCCTAATCCAAACCTTAAATGCACTGGATTCTACCCATAAATTTAACCCTAATGTGCTTGATTCTAACACTAACTCTAAATCGGCAATCCCAACACTAACCATAACCCTAAATGCATTCGATTCTAACCCAAAAGGCAATCCTGACCCTAACCCTAACCCTAACCCTCGATTCTACGAAAGCTAACCCTATACATAACTCTACCCCTAACACTATCCTTAAAAGAACTCGATTCTAACCCTCTCCCTGAACATAACCCTAACCCTACCCCTAATCCTAACCCTAAATGCACTGGATTCTAACCATAACTCTAACCCTAATGTGCTCGATTATAACCCTAACACTAAATCTTCAATCTCAACACTAAGCGTAACCCTAAATGCACTCGACTCTAACCCAAAAGGCAATGCTGACCCTCAGCCTAACCCTAAACTTCGATTCTACCAACACAAACCCTAACCCTAATCCTAAACCTACTCCTATCCGTAACTCTATATGCATTCTAACCCTAACTCTAACCCAAACCCTTACACTAAAAATGCGCTTCATTCTAACCCAAACCCTAACCATAACCATAACCTTCAATTCTACGAAACCTAACCCTAAACCTAACTCTAACACTAAAACTATTCTTAAATGCTCTCGATTCTAATCCTGACCCTAATAACCCTAACCCTAACCCTAAGCTTAAATGCAGTGGATTCTAACCATAACTCCAACCCTCATGTGCTTGATTCTAAGCCTAACACTAAATCGTCAATTTCAACACAATCCCTAAGCCTAAATGCACTGGATTCTAACCCCAAAACCATTCCTGACCCTAAGCCTAACCCTAAACCTCAATTCTACGAGCACAAACCTTAACCCTAATCCCAACCCTACTCCTAGCTCTACCCCTAAATGCACTCTAAGCCATACCCTGACGAAAACCAGAACACTAAAAATGCGCCTGATTCTAACCCTAACCCTAACCCTAACCCTAACCCTAAGCCTAACCTTAACCCTAACCCTCGATTCTATGAAAGCGAACGCTAAACCTAACTCTAACCCTAGCACTATCCTTAAATGCTCTCGATTTTAACCCTGACCCTAACCCGAACCCTAATCCTAACCCTAACCCTAAATGCACTGAATTCTAACCATAACTCTAACCCTAAATGTGCTCGATTCAAACCCTAACACTAAATCGTCAATTTCAACACTAACCCAAAGCCTAAATACACTCGATTCTGATCCAAAATGCAATCCTGACCCTAAGCAGAAACCTAAACCTCGATTCTAGCAGCACAAATCTTAATCCTAATCCTAACCCTACCCGTACCACTAGCCCTAAAAGCACTTTAACCCTACCCCTCACCCTAACGCTAAGACAAAAACTGCTTCATTCTAATCCTAACACTCACCCTAAGCTTAACCCTAGGTCTAACCCTCGATTCTACGAAAGCTAACCGTAAACCTAATTCTAACCCTAGAACTATCCTTAAATGCACTCGATTCTAACCCTCTCCCTGAACATAACCCTAACCCTACCCCTAATCCTAACCCTAAATCCAGTGGATTCTAACCATAACTCTAACCCTAATGTGCTCGATTATAACCCTAACACTAAATCGTCAATCTCAACACTAAGCCTAACCCTAAATGCACCCGACTCTAACCCAAAAGACAACGCTGACCCTAACTCTAAACCAACCCCTTACACTAAAAATGCGCTTCATTCTAACCCAAACCCTAACTCTAACCATAACCTTCAATTCTACGAAACCTAACCCTAAACCTAACTCTAACCCTAAAACTATTCTTAAATGCTCTCGATTCTAATCCTGACCCTAATAACCCTATCTCTAACCCTAAGCTTAAATGCAGTGGATTCTAACCATAACTCCAACCCTCATGTGCTTGATTCTAAGCCTAACACTAAATCGTCAATTTCAACACTATCCCTAAGCCTAAATGCACTGGATTCTAACCCCAAAACCATTCCGGACCCTAAGCCTAACCCTAAACCTCAATTCTACGAGCACAAACCTTATCCCTAATCCCAACCCTACTCCTACCCCTTCCCCTAAATGCACTCTTAGCCATACCCTGACGAAAACCTGAACACTCAAAATGCGCCTGATTCTAACCCTAACCCTAACCCTAACCCTAAGCCTAACCTTAAGCCTAACCCTCGATTCTACGAAAGCGAACGCTAAACCTAACTCTAACCCTAGCACTATCCTTAAATGCTCTCGATTTTAACCCTGACCCTAACCCTAACCCTAATCCTAACCCTAACCCTAAATGCACTGAATTCTAACCATAACTCTAACCCTAAATGTGCTCGATTCCAACCCTAACACTAAGTCGTCAATTTGAACACTAACCCAAAGCCTAAATACACTCGATTCTGATCCAAAATGCAATCCTGACCCTAAGCAGAAACCTAAACCTCGATTCTAGCAACAAAAACCTTAACCCTAATCCTAACCCTATCCGTACCACTACCCCTAAAAGCACTTTAACCCTAACCCTCACCCTAACGCTAAGACTAAAACTGCTTGATTCTAACCCTAACCCTCACCCTAAGCTTAACCCTAGGCCTAACCCTCGATTCTACGAAAGCTAACCGTAAACCAAACTCTAACCCTAGCACTATCCTTAAATGCTCTCGATTCTAACCCTGACCCTAAACCTAACCCTAACCCGAACCCTAACACTAAACCTAACCCTAAATGCACTGAATTCTAACCATAACTCTATCCCTAAATGTGCTTGATTCTAACGCTAAAACTAAATCATCAATTTCAACACTAACCCTAAGCTTAAATGCTCTGAATTATGACCCAAAATGCTCTCCTGACCCTAAGCCTATCCCAAAACCTCGATTCTACCAACACCAACCCTAACCCTAATCCTAACCCAACTCCTCCCCTACCCCTAAATGAACTCAAACCCTAACCCTAACCCCAACCCTAACACTAAAAATGCACTTGATTCAAACCCTAATCCTTACCCTAACTCTAACCCGAACACTGACCCTCGATTCTATGAAAGCTAACCCTATACCTAACTCTAACCCTAACACTATCCTTAAATGCACTCGATTCTAACCCTCACCCTATACATAACCCTAACCCTAACCCTAATCCAAACCTTAAATGCACTGGATTCTAATCATAAATTTAACCCTAATGTGCTTGATTCTAACACTAACTCTGAATCGGCAATCCCAACACTAACCATAACCCTAAATGCATGGGATTCTAACCCAAAAGGCAATCCTGACCCTAACCCTAACACTAACCCTCGATTCTACGAAAGCTAACCCTATACATAACTCTACCCCTAACACTATCCTTAAATGCACTCGATTCTAACCCTCTCCCTGAACATAACCCTAACCCTACCCCTAATCCTAACCCTAAATGCACTGGATTCTAACCATAACTCTAACCCTAATGTGCTCGAATATAACCCTAACACTAAATCGTCAATCTCAGCACTAAGCCTAACCCTAAATGCACTCGACTCTAACCCAAAAGGCAATGCTGACCCTAAGCCTAACCCTAAACTTCGATTCTACCAACACAAACCCTAACCCTAATCCTAACCCTACTCCTGTCCCTACCTTTATATGCACTCTAACACTGACTCTAACCCAACCCCTTACACTAAAAATGCGCTTCATTCTAACCCTAACCCCAACGCTAACCCTCACCTTCAATTCTACGAAACCTAACCCTAAACCTAACTCTAACGCTAAAACTATTCTTAAATGCTCTCGATTGTAATCCTGACCCTAATAACCCTAACCCTAACCCTAAGCTTAAATGCAGTGGATTCTAACCATAACTCCAACCCTCATGTGCTTGATTCTAAGCCTAACACTAAATCGTCATTCTCAACACTAACCCTAACCCTAAATGCACTCGATTCTAACCCAAAAGACAATCCTGACCCTAAGCCTCACTCTAAACTTCGATTCTACCAACACAAACCCTAACCCTAATCCTAACCCTACTCCTATCCCTACCTCTATATGCACTCTAACCCTAACTCTAACCCAAACCCTTACACTAAAAATGCGCTTCATTCTAACCCTAACCCTAACCCTAACCTTCAATTCTACGAAACCTAACCCTACACCTAACTCTAACCCTAAAACTATTCTTAAAAGCTCTCGATTCTAATCCTGACCCTAATAAACCTAACCGTAACCCTAAGCTTAAATGCACTGGATTCTAACCATAACTCCAACCCTCATGTGCTTGATTCTAAGCCTAACACTAAATCATCAATTTCAACACTATCCCTAAGCCTAAATGCACTGGATTCTAACACCAAAACCATTCCAGACCCTAAGCCTAACCCTAAACCTAAATTCTACGAACACAAACCTTAACCCTAATCCCAACCCTACTCCTAGCCCTACCCTAAATGCAATCTAAGCCATACCCTTACGATAACCAGAACACTGAAAATGCACCTGATTCTAACCCTAACCCTAACCCTAACCCTAAGACTAACCTTAAGCCTAACCCTCGATTCTACGAAAGTGAACGCTAAACCTAACTCTAACCCTAGCACTATCCTTAAATGCTCTCGATTTTAACCTTGACCCTAACCCTAACCCTAACCTTAACCTAACCCTAAATGCACTGAATTCTAACCATAACTCTAACCCTAAATGTGCTCGATTCCAACCCTAACTCTAAGTCGTCAATTTGAACACTAACCCAAAGCCTAAATACACTCGATTCTGATCCAAAATGCAATCCTGACCCTAAGCCGAAACCTAAACCTCGATTCTAGCAACACAAACCTTAACCCTAATCCTAACCCTATCCGTACCACTACCTCTAAAAGCACTTTAACCCTAACCCTCACCCTAACGCTAAGACTAAAACTGCTTGATTCTAACCCTAACCCTCACCCTAAGCTTAACCCTAGGCCTAACCCTCGATTCTACGAAAGCTAACCGTAAACCTAACTCTAACCCTAGCACTCTCCTTAAATGCTCTCTATTCTAACCCTGACCCTAAACCTAACCCTAACCCTAACCCTAACCCTAAACCTAACCCTAAATGCACTGAATTCTAACCATAACTCTATCCCTAAATGTGCTTGATTCTAACGCTAAAACTAAATCATCAATTTCAACACTAACCCTAAGCTTAAATGCTCTGAATTGTGACCCAAAATGCTCTCCTGACCCTAAGCCTATCCCAAAACCTCGATTCTACCAACACCAACCCTAACCCTAATCCTAACCCAACTCCTCCCCTACCCCTAAATGAACTCAAACCCTAACCCTAACCCCAACCCTAATACTAAAAATGCACTGGATTCAAACCCTAATCCTTACCCTAACTCTAAACCGAACACTGACCCTCGATTCTATGAAAGCTAACCCTATACCTAACTCTAACCCTAACACTATCCTTAAATGCACTCGATTCTAACCCTCACCCTATACATAACCCTAACCCTAACCCTAATCCAAACCTTAAACGCACTGGATTCTAACCATAAATTTAACCCTAATGTGCTTGATTCTAACACTAACTCTAAATCGGCAATCCCAACACTAACCATAACCCTAAATTCATGGGATTCTAACCCAAAAGGCAATCCTGACCCTAACCCTAACCCTAACCCTCGATTCTACGAAAGCTAACCCTATACATAACTCTACCCCTAACACTATCCTTAAAGCACTCGATTCTAACCCTCTCCCTGAACATAGCCCTAACCCTACCCCTAATCCTAACCCTAAATGCACTGGATTCTAACCATAACTCTAACCCTAATGTGCTCGAATATAACCCTAACACTAAATCGTCAATCTCAGCACTAAGCCTAACCCTAAATGCACTCGACTCTAACCCAAAAGGCAATGCTGACCCTAAGCCTAACCCTAAACTTCGATTCTACCAACACAAACCCTAACCCTAATCCTAACCCTACTCCTACCCGTACCTCTATATGCATTCTAACCCTAACTCTAAACCAACCCCTTACACTAAAAATGCGCTTCATTCTAACCCTAACCCTAACCCTAACCATAACCTTCAATTCTACGAAACCTAACCCTAAACCTAACTCTAACCCTAAAACTATTCTTAAATGCTCTCGATTCTAATCCTGACCCTAATAACCCTAACCCTAACCCTAAGCTTAAATGCAGTGGATTCTAACCCTAACTCCAACCCTCATGTGCTTGATTCTAAGCCTAACACTAAATCGTCAATTTCAACACTATCCCTAAGCCTAAATGCACTGGATTCTAACACCAAAACCATTCCTGACCCTAAGCCTAACCCTAAACCTCAATTCTACGAGCACAAACCTTAACCCTAATCCCAACCCTACTCCTAGTTCTACCCCTAAATGCACTCTAAGCCATACCCTGACGAAAACCAGAACACTAAAAATGCGCCTGATTCTAACCCTAACCCTAACCCTAACCCTAAGCCTAACCTTAACCCTAACCCTCGATTCTATGAAAGCGAACGCTAAACCTAACTCTAACCCTAGCACTATCCTTAAATGCTCTCGATTTTAACCCTGACCTTAACCCTAACCCTAATCCTAACCCTAACCCTAAATGCACTGAATTCTAACCATAACTCTAACCCTAAATGTGCTCGATTCAAACCCTAACACTAAATCGTCAATTTCAACACTAACCCAAAGCCTAAATACACTCGATTCTGATCCAAAATGCAATCCTGACCCTAAGCAGAAACCTAAACCTCGATTCTAGCAGCACAAATCTTAATCCTAATCCTAACCCTACCCGTACCACTAGCCCTAAAAGCACTTTAACCCTACCCCTCACCCTAACGCTAAGACAAAAACTGTGCTTGATTCTAACCCTAACCCTCACCCTAAGCTTAACCCTAGGCCTAACCCTCGATTCTACGAAAGCTAACCGTAAACCAAACTATAACCCTAGCACTATCCTTAAATGCTCTCGATTCTAACCCTGACCCTAAACCTAACCCTAACCCGAACCCTAACACTAAACCTAACCCTAAATGCACTGAATTCTAACCATAACTCTATCCCTAAATGTGCTTGATTCTAACGCTAAAACTAAATCATCAATTTCAACACTAACCCTAAGCTTAAATGCTCTGAATTATGACCCAAAATGCTCTCCTGACCCTAAGCCTATCCCAAAACCTCGATTCTACCAACACCAACCCTAACCCTAATCCTAACCCAACTCCTCCCCTACCCCTAAATGAACTCAGACCCTAACCCTAACCCCAACCCTAATACAAAAATGCACTGGATTCAAACCCTAATCCTTACCCTAACTCTAACGCGAACACTGCCCCTCGATTCTATGAAAGCTAACCCTATACCTAACTCTAACCCTAACACTATCCTTAAATGCACTCGATTCTAACCCTCACCCTATACATAACCCTAACCCTAACCCTAATCCAAACCTTAAATGCACTGGATTCTAATCATAAATTTAACCCTAATGTGCTTGATTCTAACACTAACTCTAAATCGGCAATCCCAACACTAACCATAACCCTAAATGCATGGGATTCTAACCCAAAAGGCAATCCTGACCCTAACCCTAACACTAACCCTCGATTCTACGAAAGCTAACCCTATACATAACTCTACCCCTAACACTATCCTTAAATGCACTCGATTCTAACCCGCTCCCTGAACATAACCCTAACCCTACCCCTAATCCTAACCCTAAATGCACTGGATTCTAACCATAACTCTAACCCTAATGTGCTCGAATATAACCCTAACACTAAATCGTCAATCTCAGCACTAAGCCTAACCCTAAATGCACTCGACTCTAACCCAAAAGGCAATGCTGACCCTAAGCCTAACCCTAAACTTCGATTCTACCAACACAAACCCTAACCCTAATCCTAACCCTACTCCTATCCCTACCTTTATATGCACTCTAACACTGACTCTAACCCAACCCCTTACACTAAAAATGCGCTTCATTCTAACCCTAACCCCAACGCTAACCCTCACCTTCAATTCTACGAAACCTAACCCTAAACCGAACTCTAACGCTAAAACTATTCTTAAATGCTCTCGATTCTAATCCTGACCCTAATAACCCTAACCCTAACCCTAAGCTTAAATGCACTGGATTCTAACCATAACTCCAACCCTCATGTGCTTGATTCTAAGCCTAACACTAAATCGTCATTCTCAACACTAACCCTAACCCTAAATGCACTCGATTCTAACCCAAAAGACAATCCTGACCCTAAGCCTCACTCTAAACTTCGATTCTACCAACACAAACCCTAACCCTAATCCTAACCCTACTCCTATCCCTACCTCTATATGCACTCTAACCCTAACTCTAACCCAAACCCTTACACTAAAAATGTGCTTCATTCTAACCCTAACCCTAACCCTAACCTTCAATTCTACGAAACCTAACCCTACACCTAACTCTAACCCTAAAACTATTCTTAAAAGCTCTCGATTCTAATCCTGACCCTAATAAACCTAACCGTAACCCTAAGCTTAAATGCACTGGATTCTAACCATAACTCCAACCCTCATGTGCTTGATTCTAAGCCTAACACTAAATCATCAATTTCAACACTATCCCTAAGCCTAAATGCACTGGATTCTAACACCAAAACCATTCCTGACCCTAAGCCTAACCCTAAACCTAAATTCTACGAACACAAACCTTAACCCTAATCCCAACCCTACTCCTAGCCCTACCCTAAATGCAATCTAAGCCATACCCTGACGATAACCAGAACACTGAAAATGCGCCTGATTCTAACCCTAACCCTAACCCTACCCCTAAGACTAACCTTAAGCCTAACCCTCGATTCTACGAAAGTGAACGCTAAACCTAACTCTAACCCTAGCACTATCCTTAAATGCCCTCGATTTTAACCTTGACCCTAACCCTAACCCTAACCTTAACCTAACCCTAAATGCACTGAATTCTAACCATAACTCTAACCCTAAATGTGCTCGATTCCAACCCTAACTCTAAGTCGTCAATTTGAACACTAACCCAAAGCCTAAATACACTCGATTCTGATCCAAAATGCAATCCTGACCCTAAGCAGAAACCTAAACCTCGATTCTAGCAACACAAACCTTAACCCTAATCCTAACCCTATCCGTACCACTACCTCTAAAAGCACTTTAACCCTAACCCTCACCCTAACGCTAAGACTAAAACTGCTTGATTCTAACCCTAACCCTCACCCTAAGCTTAACCCTAGGCCTAACCCTCGATTCTACGAAAGCTAACCGTAAATCTAACTCTAACCCTAGCACTCTCCTTAAATGCTCTCTATTCTAACCCTGACCCTAAACCTAACCCTAACCCTAACCCTAACCCTAAACCTAACCCTAAATGCACTGAATTCTAACCATAACTCTATCCCTAAATGTGCTTGATTCTAACGCTAAAACTAAATCATCAATTTCAACACTAACCCTAAGCTTAAATGCTCTGAATTGTGACCCAAAATGCTCTCCTGACCCTAAGCCTATCCCAAAACCTCGATTCTACCAACACCAACCCTAACCCTAATCCTAACCCAACTCCTCCCCTACCCCTAAATGAACTCAAACCCTAACCCTAACCCCAACCCTAATACTAAAAATGTACTGGATTCAAACCCTAATCCTTACCCTAACTCTAAACCGAACACTGACCCTCGATTCTATGAAAGCTAACCCTATACCTAACTCTAACCCTAACACTATCCTTAAATGCACTCGATTCTAACCCTCACCCTATACATAACCCTAACCCTAACCCTAATCCAAACCTTAAACGCACTGGATTCTAACCATAAATTTAACCCTAATGTGCTTGATTCTAACACTAACTCTAAATCGGCAATCCCAACACTAACCATAACCCTAAATTCATGGGATTCTAACCCAAAAGGCAATCCTGACCCTAACCCTAACCCTAACCCTCGATTCTACGAAAGCTAACCCTATACATAACTCTACCCCTAACACTATCCTTAAATGCACTCGATTCTAACTCTCTCCCTGAACATAGCCCTAACCCTACCCCTAATCCTAACCCTAAATGCACTGGATTCTAACCATAACTCTAACCCTACTGTGCTCGAATATAACCCTAACACTAAATCGTCAATCTCAGCACTAAGCCTAACCCTAAATGCACTCGACTCTAACCCAAAAGGCAATGCTGACCCTAAGCCTAACCCTAAACTTCGATTCTACCAACACAAACCCTAACCCTAATCCTAACCCTACTCCTACCCGTACCTCTATATGCATTCTAACCCTAACTCTAAACCAACCCCTTACACTAAAAATGCGCTTCATTCTAACCCTAACCCTAACCATAACCTTCAATTCTACGAAACCTAACCCTAAACCTAACTCTAACCCTAAAACTATTCTTAAATGCTCTCGATTCTAATCCTGACCCTAATAACCCTAACCCTAACCCTAAGCTTAAATGCAGTGGATTCTAACCATAACTCCAACCCTCATGTGCTTGATTCTAAGCCTAACACTAAATCGTCAATTTCAACACTATCCCTAAGCCTAAATGCACTGGATTCTAACCCCAAAACCATTCCTGACCCTAAGCCTAACCCTAAACCTCAATTCTACGAGCACAAACCTTAACCCTAATCCCAACCCTACTCCTAGTTCTACCCCTAAATGCACTCTAAGCCATACCCTGACGAAAACCAGAACACTAAAAATGCGCCTGATTCTAACCCTAAGCCTAACCCTAACCCTAAGCCTAACCTTAACCCTAACCCTCGATTCTATGAAAGCGAACGCTAAACCTAACTCTAACCCTAGCACTATCCTTAAATGCTCTCGATTTTAACCCTGACCCTAACCCGAACCCTAATCCTAACCCTAACCCTAAATGCACTGAATTCTAACCATAACTCTAACCCTAAATGTGCTCGATTCAAACCCTAACACTAAATCGTCAATTTCAACACTAACCCAAAGCCTAAATACACTCGATTCTGATCCAAAATGCAATCCTGACCCTAAGCAGAAACCTAAACCTCGATTCTAGCAGCACAAATCTTAATCCTAATCCTAACCCTACCCGTACCACTAGCCCTAAAAGCACTTTAACCCTACCCCTCACCCTAACGCTAAGACAAAAACTGTGCTTCATTCTAACCCTAACCCTCACCCTAAGCTTAACCCTAGGCCTAACCCTCGATTCTACGAAAGCTAACCGTAAACCTAATTCTAACCCTAGAACTATCCTTAAATGCACTCGAATCTAACCCTCTCCCTGAACATAACCCTAACCCTACCCCTAATCCTAACCCTAAATCCAGTGGATTCTATCCATAACTCTAACCCTAATGTGCTCGATTATAACCCTAACACTAAATCGTCAATCTCAACACTAAGCCTAACCCTAAATGCACTCGACTCTAACCCAAAAGGCAATGCTGACCCTAATTCTAAACCAACCCCTTACACTAAAAATGCGCTTCATTCTAACCCAAACCCTAACTCTAACCATAACCTTCAATTCTACGAAACCTAACCCTAAACCTAACTCTAACCCTAAAACTATTCTTAAATGCTCTCGATTCTAATCCTGACCCTAATAACCCTAACTCTAACCCTAACCTTAAATGCAGTGGATTCTAACCATAACTCCAACCCTCATGTGCTTGATTCTAAGCCTAACACTAAATCGTCAATTTCAACACTATCCCTAAGCCTAAATGCACTGGATTCTAACCCCAAAACCATTCCGGACCCTAAGCCTAACCCTAAACCTCAATTCTACGAGCACAAACCTTATCCCTAATCCCAACCCTACTCCTACCCCTACCCCTAAATGCCCTCTAAGCCATACCCTGACGAAAACCTGAACACTCAAAATGCGCCTGATTCTAACCCTAACCCTAACCCTAACCCTAAGCCTAACCTTAAGCCTAACCCTCGATTCTACGAAAGCGAATGCTAAACCTAACTCTAACCCTAGCACTATCCTTAAATGCTCTCGATTTTAACCCTGACCCTAACCCGAACCCTAATCCTAACCCTAACCCTAAATGCACTGAATTCTATCCATAACTCTAACCCTAAATGTGCTCGATTCCAACCCTAACACTAAGTCGTCAATTTGAACACTAACCCAAAGCCTAAATACACTCGATTCTGATCCAAAATGCAATCCTGACCCTAAGCAGAAACCTAAACCTCGATTCTAGCAGCACAAATCTTAATCCTAATCCTAACCCTACCCGTACCACTAGCCCTAAAAGCACTTTAACCCTACCCCTCACCCTAACGCTAAGACAAAAACTGTGCTTCATTCTAACCCTAACCCTCACCCTAAGCTTAACCCTAGGCCTAACCCTCGATTCTACGAAAGCTAACCGTAAACCTAATTCTAACCCTAGAACTATCCTTAAATGCACTCGAATCTAACCCTCTCCCTGAACATAACGCTAACCCTACCCCTAATCCTAACCCTAAATCCAGTGGATTCTAACCATAACTCTAACCCTAATGTGCTCGATTATAACCCTAACACTAAATCGTCAATCTCAACACTAAGCCTAACCCTAAATGCACTCGACTCTAACCCAAAAGGCAATGCTGACCCTAATTCTAAACCAACCCCTTACACTAAAAATGCGCTTCATTCTAACCCAAACCCTAACTCTAACCATAACCTTCAATTCTACGAAACCTAACCCTAAACCTAACTCTAACCCTAAAACTATTCTTAAATGCTCTCGATTCTAATCCTGACCCTAATAACCCTAACTCTAACCCTAAGCTTAAATGCAGTGGATTCTAACCATAACTCCAACCCTCATGTGCTTGATTCTAAGCCTAACACTAAATCGTCAATTTCAACACTATCCCTAAGCCTAAATGCACTGGATTCTAACCCCAAAACCATTCCGGACCCTAAGCCTAACCCTAAACCTCAATTCTACGAGCACAAACCTTATCCCTAATCCCAACCCTACTCCTACCCCTACCCCTAAATGCCCTCTAAGCCATACCCTGACGAAAACCTGAACACTCAAAATGCGCCTGATTCTAACCCTAACCCTAACCCTAACCCTAAGCCTAACCTTAAGCCTAACCCTCGATTCTACGAAAGCGAATGCTAAACCTAACTCTAACCCTAGCACTATCCTTAAATGCTCTCGATTTTAACCCTGACCCTAACCCTAACCCTAATCCTAACCCTAACCCTAAATGCACTGAATTCTATCCATAACTCTAACCCTAAATGTGCTCGATTCCAACCCTAACACTAAGTCGTCAATTTGAACACTAACCCAAAGCGTAAATACACTCGATTCTGATTCAAAATGCAATCCTGACCCTAAGCAGTAACCTAAACCTCGATTCTAGCAACACAAACCTTAACCCTAATCCTAACCCTATCCGTACCACTACCCCTAAAAGCACTTTAACCCTAACCCTCACCCTAACGCTAAGACTAAAACTGCTTGATTCTAACCCTAACCCTCACCCTAAGCTTAACCCTAGGCCTAACCCTCGATTCTACGAAAGCTAACCGTAAACCAAACTCTAACCCTAGCACTATCCTTAAATGCTCTCGATTCTAACCCTGACCCTAAACCTAACCCTAACCCGAACCCTAACAGTAAACCTAACCCTAAATGCACTGAATTCTAACCATAACTCTATCCCTAAATGTGCTTGATTCTAACGCTAAAACTAAATCATCAATTTCAACACTAACCCTAAGCTTAAATGCTCTGAATTATGACCCAAAATGCTCTCCTGACCCTAAGCCTATCCCAAAACCTCGATTCTACCAACACCAACCCTAACCCTAATCCTAACCCAACTCCTCCCCTACCCCTAAATGAACTCAGACCCTAACCCTAACCCCAACCCTAATACAAAAATGCACTGGATTCAAACCCTAATCCTTACCCTAACTCCAACGCGAACACTGACCCTCGATTCTATGAAAGCTAACCCTATACCTAACTCTAACCCTAACACTATCCTTAAATGCACTCGATTCTAACCCTCACCCTATACATAACCCTAACCCTAACCCTAATCCAAACCTTAAATGCACTGGA
Source organism: Notamacropus eugenii (assembly GCF_028372415.1). Lineage (NCBI taxonomy): Eukaryota > Metazoa > Chordata > Mammalia > Diprotodontia > Macropodidae > Notamacropus > Notamacropus eugenii. The sequence goes on from NW_027325104.1 coordinate 120,025, forward strand.
TTCTAATCATAAATTTAACCCTAATGTGCTTGATTCTAACACTAACTCTAAATCGGCAATCCCAACACTAACCATAACCCTAAATGCATGGGATTCTAACCCAAAAGGCAATCCTGACCCTAACCCTAACACTAACCCTCGATTCTACGAAAGCTAACCCTATACATAACTCTACCCCTAACACTGTCCTTAAATGCACTCGATTCTAACCCTCTCCCTGAACATAACCCTAACCCTACCCCTAATCCTAACCCTAAATGCACTGGATTCTAACCATAACTCTAACCCTAATGTGCTCGAATATAACCCTAACACTAAATCGTCAATCTCAGCACTAAGCCTAACCCTAAATGCACTCGACTCTAACCCAAAAGGCAATGCTGACCCTAAGCCTAACCCTAAACTTCGATTCTACCAACACAAACCCTAACCCTAATCCTAACCCTACTCCTATCCCTACCTTTATATGCACTCTAACACTGACTCTAACCCAACCCCTTACACTAAAAATGCGCTTCATTCTAACCCTAACCCTAACGCTAACCCTCACCTTCAATTCTACGAAACCTAACCCTAAACCTAACTCTAACGCTAAAACTATTCTTAAATGCTCTCGATTCTAATCCTGACCCTAATAACCCTAACCCTAACCCTAAGCTTAAATGCACTGGATTCTAACCATAACTCCAACCCTCATGTGCTTGATTCTAAGCCTAACACTAAATCGTCATTCTCAACACTAACCCTAACCCTAAATGCACTCGATTCTAACCCAAAAGACAATCCTGACCCTAAGCCTCACTCTAAACTTCGATTCTACCAACACAAACCCTAACCCTAATCCTAACCCTACTCCTATCCCTACCTCTATATGCACTCTAACCCTAACTCTAACCCAAACCCTTACACTAAAAATGTGCTTCATTCTAACCCTAACCCTAACCCTAACCTTCAATTCTACGAAACCTAACCCTACACCTAACTCTAACCCTAAAACTATTCTTAAAAGCTCTCGATTCTAATCCTGACCCCAATAAACCTAACCGTAACCCTAAGCTTAAATGCACTGGATTCTAACCATAACTCCAACCCTCATGTGCTTAAGCCTAACACTAAATCATCAATTTCAACACTATCCCTAAGCCTAAATGCACTGGATTCTAACACCAAAACCATTCCTGACCCTAAGCCTAACCCTAAACCTAAATTCTACGAACACAAACCTTAACCCTAATCCCAACCCTACTCCTAGCCCTACCCTAAATGCAATCTAAGACATACCCTGACGATAACCAGAACACTGAAAATGCGCCTGATTCTAACCCTAACCCTAACCCTAACCCTAAGACTAACCTTAAGCCTAACCCTCGATTCTACGAAAGGGAACGCTAAACCTAACTCTAACCCTAGCACTATCCTTAAATGCTCTCGATTTTAACCTTGACCCTAACCCTAACCCTAACCTTAACCTAACCCTAAATGCACTGAATTCTAACCATAACTCTAACCCTAAATGTGCTCGATTCCAACCTTAACTCTAAGTCGTCAATTTGAACACTAACCCAAAGCCTAAATACACTCGATTCTCATCCAAAATGCAATCCTGACCCTAAGCAGAAACCTAAACCTCGATTCTAGCAACACAAACCTTAACCCTAATCCTAACCCTATCCGTACCCCTACCTCTAAAAGCACTTTAACCCTAACCCTCACCCTAACGCTAAGACTAAAACTGCTTGATTCTAACCCTAACCCTCACCCTAAGCTTAACCCTAGGCCTAACCCTCGATTCTACGAAAGCTAACCGTAAACCTAACTCTAACCCTAGCACTATCCTTAAATGCTCTCGATTCTAACCCTGACCCTAAACCTAACCCTAACCCTAACCCCAACACTAAACCTAACCCTAAATGCACTGAATTCTAACCATAACTCTATCCCTAAATGTGCTTGATTCTAAAGCTAAAACTAAATCATCAATTTCAACACTAACCCTAAGCTTAAATGCTCTGAATTGTGACCCAAAATGCTATCCTGACCCTAAGCCTATCCCAAAACCTCGATTCTACCAACACCAACCCTAACCCTAATCCTAACCCAACTCCTCCCTTACCCCTAAATGAACTCAAACCCTAACCCTAACCCCAACCCTAATACTAAAAATGCACTGGATTCAAACCCTAATCCTTACCCTAACTCTAAACCGAACACTGACCCTCGAATCTATGAAAGCTAACCCTATACCTAACTCTAACCCTAACACTATCCTTAAATGCACTCGATTCTAACCCTCACCCTATACATAACCCTAACCCTAACCCTAATCCAAACCTTAAATGCACTGGATTCTAACCATAAATTTAACCCTAATGTGCTTGATTCTAACACTAACTTTAAATCGGCAATCCCAACACTAACCATAACCCTAAATTCATGGGATTCTAACCCAAAAGGCAATCCTGACCCTAACCCTAACCCTAACCCTCGATTCTACGAAAGCTAACCCTATACATAACTCTACCCCTAACACTATCCTTAAATGCACTCGATTCTAACCCTCTCCCTGAACATAACCCTAACCCTACCCCTAATCCTAACCCTAAATCCAGTGGATTCTAACCATAACTCTAACCCTAATGTGCTCGATTATAACCCTAACACTAAATCGTCAATTTCAACACTAAGCGTAACCCTAAATGCACTCGACTCTAACCCAAAAGGCAATGCTGACCCTAAGCCTAACCCTAAACTTCGATTCTACCAACACAAACCCTAACCCTAATCCTAACCCTACTCCTACCCGTACCTCTATATGCATTCTAACCCTAACTCTAAACCAACCCCTTACACTAAAAATGCGCTTCATTCTAACCCTAACCCTAACTCTAACCATAACCTTCAATTCTACGAAACCTAACCCTAAACCTAACTCTAACCCTAAAACTATTCTTAAATGCTCTCGATTCTAATCCTGACCCTAATAACCCTAACCCTAACCCTAAGCTTAAATGCAGTGGATTCTAACCATAACTCCAACCCTCATGTGCTTGATTCTAAGCCTAACACTAAATCGTCAATTTCAACACAATCCCTAAGCCTAAATGCACTGGATTCTAACCCCAAAACCATTCCGGACCCTAAGCCTAACCCTAAACCTCAATTCTACGAGCACAAACCTTAACCCTAATCCCAACCCTACTCCTAGCTCTATCCCTTAATACACTCTAAGCCATACCCTGACGAAAACCAGAGCACTAAAAGTGCGCCTGATTCTAACCCTAACCCTAACCCTAACCCTAAGCCTAACCTTAAGCCTAACCCTCGATTCTACGAAAGCGAACGCTAAACCTAACTCAAACCCTAGCACTATCCTTAAATGCTCTCGATTTTAACCCTGACCCTAACCCTAACCCTAATCCTAACCCTAACCCTAAATGCACTGAATTCTAACCATAACTCCAACCCTAAATGTGCTCGATTCAAACCCTAACACTAAATCGTCAATTTGAACACTAACCCAAAGCCTAAATACACTCGATTCTCATCCAAAATGCAATCCTGACCCTAAGCAGAAACCTAAACCTCGATTCTAGCAGCACAAATCTTAATCCTAATCCTAACCCTACCCGTACCACTAGCCCTAAAAGCACTTTAACCCTACCCCTCACCCTAACGCTAAGACAAAAACTGTGCTTCATTCTAACCCTAACCCTCACCCTAAGCTTAACCCTAGGCCTAACCCTCGATTCTACGAAAGCTAACCGTAAACCTAACTCTAACCCTAGCACTATCCTTAAATGCTCTCGATTCTAACCCTGACCCTAAACCTAACCCTAACCCTAACCCTAACCCTAAACCTAACCTTAAATGCACTGAATTCTAACCATAACTCTATCCCTAAATGTGCTTGATTCTAACGCTAAAACTAAATCATCAATTTCAACACTAACCCTAAGCTTAAATGCTCTGAATTATGACCCAAAATGCTCTCCTGACCCTAAGCCTATCCCAAAACCTCGATTCTACCAACACCAACCCTAACCCTAATCCTAACCCAACTCCTCCCGTACCCCTAAATGAACTCAAACCCTAACCCTAACCCCAACCCTAATACTAAAAATGCACTGGATTCAAACCCTAATCCTTACCCTAACTCTAAACCGAACACTGACCCTCGATTCTACGAAACCTAACCCTAAACCTAACTCTAACCCTAAAACTATTCTTAAATGGTCTCGATTCTAATCCTGACCCTAATAACCCTAACCCTAACCCTAAGCTTAAATGCAGTGGATTCTAACCATAACTCCAACCCTCATGTGCTTGATTCTAAGCCTAATACTAAATCGTCAATTTCAACACAATCCCTAATCCCTAAGCGTTTGAGTGCATTTAGGGGTAGGGGAGGAGTTGGTTTAGGATAATGTTAGGATTTGTGTTGGTAGAATCGAGGTTTTGGGTTAGGCTTATGGTCAGGAGAGCATTTTGGGTCATAATTCAGAGCATTTAGGCTTACGGTTAGTGTTGAAATTGATGATTTAGTTTTAGCGTAAGAATCAAGCACATTTAGGGATAGATTTATGGTTAGAATTCAGTGCATTTAGGGTTAGGGTTCGGGTTAGGATTAGAGTTAGGCTTAGGTTTAGGGTTAGGATTAGAATCGAGAGCATGTAAGGAGAGTGTTAGGGTTAGAGTTAGGTTTAGGGTTAGGTTTCGTAGACTTGAGGGTTAGGGTTAGTGTTAGGGTTAGGGTTAGGGTTAGAATCAAGCGCATTTTTAGTGTTACAGGTTGGGTTAAGGTTAAGGTTAGGGTTAGGGTTTGGGTTAGAATCAAGGGCATTTTTAGTGTTAAGGTTAGGGTTAGGGTTAGAGGGCATTCAGGGCTAGGAGGAGGAGTAAGGTTTGGATGAGGGTTAGGGTTTTTGTTGGTAGAATTGAGGTTCAGGCTTAGGCTTAGGGTCAGGATTGCCTTTTGGGTTAGAATCGAGTGCATTTAGGGTTACAGTCAGTGTTGAGATTGACGATTTAGTGTTAAGTTTAGAAACGAGCACATTAGCTTTAGAGTTATGGTTAGAATCTAATGCATTTAGGGTTAGGATTGGGGTAAGGTTTATTAAGGTCAGGGTTTGAATCGAGTGTATTTAAGGATCGTGTTGTTGTTAGAGTTAGGGTTAGGGTTAGCTTTCGTAGAATTGAGGGTTAGGGTCAGTGTTAGGGTTCGGGTTCGCTTTAGAATCAAGTCCATTTTTAGTATTAGGGCTGGGGTAGGCTTACGATTAGAGTGCATTTAGGGGTAGGGGTAGGAGTACGGTTAGGATTAGGGTTACGTTATGTGCTGGTAGAATCGAAGTTTAGGGTTAGGCTTAGGGTCAGGAGAGCATTTTGGGTCATAATTCAGAGCATTTAGGCTTACGGTTAGTGTTGAAATTGATGATTTAGTTTTAGCGTTAGAATCAAGCACATTTAGGGATAGATTTATGGTTAGAATGCAGTGCATTTAGGGTTATGGTTCGGGTTAGGATTAGAGTTAGGCTTAGGTTTAGGGTTAGGGTTAGAATCGAGAGAACGTAAGGATAGTGTTAGGGTTAGAGTTAGGTTTAGGGTTAGGTTTCGTAGACTTGAGGGTTAGGGTTACGGTTAGGGTTAGGTTTAGGGTTAGGTTTCGTAGACTTGAGGGTTAGGGTTAGGGTTAGGGTTAGGGTTAAGGTTAGAATCAAGTGCATTTTTAGTGTTACGGGTTGGGTTAGGGTTAGGGTTAGAATCAAGGGCATTTTTAGTGTTAAGGCTAGGGTTAGGGTTAGAGGGCATTCAGTGGTAGTAGTAGGAGTAGGGTTGGGATTACGGTTAAGGTTTTTGTTTGTAGAATTGAGGTTCAGGCTTAGGCTTAGGGTCAGGTTTGCCTTTTGGGTTAGAATCGAATGCATTTAGGGTTACAGTCAGTGTTGAGATTGACGATTTAGTGTTAAGGTTAGAAACGTGCACATTAGCTTTAGAGTTATGGTTAGAATCTAATGCATTTAGGGTTAGGATTAGGGTTAGGGTTATTAGGTTCAGGGTTTGAATCGAGTGTATTTAAGGATCGTGTTGTTGTTAGAGTTAGGGTTAGGGTTAACTTTCGTAGAATTAAGGGTTTGGGTCAGTGTTAGGGTTCGGGTTAGCTTTAGAATCAAGTGCATTTTTAGTATTAGGGTTGAGGTAGGCTTACGATTAGAGTGCATTTAGGGGTAGGGTTAGGAGTAGGGTTAGGATTAGGGTTACGGTATGTGGTGGTAGAATCGAGGTTTAGGGTTAGGCTTAGGGTCAGGATTGCCTTTTGGGTTAGAATCGAGTGCATTCCGGGTTAGAGTTAGTGATGAGATTGACGATTTAGTGTTTCGGTTAGGATGGAGCACATTTAGGGTTAGAGTTATGGTTAGAGTTCGTTAGGGTTAGGCTTAGGGGTAGGGGTAGGGCAGGGGTTAGAATCACGCGCATTTTCAGTGTTAGGGTTAGGGTTAGTGTTAGGGTTAGAGTGAATTTAGAGGTAGGGGTAGCGGTAGGATTAGGATTTGGGTTAGGGTTAGTGATAGTAGAATCGAGGTTTAGGTTTAGGGTCAGGATTGCATTTGGGGTTAGAGTCGAGTGCATTTAGGGTTAGGCTTAGTGTTGACGATTTAATGTTAGGGTTATAATCGAGCACATTAGGGTTAGACTTATGGTTAGCATCCAGTGCATTTACGGTTAGGATTAGGGTTAGGGTTAGGGTTATGTTTAGGGTGAGGGTTAGAATCGAATGCATTTAAGGATAGTGTTAGGGTTAGAGTTAAGTATAGGGTTAGCTTTCGGAGAATCGAGGGTTAGTGTTAGTGTTAGGGTTAGGGTTAGGATTAGGGTTAGAATCAAGCGCATTTTTAGTGTTACGGATGGGGTTACGGTTAGGATTAGGGTTAGAATCAAGAGCATTTTTAGTGTTACGGTAGGGGTTAGGGTTAGCGTTTGAGTGCATTTAGGGGTAGGGGAGGAGTTGGTTTAGGATTAGGGTTAGGATTTGTGTTGGTAGAATCGAGGTTTTGGGTTAGGCTTAGGGTCAGGAGAGCATTTTGGGTCATAATTCAGAGCATTTAGGCTTACGGTTAGTGTTGAAATTGATGATTTAGTTTTAGCGTCAGAATCAAGCACATTTAGGGATAGATTTATGGTTAGAATTCAGTGCATTTAGGGTTAGGGTTCGGGTTAGGATTACAGTTAGGCTTAGGTTTAGGGTTAGGGTTAGAATCGAGAGCATGTAAGGAGAGTGTTAGGGTTAGAGTTAGGTTTAGGGTTATGTTTCGTAGACTTCAGGGTTAGGGTTAGGGATAGGGTTAGGGTTAGAATCAAGCGCATTTTTAGTGTTACGGGTTGGGTTAGGGTTAGGGTTAGGGTTAGGGTTAGAATCAAGGGCATTTTTAGTGTTAAGGTTAGGGTTAGGGTTAGAGGGCATTCAGGGGTAGGAGTAGGAGTAGGGTTAGGATTAGGGTTAGGGTTTTTCCTGGTAGAATTGAGGTTCAAGCTTAGCCTTAGGGTCAAGATTGCCTTTTGGGTTAGAATCGAGTGCATTTAGGGTTACAGTTAGTGTTGAGATTGACGATTTAGTGTTAAGGTTAGAAACGAGTACATTAGCTTTAGAGTTATGGTTAGAATCTAATGCATTTAGGGTTAGGATTAGGGTTAGGGTTATTAGGTTCAGGGTTTGAATCGAGTGTATTTAAGGATCGTGTTGTTGTTAGAGTTAGGGTTAGGGTTAACTTTCGTAGAATTAAGGGTTAGGGTCAGTGTTAGGGTTCGGGTTCGCTTTAGAATCAAGTGCATTTTTAGTATTAGGGTTGAGGTAGGCTTACGATTAGAGTGCATTTAGGGGTAGGGGTAGGAGTACGGTTAGGATTAGGGTTACGGTATGTGGTGGTAGAATCGAGGTTTGAGGTTAGGCTTAGGGTCAGGATTGCCTTTTGGGTTAGAATCGAGTGCATTCCGGGTTAGAGTTAGTGATGAGATTGACGATTTAGTGTTAGGGTTAGGATGGAGCACATTTAGGGTTAGAGTTATGGTTAGAGTTCGTTAGGGTTAGGGTTAGGGGTAGGGGTAGGGTAGGGGATAGAATCACGCGCATTTTCAGTGTTAGGGTTAGGGTTAGTGTTAGGGTTAGAGTGCATGTAGAGGTAGGGGTAGCGGTAGGATTTGGATTTGGGTTAGGGATAGTGATGGTAGAATCGAGGTTTAGGTTTAGGGTCAGGATTGCATTTTGGGTTAGAGTCGAGTGCTTTTAGGGTTAGGCTTAGTGTTGAGACTGACGATTTAGTGTTAGGGTTATAATCGAGCACATTAGGGTTAGAGTTATGGTTAGAATCCACTGCATTTAGGGTTAGGATTAAGGGTATGGTTAGGGTTATGTTCAGAGAGAGGGTTAGAATCGAGTGCATTTAAGGATAGTGTTAGGGTTAGAGTTAGGTATAGGGTTAGCTTTCATAGAATCGAGGGTCAGTGTTCGGGTTAGAGTTAGGGTAAGGATTAGGGTTTGAATCAAGTGCATTTTTAGTGTTAGGGTTGCGGTTAGGGTTAGGGTTTGAGTTCATTTAGGGGTAGGGGAGGAGTTGGGTTAGGATTAGGGTAAGTGTTTGTGTTGGTAGAATCGAGGTTTTGGGTTAGGCTTAGGGTTAGGAGAGCATTTTGGGTCATAATTCAGAGCATTTAGGCTTAAGGTGTGTTTTGAAATTGATGATTTAGTTTTAGCGTTAGAATCAAGCACATTTAGGGATAGAGTTATGATTAGAATTCAGCGCATTTAGGGTTAAGGTTAGGGTTAGGGTTAGGGTTAGGGTCAGGGTTAGAATCGAGACCATTTAAGGATAGTGCTAGGGTTAGAGTTAGGTTAGGGTTAGCTTTCGTAGAATCGAGGGTTAGGCTTAGAGTTAGGCTTAGGGTGAGGGTTAGGGTTAAAATCAAACACAGTTTTAGTGTCAGCGTTAGGTTGAGGGTTAAGGTTAAAGTGCTTTTAGGGCTAGTGGTAGAGGAAGGGTTAGGAGTAGGGTTAATGTTTGTGTTGGTAGAATCGAGGTTTAGGTTTAGGCTTAGGGTCAGGATTGCATTTTGGATCACAATCGAGCATATTTAGGCTTTGGGTTAGTGTTCAAATTGACGACTTAGTGTTAGGGTTTGAATCGAGCACATTTAGGGTTAGAATAATGGTTAAAATTCAGTGCATTTATGGTTCGGGTTAGGGTTAGGGTCAGGGTTAAAACCGAGAGCATTTAAGGATAGTGCTAGGGTGAGAGTTCGGTTTAGCATTCGCTTTCGTAGAATCGAGGGCTAGGCTTCAGGTTAGGCTTAGGGTGAGGGTTAGGGTTAGAATCAGGCGCATTTTTAGTGTTCTGGTTTTCGTCAGGGTATGGCTTAGAGTGCATTTAGGCGTAGGGGTAGGAGTAGGGTTGGGATTAGGGTTAAGGTTTGTGTTGGTAGAATCGAGGTTTAGGGTTAGGCTTAGGGTCAGGAATGGCTTGTGGGTTAGAATCGAGTGCATTTAGGGTTAGGGTTAGGGTTAGAATCAGGCGCATTTTGAGTGTTCTGGTTTTCGTCAGGGTATGGCTTAGAGTGCATTTAGGGGTAGGGGTAGGAGTAGGGTTGGGATTAGGGTTAAGGTTTGTGTTGGTAGAATCGAGGTTTAGGGTTAGGCTTAGGGTCAGGAATGGCTTCTGGGTTAGAATCGAGTGCATTTAGGGTTAGGGTTAGTGTTGAGACTGACGATTTAATGTTAGGCTTAGAATCAAGCACATGAGGGTTAGAGTTATGGTTAGAATCCACTGCATTTAAGCTTAGGCTTAGGGTTAGGGTTATTAGGGTCAGGATGAGAATCGAGAGCATTTAAGAATAGTTGTAGGGTTAGAGTTAGGTTTAGGGTTAGGTTTCATAGAATTGAGGGTTAGGGATACGGTTAGGGTTAGGGTTAGAATCAAGCCCATTTTTAGTGTAAGTGGTTGGGTTAGGGTTAGGGTTAGAGTGCATATAGAGGTAGGGATAGGAGTAGGGTTAGGATTAGGGTTAGGGTTTGTGTTGGTAGAATCGAGGTTTAGGGTTCGGCTTAGGGTCAGGATTGCCTTTTGGGTTAGAGTCGAGTGCATTTAGGGTTAGGCTTAGTGTTGAGATTGACGATTTAGTGTTAGGGTTATAATCGAGCACATTAGGGTTAGAGTTATGGTTAGAATCCACTGCATTTAGGGTTACGATTAAGGGTAGGGTTAGGGTTATGTTCAGGGAGAGGGTTAGAATCGAGTGCATTTTAGGATAGTGTTAGGGGTAGAGTTATGTATAGGGTTAGCTTTCGTAGAATCGAGGGTTAGGGTTAGGGTTAGGGTCAGGATTGCCTTTTGAGTTAGAATCGAATGCATTTAGGGTTAGGGTTAGTGTTGGGATTGACGATTTAGAGTTAATGTTAGAATCAAGCACATTAGGGTTAAATTTATGGTTAGAATCCAGGGCATTTAGGGTTTGGATTAGGGTTAGGGTTAGGGTTATGTTTAGGGTAAGGGTTAGAATCGAGTGCATTTAAGGATAGTTTTAGGGTTAGAGTTAGGTATAGGGTTAGCTTTCATAGAATCGAGGGTCAGTGTTCGGGTTAGAGTTAGGGTAAGGATTAGGGTTTGAATCAAGTGCATTTTTAGTGTTAGGGTTGGCGTTAGGGTTAGGGATTGAGTTCATTTAGGGGTAGGGGAGGAGTTGGGTTAGGATTAGGGTTAGTGTTTGTGTTGGTAGAATCGAGGTTTTGGGTTAGGCTTAGGGTTAGGAGAGCATTTTGGGTCATAATTCAGAGCATTTAGGCTTAAGGTTAGTGTTGAAGTTGATGATTTAGTTTTAGCGTTAGAATCAAGCACATTTAGGGATAGAGTTATGATTAGAATTCAGCGCCTTTACGGTTAAGGTTAGGGTTAGGGTTACGGTTAGGCTCAGGGTTAGAATCGAGACCATTTAAGGATAGTGCTAGGGTTAGAGTTAGGTTTAGGGTTAGCTTTCGTAGAATCGAGGGTTAGGCTTAGAGTCAGGCTTAGGGTGAGGGTTACTCTGAGAATCAAGCACAGTTTTAGTGTGAGCGTTAGGGTGAGGGTTAAGGTTAAAGTGCTTTTAGGGCTAGTGGTAGGGGTAGGGTTAGGAGTAGGGTTAAGGCTTGTGTTGGTACAATCGAGGTTTAGGTTTAGGCTTAGGGTCAGAATTGCATTTTGGATCACAATCGAGCATATTTCGGCTTTGGGTTAGTGTTCAAATTGACGACTTAGTGTTAGGGTTTGAATCGAGCACATTTAGGGCTAGAGTTATGGTTAAAATTCAGTGCATTTAGGGTTAGGGTTAGGGTTAGGGTTAGGGTTAGGGTTAGGGTCAGAGTTAAAACCGAGAGCATTTAAGGATAGTGCTAGGGTTAGAGTTCGGTTTAGCGTTCGCTTTCCTAGAATCGAGGGTTAGGCTTCAGGTTAGGCTTAGGGTTAGGGTTAGGGTTAGAATCAGGCGCATTTTTAGTGTTCTGGTTTTCGTCAGGGTATGGCTTAGAGTGCATTTAGGGGTAGGGGTAGAAGTAGGGTTGGGATTAGGGTTAAGGTTTGTGTTGGTAGAATCGAGGTTTAGGGTTAGGCTTAGGGTCAGGAATGGATTTTGGGTTAGAATCCAGTGCATTTAGAGTTAGGGATAGTGTTGAAATTGACGATTTAGTGTTAGGGTTAGAATCGAGCACATTTAGGGTTAGAGTTTTGGTTAGAATTCGTTAGGGTTAGGGTTAGTGTTAGGGGTAGGGGTAGGGTTAGAGGGCATTTAGGGGTAGGGGTAGGGGTAGGGTTAGGATTAGGGTTAGGGTTTGTGTTGGTAGAATCGATGTTTACGGTTTGGCTTAGGGTCAGGATTGCCTTTTGGGTTAGAATCGAGTGCATTTAGGGTTAGGGTTAGTGTTGAGACTGACGATTTAGTGTTAGGCTTAGAATCAAGCACATGAGGGTTAGAGTTACGGTTAGAATCCACTGCATTTAAGCTTAGGCTTAGGGTTAGGGTTATTAGGGTCAGGATGAGAATCGAGAGCATTTAAGAATAGTTGTAGGGTTAGAGTTAGGTTTAGGGTTAGGTTTCATAGAATTGAGGGTTAGGGATAGCGTTAGGGTTAGGGTTAGAATCAAGCCCATTTTTATTGTAAGGGGTTGGGTTAGGGTTAGGATTAGAGTGCATATAGAGGTAGGGATAGGAGTAGGGTTAGGATTAGGGTTAGGGTTTGTGTTGGTTGAAGCGAGGTTTAGGGTTCGGCTTACGGTCAGGATTGCCTTTTGGGTTACAGTCGAGTGCATGTAGGGTTAGGCTTAGTGTTGAGATTGACGATTTAGTGTTAGGGTTATAATCGAGCACATTAGGGTTAGAGTTATGGTTAGAATCCAGTGCATTTAGGGTTAGGATTAAGGGTAGGGTTAGGGTTATGTTCAGGGAGAGGGTTAGAATCGAGTGCGTTTAAGCATAGTGTTAGGGGTAGAGTTATGTATAGGGTTAGCTTTCGTAGAATCGAGGGTTAGGGTTAGGGTTAGGGTCAGGATTGCCTTTTGGGTTAGAATCCCATGCATTTAGGGTTACGGTTAGTGTTGGGATTGACGATTTAGAGTTAATGTTAGAATCAAGCACATTAGGGTTAAATTTATGGTGAGAATCCAGTGCATTTAGGGTTTGGATTATGGTTAGGGTTAGGGTTATGTTTAGGGTGAGGGTTAGAATCGAGTGCATTTAAGGATATTGTTAGGGTTAGAGTTAGGTATAGGGTTAGCTTTCATAGAATCGAGGGTTAGGGTTCGGGTTAGAGTTAGGGAAAGGATTAGGGTTTGAATCAAGTGCATTTTTAGTGTTAGGGTTGGGGTTAGGGTTAGGGTTTGAGTTCATTTAGGGGTAGGGGAGGAGTTGGGTTAGGATTAGGGTTAGTGTTTGTGTTGGTTGAATCAAGGGTTTGGGTTAGGTTTAGGGTTAGGAGAGCATTTTGGGACATCATTCAGAGCATTAAGGCTTAAGGTTAGTGTTGAAACTGATGATTTAGTTTTAGCGTAAGAATCAAGCACATTTAGGGATAGAGTTATGATTAGAATTCATCGCATTTAGGGTTAAGGTTAGGGTTAGGGTTAGGGTTAGGGTCAGGGTTAGAATCGAGACCATTTAAGGATAGTGCTAGGGTTAGAGTTACGTTTAAGGTTAGCTCTCGTAGAATCGAGGGTTAGGCTTAGAGTTAGGCTTAGGGTGAGGGTTAGGGTGAGAATCAAGCACAGATTTAGTGTGAGGGTTAGGGTGAGGGTTAAGGTCAAAGTGCTTTTAGGGCTAGTGGTAGGGGTAGGGTTAGGAGTAGGGTTAAGGCTTGTGTTGGTAGAATCGAGGTTTAGGTTTAGGCTTAGGGTCAGGATTGCATTTTGGATCAGAATCGAGCGTATTTAGGCTTTGGGTTAGTGATCAAATTGACGACTTAGTGTTAGGGTTTGAATCGAGCACATTTAGGGTTAGAGTTATCGTCATAATTCAGTGCATTTAGGGTTAGGGTTAGGGTTAGGGTTAGGGTCAGGGTTAAAACCGAGAGCATTTAAGGATAGTGCTAGGGTTAGAATTCGGTTTAGCGTTCGCTTTCGTAGAATCGAGGGTTAGGCTTCAGGTTAGGCTTAGGGTTAGGGTTAGGGTTAGAATCAGGCGCATTTTTAGTGTTCTGGTTTTCGTCAGGGTATGGCTTAGAGTGCATTTAGGGGTAGGGGTAGAAGTAGGGTTGGGATTAGGGTTAAGGTTTGTGTTGATAAAATCGAGGTTTAGGGTTAGGCTTAGGGTCAGGAATGGCTTGTGGGTTAGAATCCAGTGCATTTAGACTTAGGGATAGTGTTGAAATTGACGATTTAGTGTTAGGGTTAGAATCGAGCACATTTAGGGTTAGAGTTTTGGTTAGAATTCGTTAGGGTTAGGGTTAGTGTTAGGGGTAGGGGTAGGGTTAGCGTGCATTTAGGGGTAGGGGTAGGGTAGGGTTAGGATTAGGGTTAGGGTTTGTGTTGGTAGAATCGAAGTTTAGGGTTCGGCGTAGGATCAGGATTGCCTTTTATGTTAGAAACGAGTGCATTTAGGGTTAGGGTTAATGTTGAGACTGACGATTTAGTGTTAGGCTTAGAATCAAGCACATGAGGGTTAGAGTTACGGTTAGAATCCACTGCATTTAAGCTTAGGCTTAGGGTTAGGGTTATTAGGGTCAGGATGAGAATCGAGAGCATTTAAGAATAGTTGTAGGGTTAGAGTTAGGTTTAGGGTTAGGTTTCATAGAATTGAGGGTTAGGGATAGGGTTAGGGTTAGGGTTAGAATCAAGCCCATTTTTAGTGTAAGGGGTTGGGTTAGGGTTAGGATTAGAGTGCATATAGAGGTAGGGATAGGAGTAGGGTTAGGATTAGGGTTAGGGTTTGTGTTGGTAGAAGCGAGTTTTAGGGTTCGGCTTAGGGTCAGGATTGCCTTTTGGGTTAGAGTCGAGTGCATTTAGGGTTAGGCTTAGTGTTGAGATTGACGATTTAGTGTTAGGGTTATAATCGAGCACATGAGGGTTAGAGTTATGGTTAGAATCCACTGCATTTAGGGTTAGGATTAAGGGTAGGGTTAGGGTTATGTTCAGGGAGAGGGTTAGAATCGAGTGCATTTAAGGATAGTGTTAGGGGTAGAGTTCTGTATAGGGTTAGCTTTCGTAGAATCGAGGGTTAGGGTTAGGGTTAGGGTCAGGATTGCCTTTTGGGTTAGAATCGAATGCATTTAGGGTTAGGGTTAGTGTTGGGATTGACGATTTAGTGTTAGGCTTAGAATCAAGCACATTAGGGTTAAATTTATGGTTAGAATCCAGTGAATTTAGGGTTTGGATTAGGGTTAGGGTTAGGGTTATGTTTAGGGTGAGGGTTAGAATCGAGTGCATTTAAGGATAGTGTTAGGGTTGGAGTTAGGTATAGGGTTAGCTTTCATAGAATCGAGGGTCAGTGTTCGGTTTAGAGTTAGGGTAAGGATTAGGGTTTGAATCCAGTGCATTTTTAGTGTTAGGATTAGGGTTAGGGATTGAGTTCATTTAGGGGTAGGGGAGGAGTTGGGTTAGGATTAGGGTTAGTGTTTGTGTTGGTAGAATCGAGGTTTTGGGTTAGGCTTAGGGTTAGGAGAGCATTTTGGGTCATAATTCAGAGCATTTAGGCTTAAGGTTAGTGTTGAAATTGATGATTTAGTTTTAGCGTTAGAATCAAGCACATTTAGGAATAGAGTTATGATTAGAATTCAGCGCCTTTACGGTTAAGGTTAGGGTTAGGGTTAGGGTTAGGGTCAGGGTTAGAATCGAGACCATTTAAGGATAGTGCTAGGGTTAGAGTTAGGTTTAGGGTTAGCTTTCGTAGAATCGAAGGTTAGGCTTAGAGTTAGGCTTAGGGTGAGGGTTAGGGTGAGAATCAAGCACAGTTTTAGTGTGAGCGTTAGGGTGAGGGTTAAGGTTAAAGTGCTTTTAGGGCTAGTGGTAGGGGTAGGGTCAGGAGGAGGGTTAAGGCTTGTGTTGGTAGAATCGAGGTTTAGGTTTAGGCTTAGGGTCAGGATTGCATTTTGGATCAGAATCGAGCATATTTAGGCTTTGGGTTAGTGTTCAAATTGACGACTTAGTGTTAGGGTTTGAATCGAGCACATTTAGGGTTAGTGTTATGGTTAAAATTCAGTGCATATAGGGTTAGGGTTAGGGTTAGGGTTAGGGTTAGGGTCAGGGTTAAAACTGAGAGCATTTAAGGATAGTGCTAGGGTTAGAGTTCGGTTTAGCGTTCGCTTTCGTAGAATCGAGGGTTAGGCTTCAGGTAAGGCTTAGGGTTAGGGTTCGGGTTAGAATCAGGAGCATTTTTAGTGTTCTGGTTTTCGTCAGGGTATGGCTTAGAGTGCATTTAGGGGTAGGGGTAGGAGTAGGGTTGGGATTAGGGTTAAGGTTTGTGTTGGTAGAATCGAGGTTTAGGATTAGGCTTAGGGTCAGGAATGGCTTTTGGGTTAGAATCCAGTGCATTTTGACCTAGGGATAGTGTTGAAATTGACGATTTAGTGTTAGGCTTAGAATCGAGCACATTTAGGGTTAGAGTTTTGGTTAGAATTCGTTAGGGTTAGGGTTAGTGCTAGGTTTAGGGGTAGGGTTAAAGTGAATTTAGCGGTAAGTGTAGGGGTAAGGTTAGGATTAGGGTTAGGGTTTGTGTTGGTAGAATCGAAGTTTAGGGTTCGGCTTAGGGTCAGGATTGCCTTTTGGGTTAGAATCGAGTGCATTTAGGGTTAGGGTGAGTGTTGAGACTGACGATTTAGTGTTAGGCTTAGAATCAAGCACATGCGTGTTAGAGTTATGGTTAGAATAGACTGCATTAAACTTAGGGTTAGGGTTAGGGTTATTAGGGTCAGGATGAGAATCGAGAGCATTTAAGAATAGTTGTAGGGTTAGAGTTAGGTTTAGGGTTAGGTTTCATAGAATTGAGTGTTAGGGATAGGGTTAGGGTTAGGGTTAGAATCAAGCCCATTTTTAGTGTAAGGGGTTGGGTTAGGGTTAGGGTTAGAGTGCATATAGAGGTAGGGATAGGAGTAGGGTTAGGATTAGGGTTAGGGTTTGTGTTGGTAGAAGCGAGTTTTAGGGTTCGGCTTAGGGTCAGAATTGCCTTTTGGGTTAGAGTCGAGTGCATTTAGGGTTAGGCTTAGTGTTGAGATTGGCGATTTAGTGTTAGGGTTATAATCGAGCACATTAGGGTTAGAGTTATGGTTAGAATCCACTGCATTTAGGGTTAGGATTAAGGGTAGGGTTAAGGTTATGTTCAGGGAAAGGGTTAGAATCGAGTGCATTTAAGGATAGTGTTAGGGGTAGAGATATGTATAGGGTTAGCTTTCGTAGAATAGAGGGTTAGGGTTAGGGTTAGGGTCAGGATTGCCTTTTGGGTTAGAATCGAATGCATTTAGGGTTAGGGTTAGTGTTGGGATTGACGATTTAGTGTTAGGCTTAGAATCAAGCACATTAGGGTTAAATTTATGGTTAGAATCCAGTGAATTTAGGGTTTGGATTAGGGTTAGGGTTAGGGTTATGTTTAGGGTGAGGGTTAGAATCGAGTGCATTTAAGGATAGTGTTAGGGTTGGAGTTAGGTATAGGGTTAGCTTTCATAGAATCGAGGGTCAGTGTTCGGTTTAGAGTTAGGGTAAGGATTAGGGTTTGAATCAAGTGAATTTTTAGTGCTAGGGTTGGGATTAGGATTAGGGATTGAGTTCATGTAGGGGTAGGGGTGGAGTTGGGTTAGGATTAGGGTTAGTGTTTGTGTTGGTTGAATCAAGGGTTTGGGTTAGTGTTCAAATTGACGATTTAGTGTTAGGGTTTGAATCGAGCACATTTAGGGCTAGAGTTATGGTTAAAATTCAATGCATTTAGGGTTAGGGTTAGGGTTAGGGTTAGGGTCAGAGTTAAAACCGAGAGCATTTAAGGATAGTGCTAGGATTAGAGTTCGGTTTAGCGTTCGCTTTCGTAGAATCGAGGGTTAGGCTTCAGGTTAGTCTTAGGGTTAGGGTTAGGGTTAGAATCAGGCGCATTTTTAGTGTTGTGGTTTTCGTCAGGGTATGGCTTAGAGTGCATTTAGGGGTAGGGGTAGAAGTAGGGTTGGGATTAGGGTTAAGGTTTGTGTTGGTAGAATCGAGGTTTAGGGTTAGGCTTAGGGTCAGGAATGGCTTTTGGGTTAGAATACAGTGCATTTAGAGTTAGGGATAGTGTTGAAATTGACGATTTAGTGTTAGGGTTAGAATCGAGCACATTTAGGGTTAGAGTTTTGGTTAGAATTCGTTAGGGTTAGGGTCAGTGTTAGGGGTAGGGGTAGGGTTAGAGGGCATTTAGGGGTAGGGGTAGGGGTAGGGTTAGGATTAGGGTTAGGGTTTGTGTTGGTAGAATCGATGTTTACGGTTTGGCTTAGGGTCAGGATTGCCTTTTGGGTTAGAATCGAGTGCATTTAGGGTTAGGGTTAGTGTTGAGACTGACGATTTAGTGTTAGGCTTAGAATCAAGCACATGAGGGTTAGAGTTACGGTTAGAATCCACTGCATTTAAGCTTAGGCTTAGGGTTAGGGTTATTAGGGTCAGGATGAGAATCGAGAGCATTTAAGAATAGTTGTAGGGTTAGAGTTAGGTTTAGGGTTAGGTTTCATAGAATTGAGGGTTAGGGATAGGGTTAGGGTTAGGGTTAGAATCAATTCCATTTGTAGTGTAATGGGTTGGGTTAGGGTTAGGGTTAGAGTGCATATAGAGGTAGGGATAGGAGTAGGGTTAGGATTAGGGTTAGGGTTTGTGTTGGTAGAAGCGAGGTTTAGGGTTCGGCTTAGGGTCAGGATTTCCTTTTGGGTTAGAGTCGAGTGCATTTAGGGTTAGGGTTAGTGTTGGGATTGACGATTTAGTGTTAGGCTTAGAATCAAGCACATTAGGGTTAAATTTATGGTTAGAATCCAGTGAATTTAGGGTTTGGATTAGGGTTAGGGTTAGGGTTATGTTTAGGGTGAGGGTTAGAATCGAGTGCATGTAAGGATAGTGTTAGGGTTGGAGTTAGGTATGGGGTTAGCTTTCATAGAATCGAGGGTTAGTGTTCGCGTTAGAGTTAGGGTAAGGATTAGGGTTTGAATCAAGTGCATTTTTAGTGTTAGGGTTGGGGTTAGGGTTAGGGTTTGAGTCCATTTAGCGGTAGGGGAGGAGTTGGGTTAGGATTAGGGTTAGTGTTTGTGTTGGTTGAATCAAGGTTTTGGGTTAGGCTTAGGGTTAGGAGAGCATTTTGGGTCATAATTCAGAGCATTTAGGCTTAAGGTTATTGTTGAAATTGATGATTTAGTTTTAGCGTTAGAATCAAGCACATTTAGGGATAGAGTTATGATTAGAATTCAGCGCATTTAGGGTTAGGTTCAGGGTTAGAATCGAGACCATTTAAGGATAGTGCTAGGGTTAAAGTTAGGTTTAGGGTTAGCTTTCGTAGAATCGAGTGTTAGGCTTAGAGTTAGGATTAGGGTGAGTTTTAGGGTGAGAATCAAGCACAGTTTAAGTGTCAGCGTTAGGGTGGGGCTTAAGGTTAAAGTGCTTTTAGGGCTAGTGGTAGGGGTAGGGTTAGGAGTAGGGTTAAGGCTTGTGTTGGTAGAATCGAGGTTTAGGTTTAGGCTTAGGGTCAGGATTGCATTTTGGATCAGAATCGAGCGTATTTAGGCTTTGGGTTAGTGTTCAAATTGACGATTTAGTGTTAGGGTTTGAATCGAGCACATTTAGGGCTAGAGTTATGGTTAAAATTCAGTGCATTTAGGGTTAGGGTTAGGGTTAGGGTTTGGGTCAGGGTTAATATCGAGAGCATTTAAGGATAGTGCTAGGGTTAGAGTTGGGTTTAGCGTTCTATTTCTTAAAATCGAGGGTTATGCTTCAGGTTAGACTTAGGGTTAGGGTTAGGGTTAGAATCAGGCGTATTTTGAGTGTTCTGGTTTTCGTCAGGGTATGGCTTAGAGTGAATTTAGGGGTAGGGGTAGGAGTAGGGTTGTGATTAGGGTTAAAGTTTGTGTTGGTAGCATCGAGGTTTAGGGTTAAGCTTAGGGTCAGGAATGGCTTTTAGGTTAGAATCCAGTGCAGTTATGCTTAGGGATAGTGTTGAAATTCACGATTTAGTGTTAAGGTTAGAATCGAGCACATTTAGGGTTAGAGTTTTGGTTAGAATTCGATAGGGTTAAGGTTAGTGTTAGGGGTAGGGGTAGTGTTAGAGTGCATTTAGGGGTAGGGGTAGGGGTAGGGTAAGGATTAGGGTTAGGGTTTCTGTTGGTAGAATGGAGGTTTAGTGTCAGGCTTAGTGTCAGGATTGCCTTTTGGATTAGAGTCGAGTGCATTTAGGGTTAGGCTTAGTGTTGAGATTGACGATTTAGTGTTAGGGTTATAATCGAGAACATTAGGATTAGAGTTATGGTTAGAATCCACTGCATTTAGGGTTAGGATTAAGGGTATGGTTAGGGTTATGTTCAGGGAGAGGGTTAGAATCGAGTGTGTTTAAGGATAGTGTTAGGGGTAGAGTTATGTATAGGGTTAGCTTTCGTAGAATCGAGGGTTAGGGTTGGGGTTAGGGTCAGGATTGCCTTTTGGGTTAGAATCGAATGCATTTAGGGTTAGGGTTAGGGTTGGGATTGACGATTTAGAGTTAATGTTAGAATCAAGCACATTAGGGTTCAATTTATGGTTGGAATCCAGTGCACTTAGGGTTTGGATTAGGGTTAGGGTTAGGGTTATGTTTAGGGTGAGGGTTAGAATCGAATGCATTTAAGGATAGTGTTAGGGTTAGAGTTAGGTATAGGGTTAGCTTTCATAGAATCGAGGGTCAGTGTTCGCGTTAGAGTTAGGGTAAGGATTAGGGTTTGAATCAAGTGCATTTTTAGTGTTAGGATTGGGGTTAGGGTTAGGGTTTGAGTTCATTTAGGGGTAGGGGAGGAGTTGGGTTAGGATTAGGGTTAGTGTTTGTGTTGGTAGAATCGAGGTTTTGGGTTAGGCTTAGGGTTAGGAGAGCATTTTGGGTCATAATTCAGAGCATTTGGGCTTAAGGTTAGTGTTGAAATTGATGATTTAGTTTTAGCGTTAGAATCAAGCACATTTAGGGATAGAGCTATGATTAGAATTCAGTGCATTTAGGGTTAAGGTTAGGGTTAGGGTAAGGTTTAGTGTCAGGGTTAGAATCGAGACCATTTAAGGATAGTGCTAGGGTTAGAGTTAGGTTTAGGGTTAGCTTTCGTAGAATCGAGGATTAGGCTTAGAGTTAGGCTTAGGGTGAGGGTTAGGGTGTGAATCAAGCACAGTTTTAGTGTTAGCCTTAGGGTGAGGGTTAAGGTTAAAGTGCTTTTAGGGCTAGTGGTAGGGGTAGGGTTAGGAGTAGCGTTGAGGTTTGTGTTGGTAAGATCGAGGTTTAGGTTTAGGCTTAGGGTCAGGATTGCATTTTGGATCAGAATCGAGCATATTTAGGCTTTGGGTTAGTGTTCAAATTGACGATTTAGTGTTAGGGTTTGAATCGAGCACAATTAGGGTTAGAGTTATGGTTAAAATTCAGTACATTTAGCGTTAGGGTTAGGGTTAGGGGTCGGGTCAATGTTAAAACCGAGAGCATTTAAGGATAGTGCTAGGGTTAGAGTTCGGTTTAGCGTTCGCATTCGTAGAATCGAGGGCTAGGCTTCAGGTTAGGCTTAGGGTTAGGGTTAGGGTTAGAATCAGGCGCATTTTTAGTGTTGGGGTTTTCGTCAGGGTATGGCTTAGAGTGCATTTAGGGGTAGGGGTAGGAGTAGGGTTGGATTAGGGTTAAGGTTTGTGTTGGTAGAATCGAGGTTTAGGGTTAGGCTTAGGGTCGGGAATGGCTTTTGGGTTAGAATCCAGTGCATTTAGGCTTAGGGATAGTGTTGAAATTGACGATTTAGTGTTAGGGTTAGAATCGAGCACATTTAGGGTTAGAGTTTTGGTTAGAATTCGTTAGGGTTAGGGTTAGTGTTAGGGGTAGGGGTAGGGTTAGAGTGCATTTAGGGGTAGGGGCAGGGGTAGGGTTAATATTAGGGTTGGGTTTGTGTTGGTAGAATCGAAGTTTAGGGTTCGGCTTAGGGTCAGGATTGCCTTTTGGGTTAGAATCGAGTGCATTTAGGGTTAGGGTGAGTGTTGAGATTGACGATTTAGTGTTAGGCTTAGAATGAAGCACATGAGGGTTAGAGTTATAGCTAGAATCCACTGCATTTAAGCTTAGGGTTAGGGTTAGTGTTATTAGGGTCAGGATGAGAATCGAGAGCATTTAAGAATAGTTGTAAGGTTAGAGTTAGGTTTAGGGTTAGGTTTCATAGAATTGAGGGTTAGGGATAGGGTTAGGGTTAGAATCAAGCCCATTTTTAGTGTAAGGGGTTGGGTTAGGGTTAGGGTTAGAGTGCATATAGAGGTAGGGATAGGAGGACGGTTAGGATTAGGGTTAGGGTTTGTGTTGGTAGAATCGAGGTTTAGTGTTAGGCTTAGGGTCAGGATTGCCTTTTGGACAAGAGTCCAGTGCGTTTAGGGTTAGGCTTAGTGCTGAGATTGACGATTTAGTGTTAGGGTTATAATCGAGCACATTAGGGTTAGAGTTATGGTTAGAATCCACTGCATTTAGGGTTAGGATTAAGGGTATGGTTAGGGTTATGTTCAGGGAGAGGGTTAGAATCGAGTGCATTTAAGGATAGTGTTAGGGGTAGAGTTATGTATAGGGTTAGCTTTCGTAGAATCGAGGGTTAGGGTTAGGGTTAGGGTCAGGATGGCCTTTTGGGTAAGAATCGAATGCATTTAGGGTTAGGGTTAGGGTTAGGGTCAGGATTGCCTTTTGGGTTAGAATCGAATGCATTTAGGGTTAGTGTTAGGGTTGGGATTGACGATTTAGAGTTAATGTTAGAATCAAACACATTAGGGTTAAATTTATGGTTGGAATCCAGTGCATTTAGGGTTTGGATTAGGGTTAGGGTTAGGGTTATGTTTAGGGTGAGGGTTAGAATCGAGTGCATTTAAGGATAGTGTTAGGGTTAGAGTTAGGTATAGGGTTAGGTTTCATAGAATCGAGGGTCAGTGTTCGCGTTAGAGTTAGGGTAAGGATTAGGGTTTGAATCAAGTGCATTTTTAGTGTTAGGATTGGGGTTAGGGTTAGGGTTTGAGTTCATTTAGGGGTAGGGGAGAAGTTGGGTTAGGATTAGGGTTAGTGTTTTTGTTGGTAGAATCGAGGTTTTGGGTTAGGCTTAGGGTTAGGAGAGCATTTTGGGTCATAATTCAGAGCATTTGTGCTTAAGGTTAGTGTTGAAATTGATGATTTAGTTTTTGCGTTAGAATCAAGCACATTTAGGGATAGAGCTATGATTAGAATTCAGTGCATTTAGGGTTAAGGTTAGGGTTAGGGTAAGGTTTAGTGTCAGGATTAGAATCGAGACCATTTAAGGATAGTGCTAGGGTTAGAGTTCGGTTTAGCGTTCGCTTTCGTAGAATCGAGGGTTAAGCTTCAGGTTAGGCTTAGGGTTAGGGTTAGGGTTAGAATCAGGCGCATTTGTACTGTTCTGGTTTTCTTCAGGGTATGGCTTAGAGTGCATTTAGGGGTAGGGGTAGGAGTAGGGTTGGGATTAGGGTTAAGATTTGTGCTGGTAGAATCGAGGTTTAGGGTCAGGAATGGCTTTTGGGTTAGAATCCAGTGCATTTAGTCTTAGGGATAGTATTCAAATTGACGATTTAGTGTTAGGGTTAGAATCGAGCACATTTAGGGTTAGAGTTTTGGTTAGAATTCGTTAGGGTTAGGGTTAGTGTTAGGGGTAGGGGTAGGGTTAGAGTGCATTTAGGGGTAGGGGTAGGGGTTGGGTTAGGATTAGGGTTAGGGTTTGTTTTGGTAGAATCGAAGGTTAGGGTTCGGCTTAGGGTCAGGATTGCCTTTTGGGTGAGAATCGAGTGCATTTAGGGTTAGGGTGAGTGTTGAGATTGACGATTTAGTGTTAGGCTTAGAATCAAGCACATGAGGGTTAGAGTTATTGTTAGAATCCACTGTATTTAAGCTTAGGCTTAGGGTTAGGGTTATTAGGGTCAGGATGAGAATCGAGAGCATTTAAGAATAGTTGTAGGGTTAGAATTAGGTTTAGGGTTAGGTTTCATAGAATTGAAGGTTAGGGATAGGGTTAGGGTTAGGGTTAGAATCAATTCCATTTGTAGTGTAATGGGTAGGGTTAGGGTTAGGGTTAGAGTGCATATAGAGGTAGGGATAGGAGTAGGGTTAGGATTAGGGTTAGGGTTTGTGTTGGTAGAATCGAGGTTTAGTGTAAGGCTTAGGGTCACGATTGCCTCTTGGGTTAGAGTCGAGTGCATTTAGGGTTAGGCTTAGTGTTGAGATTGACGATTTAGTGTTAGGGTTATAATCGAGCACATTAGGGTTAGAGTTATGGTTAGAATCCAGTGCATTTAGTGTCAGGATTAAGGGTATGGTTATGGTTATGTTCAGGGAGAGGGTTAGAATCGAGTGCATTTAAGGATAGTGTTAGGGGTAGAGTTAGGTATATGGTTAGCTTTCATAGAATCGACGGTCCGTGTTCAGGTTAGAGTTAGGGTAAGGATTAGGGTTTGAATCAAGTGCATTTTTAGTGTTAAGGTTTAGGTTAGGGTAAGGGTTTGAGTTCATTTAGGGGTAGGGGAGGAGTTGGGTTAGGATTAGGGTTAGTGTTTGTGTTGGTAGAATCGAGGTTTTGGGTTAGGCTTAGGGTTAGGAGAGCATTTTGGGTCATAATTCAGAGCATTTAGGCTTAAGGTTAGTGTTGAAATTGATGATTTAGTTTTAGCGTTAGAATCAAGCACATTTAGGGATAGAGTTATGATTAGAATTCAGTGCATTTAGGGTTAAGGTTAGGGTTAGGGTTAGGGTTAGGGTCAGGGTTAGAATCGAGAACATTTAAGGATACTGCTAGGGTTAGAGTTAGGTTTAGGGTTAGCTTTCGTAGAATCGAGGGTTAGGCTTAGACTTAGGCTTAGGGTGAGGGTTAGGGTTAGAATCAAGCACAGTTTTAGTGTCAGCGTTAGAGTGAGGGTTAAGGTTAAAGTGCTTTTAGGGCTAGTGGTAGGGGTAGGGGTAGGACTAGGGTCAAGGTTTGTTTTGGTAGAATCGAGGTTTAGGTTTAGGCTTAGGGTCAGGATCGCATTTTGGATCAGAATCGAGCGTATTTAGGCTTTGGGTTAGTGTTCAAATTGACGATTTAGTGTTAGGGTTTGAATCGAGCCCATTTAGGGTTAGAGCTATGATTAGAATTCAGTGCATTTAGGGTTAGGGTTAGGGTTAGGGTTAGGGTCAGGGTTAAAACCGAGAGCATTTAAGGATAGTGCTAGGGTTAGAGTTCGGTTTAGCGTTCGCTTTCGTAGAATCGAGGGTTAGGCTTCAGGTTAGGCTTAGGGTTAGGGTTAGGGTTAGAATCAGGCGCATTTTGAGTGTTCTGGTTTTCGTCAGGGTATGGCTTAGAGTGCATTTACGGGTAGGGGTAGAAGTAGAGTTGGGATTAGGGTTAAGGTTTGTGTTGGTAGAATCGAGGTTTAGGGTTAGGCTTAGGGTCAGGAATGGCTTTTGGGTTAGAATCCAGTGCATTTAGGCTTAAGGAAAGTGTTCAAATTGACGATTTAGTGTTAGAGTTAGAATCGAGCACATTTAGGGTTAGAGTTTTGGTTAGAATTCGTTAGGGTTAGGGTTAGTGTTAGGGGTAGGGGTAGGGTTAGAGTGCATTTAGGGGTAGGGGTAGGGGTAGGGTTAAAATTAGGGTTAAGGTTTGTTTTGGTAGAATCGAAGTTTAGGGTTCGGTTTAGGGTCAGGATTGCCTTTTGGTTTAGAATCGAGTGCATTTAGGGTTAGGATTAGTGTTGAGTCTGGTGATTTAGTGTTAGGCTTAGAATCAAGCACATGAGGGTTAGAATTATGGTTAGAATCCACTGCATTTAAGCTTAGGGTTAGGGTTAGGGTTATTAGGGTCAGGATGAGAATCGAGAGCATTTAAGAATAGTTGTAGGGTTAGAGTTAGATTTAGGGTTAGGTTTCATAGAATTGAGGATTAGGGATAGGGTTAGGGTTAGAATCAAGCCCATTTTTGGTGTAAGGGTTTGGGTTAGGGTTAGGGTTAGAGTGCATATAGAGGTAGGGATAGGAGTAGGGTTAGGATTAGGGTTAGGGTTTGTGTTGGTAGAATCGAGGTATAGGGTTAGGCTTAGGGTCAGGATTGCCTTTTGGGTTAGAGTCGAGTGCATTTAGGGTTAGGCTTAGTGTTGAGATTGACGATTTCGTGTTAGGGTTATAATCGAGAACATTAGGGTTAGAGTTATGGTTAGAATCCACTGCATTTAGGGTTAGGATTAAGGGTAGGGTTAGGGTTATGTTCAGGGAGAAGGTTAGAATCGAGTGCATTTAAGGATAGTGTTAGGGGTAGAGTTCTGTATAGGGTTAGCTTTCGTAGAATCGAGGGTTAGGGTTAGGGTTAGGGTCAGGATTGCCTTTTGGGTTAGAATCGAATGCATTTAGGGTTAGGGTTAGTGTTGGGATTGACGATTTAGAGTTAATGTTAGAATCAAGCACATTAGGGTTAAATTTATGGTTAGAATCCACTGCATTTAGGGTTAGGATTAAGGGTAGGGTTAGGGTTATGTTCAGGGTGGGGGTTAGAATCGAGTGCATTTAAGGATCGTGTTAGGGTTAGAGTTACGTATAGGGTTAGCTTTCATAGAATCGAGGGTCAGTGTTCGGGTTAGAGTTAGAGTAAGGATCAGGGTTTGAATCAAGTGCATTTTTAGTGTTAGGGTTGGGGTTAGGGTTAGGGTTTGAGTTCATTTAGGGGTAGGGGAGGAGTTGGGTTAGGATTAAGGTTAGTGTTTGTGTTGGTAGAATCGAGGTTTTGGGTTAGGCTTAGGGTTAGGAGAGCATTTTGGGTCATAATTCAGAGCATTTAGGCTTAAGGTTAGTGTTGAAATTGATGATTTAGCTTTAGCGTTAGAATCAAGCACATTTAGGGATAGAGTTATGATTAGAATTCAGTGCATTCAGGGTTAAGGTTAGAGTTAGGGTTAGGGTTAGGGTCAGGTTTAGAATGAAGACCATTTAAGGATAGTGCTAGTGTTACAGTTAGGTTTAGGGTTAGCTTTCTTAGAATCGAGGGTTAGGCTTACAGTTAGGCTTAGGGTGAGTGTTAGGGTGAGAATCAAGCACAGTTTTAGTGTCAGCGTTAGGGTGAGGGTTAAGGTTAAAGTGCTTTTAGGGCTAGTGGTAGTGGTAGGGGTCGGACTAGGGTTAAGGTTTGTTTTGGTAGAATCGAGGTTTAGGTTTAGGCTTAGGGTCAGGATCGCATTTTGGATCAGAATCGAGCGTATTTAGGCTTTGGGTTAGTGTTCAAATTGACGATTTAGTGTTAGGGTTTGAATCGAGCACATTTAGGGTTAGAGTTATAGTTAAAATTCAGTGCATTTAAGGTTAGGGTTAGAGTTAGGGTTAGGGTTAGGGTCAGGGTTAAAACCGAGAGCATTTAAGGATAGTGCTAGGGTTAGAGTTCGGTTTAGCGTTCGCTTTCGTAGAATCGAGGGTTAGGCTTCAATTTAGGCTTAGGGTTAGGGTTAGGGTTAGAATCCGGCGCATTTTTAGTGTTCTGGTTTTCGTCAGGGTATGGCTTAGAGTGCATTTAGGGGTAGGGGTAGAAGTAGAGTTGGGATTAGGGTTAAGGTTTGTGTTGGTAGAATCGAGGTTTAGGGTTAGGCTTTGGGTCAGGAATGGTTTTTGGGTTAGAATCCAGTGCATTTAAGCTTAAGGATAGTGTTGAAATTGACGATTTAGTGTTAGGGTTAGAATCGAGCACATTTAGGGTTAGCGTTTTGGTTAGAATTCGTTAGGGTTAGGGTTAGTGTTAGGGGTAGGGGTAGGGTTAGAGTGCATTTAGGGGTAGGGGTACGGGTAGGGTTAGGATTAGGGTTAAGGTTTGTTTTGGTAGAATCGAAGTTTAGGGTTCGGCTTAGGGTCAGGATTGCCTTTTGGGTTAGAATCGAGTGCATAAAGGGTTAGGATTAGTGTTGAGACTGATGATTTAGTGTTAGGCTTAGAATCAAGCACATGAGGGTTAGAGATATGGTTAGAATCCACTGCATTTAAGCTTAGGGTTAGGGTTAGGGTTATTAGGGTCAGGATGAGAATCGAGAGCATTTAAGAATAGTTGTAGGGTTAGAGTTAGGTTTAGTGTTAGGTTTCATAGAACTGAGGGTTAGGGATAGGGTTAGGGTTAGAATCAAGCCCATTTTTGGTGTAAGGGGTTGGGATAGGGTTAGGGTTAGAGTGCATATAGAGGTAGGGATAGGAGTAGGGTTAGGATTAGGGTTAGGGTTTGTGTTGGTAGAATCGAGCTATAGGGTTAGGCTTAGGGTCAGGATTGCCTTTTGGGTTAGAATCGAGTGCATTTAGGGTTAGGGTTAGTGTTGAGATTGACGATTTAGTATTAAGGTTAGAAACGAGCACATCAGCGTTAGAGTTATGGTTAGAATCGAGTGCATTTAGGGTTAGGATTGGGACTAGGGTTAGGGTTATATTCAGGGTGAGGGTTAGAATCGAGTGCATTTAAGGATAGTGTTAGGGGTAGAGTTATGTATAGGGTCAGCTTTCATAGAATCGAGGGTTAGGGTTAGCGTTAGGGTCAGGATTGCCTTTTGGGTTATAATCGAATGCATTTAGGGTTAGAATTAGTTTTGAGATTGACGATTTAGTGTTAAGGTTAGAAACGAGCACATTAGCTTTAGAGTTATGGTTAGAATCCAATGCATTTAGGGTTAGGATTAGGGTTAGAGTTATCAGGGTCAGGGTTTGAATCGAGAGTATTTAAGGATCGTGTTAGTGTTAGAGTTAGGTTTAGGGTTAGCTTTCGTAGAATTAAGGGTTAGGGTTAGGGTTAGGGTTCGGGTTCGGTTTAGAATCAAGCGCATTTTTAGTATTAGGGTTGGGGTAGGCTTACGATTAGAGTGCATTTAGGGGTAGGGGTAGGAGTAGGGTTAGGATTAGGGTTACGGTTTGTGGTGGTAGAATCGAGGTTTAGAGTTAGGCTTAGGGTCACGAATGGCTTTTGGGTTAGAATCCAGTGCATTTAGGGTTAGGGTTAGTGTTGAGATTGACTATTTAGTGTTAGGCTTAGAATTGAGCACATTAGGTTTAGAGTTATGGTTAGAATCCATTGCATGTAAGCTTAGGGTTAGGATTAGGGTTATTAGGGTCAGGATTAGAATCGAGAGCATTTAAGGACAGTGTTAGGGTTAGAATTAAGTTTAGGGTTAGGTTTCGTAGAATTTAGGGTTAGGGTTAGAATCAAGCGCATTTTTAGTATTAGGTGTTGGGTTAGGGTTAGGATTAGAGTGCATATAGAGGTAGGGATAGGAGTAGGGTTAGGACTAGGGTTAGGGTTTGTGTTGGTAGAATCGAGGTTTAGGGTTAGGCTTAGGGTCAGCATTGCCTTTTGAGTTAGAGTCGAGTGCATTTAGGGTTAGGATTAGGATTAGGGTTAGGGTTATGTTCAGGGAGAGGGTTAGAATCGAGTGCATTTAAGGACAGTGTTAGGGGTAGAGTTAGATATAGGGTTAGCTTTCATATAATCGAGGGTCAGTGTTCGGGTTAGAGTTAGGGTAAGGATTAGGGTTTGAATCAAGTGCATTTTTAGTGTTAGGGTTGGGGTTAGGGTTAGGGTTTCAGTTCATTTAGGGTTAGGGGAGGAGGTGGGTTAGGATTAGGGTTGGTGTTTGTGTTGGTAAAATCGAGGTTTTGGGTTAGGCTTAGGGTTGGTAGAGCATTTTGGGTCATAATTCAGAGCATTTAGGCTTAAGGTTAGTGTTGAAATTGATGATTTAGTTTTAGCGTTAGAATCAAGCACATTTAGGGATAGATTTATGGTTAGAATTCAGTGCATTTAGGGTTAAGGTTAGGGTTAGGGTTAGGGTTGGGGTCAGGATTGGAATCGAGAGCATTTAAAGATAGTGCTAGGGTTAGAGTTAGGTTTAGGGTTAGCTTTCGTAGAATCGAGGGTTA
This sequence comes from Notamacropus eugenii, assembly GCF_028372415.1. NCBI lineage: Eukaryota > Metazoa > Chordata > Mammalia > Diprotodontia > Macropodidae > Notamacropus > Notamacropus eugenii. The sequence continues at coordinate 149,605 of NW_027325104.1, forward strand.
GGCTTAGAGTTAGGCTTAGGGTGAGGGTTAGGGTGAGAATCAAGCATAGTTTTTGTGTTAGCGTTAGGGTGTGGGTTAAGGTTAAAGTGCTTTCAGGGCTAGTGGTAGGGGTAGGGTGAGGAGTAGGGTTAAGGTTTTTGTTGGTAGAATCGAGGTTTAGGTTTAGGCTTAGGGTCAGGATTTCCTTTTGGGTTAGAGTCGAGTGCATTTAGGGTTAGGCTTAGTGTTGAGATTGACGATTTAGTCTTAGGGTTATAATCGAGCACATTAGGGTTAGAGTTATGGTTAGAATCCACTGCATTTAGGGTTAGGATTAAGGGGAGGGTTAGGGTTATGTTCAGGGAGAGGGTTAGAATCGAGTGCATTTAAGGATAGTGTTAGGGGTAGAGTTAGGTATAGGGTTAGCTTTCATAGAATCGAGGGTTAGTGTTAAGGTTAGGCTTAGGGTGAGGGTTAGGGTTAGAATCAGGCGCATTTTTAGTGTTCTGGTTTTTGTCAGGATATGGCTTAGAGTGCATTTAGGGGTAGGGGTAGGAGTAGGGTTAGGATTAGGGTTAATATGTGTGTTGGTATAATCGAGGTTTAGGGTTAGGCTTAGGGTCAGGAATGGCTTTTGGGTGAGAATCCAGTGCATTTAGCCTTAGGGATAGTGTTGAAATTGACGATTTAGTGTTAGGGTTAGAATCGAGCATATTTAGGGTTAGAGTTTTGGTTAGAATTCCTTAGGGTTAGGGTTAGTATTAGGGGTCGGGGTAGGGGTAAAGTGCATTTAGGGGTAGGGGTAGGAAGAGGGTTAGGATTAGGGTTAAGGTTTGTGTTGGTAGAATCGAGGTTTAGGGTTAGGCTTAGGGTCAGGATGGCCTTTTGTGTTAGAATCGAGTGCATTTAGGGTTAGAGTTAGTGTTGAGTTTGACGATTTAGTATTAGGGTTAGAATCGAGCACATTAGGGTTAGAGTTATGGTTAGAATCCAGTGCATGTAGGGTTAAGGGTAGGGTTAAGATAACGGTTATGTTTAGGGTGAGGGTTAGAATCGAGTGCATTTAAGGATAGTGTTAGGGTTAGAGTTAGGTTAGGGTTACCTTTCTTAGAATTGACGTTTAGGGTTAGCGTTAGGGTTAGGGTTAGGTTTAGGGTCAGGATTGCATTTTGGATCAGAATCGAGCGTATTTAGGCTTTGGGTTAGTGTTCAAATTGACGATTTAGTGTTAGGGTTTGAATCGAGCACATTTAGGGTTAGAGTTATGGTTAGAATTCGTTAGGGTTAGGATTAGGGGTAGGGGTAGGGTAGGGGTTAGAACCACACTCATTTTTAGTGTTAAGGTTAGGGTTAGTGTTAGGGTTAGAGTGCATTTAGAGGTAGGGGTAGCGGTAGGATTAGGATTTGTATTAGGGTTAGTGATGGTAGAATAGAGGATTAGGTTTAGGCTTAGGGTCAGGATTGCATTTTGGATCAGAATCTAGTGTATTTAGGCTTTGGGTTAGTGTTCAAATTGACGATTTAGTGTTGGGGTTTGAATCGAGCACATTTAGGGTTAGAGTTATGGTTAAAATTCAGTGCATTTAGGGTTAGGGTTAGGGTTAGGTTTAGGGTCAGGGTTAGAATCGAGAGCATTTAAGGATAGTGCTAGGGTTGGAGTTAGGTTTAGCGTTCGTTTTCATAGAATCGAAGGTTAGGCTCAAGGTTAGGCTTAGGGTTAGGGTTAGGGTGAGGGTTAGAGTCGAGTGCATTTAAGAATAGTGTTAGAGTTAGAGTTAGGTTTAGGGTTAGCTTTCGTAGGATTGAGAGTTAGGCTTCGGGTTAGGGTTAGCGTTGGTTTTAGGGTCAGAATCAGGCGCAATTTTAGTGTTATGGTTGGGGTTAGGGTATGGCTTAGAGTGCATTTAGGGGTAAGGGTAGGAGTACTGTTAGGATTAGTCTTAAGGTTTGTGTTGGTAGAATCGAGATTTAAGGTTAAGCTTAGGGTCAGGATTGCTGCGTTAGAATCGAGTGCATTTAGGGTTAGAGTTAGTGTTGAGATTGACGATTTAGTATTAGGGTTAGAATCGAGCACATTAGGGTTAGAGTTATGGTTAGAATGCAGTGCATTTAGGGTTAGGGATAGGGTTAGGATAATGGTTATGTTTAGGGTGAGTGTTAGAATCGAGTGCATTTAAGGATAGTGTTAGGGTTAGAGTTTGGTTTGGGTTAGATTTGTTAGAATCGACGGTTAGGGTTAGGGTTAGGGTTAGGGTTAGGGTTAGGGTTAGAATCAAGGGCATTTTTAGTGTTAAGGTTAGGGTTAGGGTTAGGGTTAGAGGGCATTCGGGGGTAGGGGCAGGATTAGGGTCAGGATTAGGGTTAGGGTTTTTGTTGGTAGAATTGAGGTTCAGGCTTAGGCTTAGGGTCAGGATTGCCTTGTGGGTTAGAATCTAGTGCATTTACGCTTAAGGATACTGTTGAGATTGACGAATTAGTGTTAGGGTTAGAATCAAGAACATTACAGTTAGAGTTATGGTTAGAATCCCGTGCATTTACGGTTAGACTTAGGCGTATGGTTACGGTTATGTTTAGGGTGAGGGTTGAAATCGAGTGCATTTAAGGATAGTGTTAGGGTTAGAGTTAGGTTTAGGGTGAGCTTTCGTATAATCTAGGGTTAGGCTTCGGGTGAGGGTTAGGGTTAGAATCAAGCACAGTTTTAGTGTTAGCGTTAGGGTTAGTGTTAAGGTTAGAGTGCATTTAGAGGTAGAGGTAGCGGTAGAATTAGGATTTGGGTTAGGGTTAGTGATGGTAGAATCGAGGATTAGGTTTAGGCTTAGGGTCAGGATTTCATTTTGGATCAGAATCGAGTGTATTTAGGCTTTGGGTTAGTGTTCAAATTGACGATTTAGTGTTATGGTTTGAATTGAGCACATTTAGGGTTAGAGCTATGCTTATAATTCAGTGCATTTAGGTTTACTATTAGGGTTAGGGGTAGGGTTCGTGTTAGGTTTAGGGTCAGGGTTAGAATCGAGAGCATTTAAGGATAGTGCTAGGGTTAGAGTTAGGTTTAGGGTTAGCTTTCGTAGAATCGAAGGTTAGGCTTAGGGTGAGGGTTAGGGTTAGAATCAAGCACAGTTTTAGAGTTAGCGTTAGGGTGAGGTTTTGGGTCAAAGTGCTTTTACGGCTAGTGGTAGGGGTAGGGTTAGGATTAGGGTTAAGGTTTGTGTTGGTAGAATCGAGGTTTAGATTTAGGCTTAGTGTCAGGATTGCATTTTGAATAAGAATTGAGTTTATTTAGGCTTTGGGTTGGTGTTCAAATTGACGATTTAGTGTTAGGGTTTGAATCGAGCACATTTAGGGTTAGAGTTATGGTTAGAATTTAGTACATTTAGGGTTAGGGTTAGGGTTAGGGTTAGGGTCAGGGTTTGAATCGAGAGCATTTAAGGATAGTGCTAGGGTTAGAGTCAGGTTTAGCGTTCGCTTTCATAGAATCGAGGGTTAGGCTCAAGGTTAGGCTTAGGTTTAGGGTTAGGGCTAGAATCAGGCGCATTTTTAGTGTTCTGGTTTTCCTCAGGTTATGGCTTAGAGTGCATTTAGGGATAGGGGTAGGAGTAGGGTTAGGATTAGGGTTAAGGTTTGTGTTGGTAGAATCGAAGTTTAGGGTTAGGCTTAGGGTCAGGAATGGCTTTTGGGTTAGAATCCAGTGCATTTAGGCTTAGTGATAGTGTTGAAATTGACGATTTAGTTTTAGCGTTGGAATCAAGCACATTTAGGTATAGAGTTATTTTTAGAATTCGTTAGGGTTACGGTTAGTGTTAGAGTTAGGGGTATGGTTAGAGTGCATTTCGCGGTAGGAGTTGGGGCACGGTTAGAATTAAGGTTAAGGTCAGTGTTGGTACAATCGAGGTTTAGGGTTAGGCTCAGGGTCAGGTTTGCCTTTTGGGTTAGAATCGAGTGCATTTAGGCTTAAGGTTACTGTTGAGATTGACGAATTAGTGTTAGGGTTAGAATCAAGAACATTACAGTTATAGTTATGGTTAGAATCCAGTGCATTTAGGGTTAGGCTTAGGATTATGGTTACGGTTATGTTTAGGTTGAGGGTTAGAATCGAGTGCATTTAAGGATAGTGTTAAGGTTAGAGTTAGGTTAAGGTTCGCTTTCTTAGAATCGACGGTTAGGTTTAGGGTTAGGGTTAGAAGCAAGGGCATTTTTAGTGTTTAGGTTATGGTTAGGGTTAGGGTTAGAGGGCATTCAGGGGTAGGGGTAGGAGTAGTGTTAGGATTAGGGTTCGGGTTTTTGTTGGTAGAATTGAGGTTCAGTCTTAGACTTAGGGTCAGGATTGCCTTTTGGGTTAGAATCGAGTGCATTTAGTGTTAGGCTTAGTGTTGAGATTGACGATTTAGTGTTAAGGTTAGAAACGAGCACATTAGCGTTAGAGTTATGGTTAGAATCGAGTGCATTTAGGGTTAGGATTAGGACTAGGGTTAGGGTTGTATTCAGGGTGAGGGTTAGAATCGAGTGCATTTAAGGATAGTGTTAGGGGTAGAGTTATGTATAGGGTTAGCTTTCATAGAATCGAGGGTTAGGGTTAGCGTTAGGGTCAGGATTGCCTTTTGGGTTATAATCGAGTGCATTTAGGGTTAGAATTAGTTTTTAGATTGACGATTTAGTGTTAAGGTTAGAAACGAGCACATTAGCTTTAGAGTTATGGTTAGAATCCAATGCATTTAGGGTTAGGATTAGGGTTAGAGTTATCAGGGTCAGGGTTTGAATCGAGAGTATTTAAGGATCGTGTTAGTGTTAGAGTTAGGTTTAGGGTTAGCTTTCGTAGAATTAAGGGTTAGGGTTAGGGTTAGGGCTCGGGTTCGGTTTAGAATCAAGCGCATTTTTAGTATTAGGGTTGGGGTAGGCTTACGATTAGAGTGCATTTAGGGGTAGGGGTAGGAGTAGGGTTAGGATTAGGGTTAAAGTTTGTGTTGGTATAATCGAGGTATAGGGTTAGGCTTAGGGTCAGGATTGCCTTTTGGGTTAGAATCGAGTGCATTTAGGGTTAGGGTTAGTGTTGAGATTGACGATTTAGTATTAGAGTTAGAGTCGAGCACATTGGTGTTAGAGTTATGGTTAGAATCCAGTGCATTTTGTGTTAGGGATAGTTTTAGGAAACGGTTATGTTTAGGGTGAGGGTTAGAATCGAGCGCATTTAAGGATAGTGTTAGGGTTAGAGTGAGGTTAGGGTTAGCATTCTTAGAATGGACGGTTAGGGTTAGGGTTAGGGTTAGTGTTAGGGTTAGAGTTAGGGTTAGAAGCAAGGGCATTTTTAGTGTTAAGGTTAGGGTTACGTTTAGGGTTAAAATCAGGCGCAATTTTAGTGTTATGGTTGGGGTTGGGGTTATGGCTTAGAGTGCATTTAGGGCTAGCGGTAGGAATAGGGTTAGGATTAGTCTTAAGGTTTGTGTTGGTAGAATTGAGGTTTAAGGTTAGGCTAAGGGTCAGGATTGCCTTTGGGTTAGAATCGAGTGCATTTAGGGTTAGAGATAGTGTTGAGATTGACGATTAAGTATTAGGGTTAGAATCGAGCACATTGGTGTTAGAGTTATGGTTAGAATCCAGTGCATTTAGGGTTAGGGATAGTTTTAGGATAACGGTTATGTTTAGGGTGAGGGTTAGAATCGAGCGCATTTAAGGATAGTGTTAAGGTTAGATTTAGGTTAGGGTTAGCTTTCTTAGAATGGACGGTTAGGGTTAGGGTTAGGGTTAGGGTTAGGGTTAGAGTTAGGGTTAGAAGCAAGGGCATTTTTAGTGTTAAGTTTAGGGTTAAGGCTAGGGTTAGAAGGCATTCAGGGGTAGGGGTAGGTGCCGTGTTAGGATTAGGGTTAGGGTTATCGTTGGTAGAATTGAGGTTCATGCTTTGGCTAAGGGTCAGGATTGCCTTTTGGGTTAGATTCGAGTGCACTTAGGGTTACAGTTAGTGTTGAGATTGACGATTTAGTGTTAAGGTTAGAAACAAGCACATTAGCGTTAGAGTTATGCTTAGAATCTAATGCATTTAGGGTTAAGATTGGCGTTAGAGTTATTAGGGTCAGGGTGTGAATCGAGCGTATTTAAGGATCGTGTTAGTGTTAGAGTTAGGTTTAGGGTTAGCTTTCGTCGAATCGAGGGTTAGGGTTAGGGTTCGGGTTCGGGTTCGGTTTAGAATCAAGCGCATTTTTAGTATCAGGGTTGGGGTACGCTTACTATTAGAGTGCATTTAGGGGTAGGGGTAGGAGTAGGGTTAGGATTAGGGTTAAAGTTTGTGTTGGTATAATCGAGGTATAGGGTTAGGCTTAGGGTCAGGATTGCCTTTTGGGTTAGAATCGAGTGCATTTAGGGTTAGGGTTAGTGTTGAGATTGACGATTTAGTGTTAGGGTTAGAATCGAGCACATTTAGGGTTAGAGTTATGGTTAGAATTCCTTAGTGTTAGGGTCAGGGGCAGGGGTACGGTAGGGATTAGAATCACGCGCATTTTTAGTGTTAGGGTTAGGGTTAGTGTTACGGTTAGAGTGCATTTCGAGGTAGGGGTAGCGGTAGGATTAGGATTTGGGTTAGGGTTAGTGATGGTAGAATCGAGGTTTAGGCTTAGGGTCAGGATTGCATTTTGGATCAGAATCGAGTGTATTTTGGCTTTGGGTTAGTGTTCAAATTGACGATTTAGTGTTATGGTTTGAATCGAGCACATTTAGGGTTAGAGTTATGCTTAGAATTCAGTGCATTTAGGGTTAGGCTGGGGGTTAGGGTTAGGATTAGGGTCAGGGTTAGAATCGAAAGCATTTAAGGATAGTGTTAGGCTTAGAGTTAAGTTTAGCGTTCGCTTTCTTAGAATCGAGGGTTAGGGTTAAGGATAGGCTTAGGGTGAGGGTTAGGTTTAGAATCAGGCGCATTTTTAGTGTTCTGGTTTTTGTCAGGGTATGGCTTAGAGTGCATTTAGGGGTAGGGGTAGGAGTAGGGGTAGGATTAGGGTTAAGATTTGTGTTGGTGTAATCGAGGTATAGGGTTAGGCTTAGGGTCAAGAATGGCTTTTGGGTTAGAATCCAGTGCATTTAGCCTTAGGGATAGTGTTGAAATTGACGATTTAGTGTTAGGGTTAGAATCGAGCACATTTAGGGTTAGAGTTTTAGTTAGAATTCGTTAGGGTTAGGATTAGTGTTAGGGGTAGGGGTAGGGGTAGACTGTATTAAGGGTAGGGGTAGGAATAGGGTCAGGATTAGGGTTAAGGTTTGTGTTGGTAGAATCGAGGTTTAGGGTTAGGCTTAGGGTCAGGATTGCCTTTTGGGTTAGAATCGAGTGCATTTAGGGTTAGAGTTAGTGTTGAGATTGACGATTTAGTATTAGGGTTAGAATCGAGCACATTAGGGTGAGAGTTATGGTTAGAATCCAGTGCATTTAGGGTTAGGGATAGGGTTAGGATAATGGTTATGTTTAGGGTGAGGGTTAGAATCGAGTGCATTTAAGGATAGTGTTAGGGTTAGAGTTAGGTTAGTGTTAGCTTTCTTAGAATGGACGGTTAGGGTTAGAGTTAGGGTTAGGGTTAGGGTTAGGTTTAGGGTTAGGGTTAGGGTTAGGGTTAGAATCAAGGGCATTTTTAGTGTTAAGGTTAGGGTTAGGGTTAGAGGGCATTCAGGGGTAGGGGTAGGGGTAGTGATAGGATTAGGGTTAGGGTTATTGTTGGTAGAATTGAGGTTCAGGCTTAGGCTTAGGGTCAGGATTGCCTTTTGGGTTAGAATCGAGTGCATTAATGGTTACAGTTAGTGTTGAGATTGACGATTTAGTGTTAAGGTTAGAAACGAGCACATTAGCGTTAGAGTTATCGTTAGAATCTAATGCATTTAAGGTTAGGATTAGGGTTAGGGTTATTAGGGTCAGAGTGTGAATCGAGAGTATTTAAGGATCGTGTTAGTGTTAGAGTTAGGTTTAGGGTTAGCTTTCGTCGAATCGAGGGTTAAGGTTAGGGTTAGGGTTCGGGTTCGGTTTAGAATCAAGTGCATTTTTAGTTTCATGGTTGGGGTAGGCTTACGATTAGAGTGCTTTTATGGGTAGGGGTAGGAGTAGGGTTGGGATTAGGGTTACGGTTTGTGGTGGTAGAATCGAGGTTTAGGGTTAGGCTTAGGGTCAGAATTACCTTTTGGGTTACAATCGAGTGCATTTAGGGTTAGGGTTAGTGTTGAGATTGACGATTTAGTGTTAGGGTTAGAATCGAGCACATTTAGGGTTAGAGTTATGGTTAGAATTCCTTAGTGTTAGGGTCAGGGGTAGGGGTACGGTAGGGATTAGAATCACGCGCATTTGTAGTGTTAGGGTTACTGTTAGTGTTACGGTTAGAGTGCATTTCGAGGTAGGGGTAGCGGTAGGATTAGGATTTGGGTTAGGGTTAGTGATGGTAGAATCGAGGTTTAGGTTTAGGGTCAGGATTGCATTTTGGATCAGAATCGAGTGTATTTAGGCTTTGGGTTAGTGTTCAAATTGAGGATTTAGTGTTATGGTTTGATTCGAGCACATTTAGGGTTAGAGTTATGCTTAGAATTCAGTCCATTTAGCGTTAGGCTTGGGGTTAGGGTTAGGGTTAGGGTCAGGGTTAGAATCGAAAGCATTTAAGGATAGTGCTAGGGTTAGAGTTAAGTTTAGCGTTCCCTTTCTTAGAATCGAGGGATAGGATTAAGGTTAGGCTTAGGGTGAGGGTTAGGGTTAGAATCAGGCGCATTTTTAGTGTTCTGGTTTTTGTCAGGGTATGGCTTAGAGTGCATTTAGGGGTAGGGGTAGGAGTAGGGTTAGGATTAGGGTTAAGATTTGTGTTGGTATAATCGAGGTATAGGGTTAGGCTTAGGGTCAGGAATGGCTTTTGGATTAGAATCCAGGGCATTTAGCCTTAGGGATAGTGTTTAAATTGACGATTTAGTGTTAGGGTTAGAATCGACCACATTTAGGGTTAGAGTTTTGGTTAGAATTCGTTAGGGTTAGGGTTAGTGTTAGGGGTAGGAGTAGGGGTAGAGTGCATTTAGGGGTAGGGGTAGTTATAGGGTTAGGATTAGGGTTAAGGTTTGTGTTGGTAGAATTGAGGTTTAAGGTTAGGCTACGGGTCAGGATTGCCTTTGGGGTAGAATCGAGTGCATTTAGGGTTAGAGTTAGTGTTGAGATTGACGATTTAGTATTAGGGTTAGAATCGAGCACATTAGGGTTAGAGTTATGGTTAGAATCCAGTGCATTTAGGATTAGGGATAGGGTTAGGATAACGGTTATGTTTAGGGTGAGGGTTAGAATCGAGTGCATTTAAGGATACTGTTAGGGTTAGAGTTAGGTTAGGGTTAGCTTTCTTAGAATGGACGGTCAGGGTTAGGGTTAGGGTTAGGGTTAGGGTTAGGGTTAGGGTTAGAATCAAGGGCATTTTTAGTGTTAAGGTTAGGGTTAGGGTTAGGGTTAGAGGGCATTCGGGGGTAGGGGCAGGATTAGGGTCAGGATTAGGGTTAGGGTTTTTGTTGGTAGAATTGAGGTTCAGGCTTAGGCTTAGGGTCAGGATTGCCTTGTGGGTTAGAATCTAGTGCATTTACGCTTAAGGATACTGTTGAGATTGACGAATTAGTGTTAGGGTTAGAATCAAGAACATTACAGTTAGAGTTATGGTTAGAATCCCGTGCATTTACGGTTAGACTTAGGCTTATGGTTACGGTTATGTTTAGGGTGAGGGTTGAAATCGAGTGCATTTAAGGATAGTGTTAGGGTTAGAGTTAGGTTTAGGGTGAGCTTTCGTATAATCTAGGGTTAGGCTTAGGGTGAGGGTTAGGGTTAGAATCAAGCACAGTTTTAGTGTTAGCGTTAGGGTTAGTGTTAAGGTTAGAGTGCATTTAGAGGTAGAGGTAGCGGTAGAATTAGGATTTGGGTTAGGGTTAGTGATGGTAGAATCGAGGATTAGGTTTAGGCTTAGGGTCAGGATTTCATTTTGGATCAGAATCGAGTGTATTTAGGCTTTGGGTTAGTGTTCAAATTGACGATTTAGTGTTATGGTTTGAATTGAGCACATTTAGGGTTAGAGTTATGCTTATAATTCAGTGCATTTAGGTTTACTATTAGGGTTAGGGGTAGGGTTCGTGTTAGGTTTAGGGTCAGGGTTAGAATCGAGAGCATTTAAGGATAGTGCTAGGGTTAGAGTTAGGTTTAGGGTTAGCTTTCGTAGAATCGAGGGTTAGGCTTAGGGTGAGGGTTAGGGTTAGAATCAAGCACAGTTTTAGAGTTAGCGTTAGGGTGAGGTTTTGGGTCAAAGTGCTTTTACGGCTAGTGGTAGGGGTAGGGTTAGGATTAGGGTTAAGGTTTGTGTTGGTAGAATCGAGGTTTAGATTTAGGCTTAGTGTCAGGATTGCATTTTGAATAAGAATTGAGTTTATTTAGGCTTTGGGTTGGTGTTCAAATTGACGATTTAGTGTTAGGGTTTGAATCGAGCACATTTAGGGTTAGAGTTATGGTTAGAATTTAGTACATTTAGGGTTAGGGTTAGGGTTAGGGTTAGGGTCAGGGTTTGAATCGAGAGCATTTAAGGATAGTGCTAGGGTTAGAGTCAGGTTTAGCGTTCGCTTTCATAGAATCGAGGGTTAGGCTCAAGGTTAGGCTTAGGTTTAGGGTTAGGGCTAGAATCAGGCGCATTTTTAGTGTTCTGGTTTTCCTCAGGATATGGCTTAGAGTGCATTTAGGGGTAGGGGTAGGAGTAGGGTTAGGATTAGGGTTAAGGTTTGTGTTGGTAGAATCGAAGTTTAGGGTTAGGCTTAGGGTCAGGAATGGCTTTTGGGTTAGAATCCAGTGCATTTAGGCTTAGTGATAGTGTTGAAATTGACGATTTAGTTTTAGCGTTGGAATCAAGCACATTTAGGTATAGAGTTATTTTTAGAATTCGTTAGGGTTACGGTTAGTGTTAGAGTTAGGGGTATGGTTAGAGTGCATTTCGCGGTAGGAGTTGGGGCACGGTTAGAATTAAGGTTAAGGTCAGTGTTGGTACAATCGAGGTTTAGGGTTAGGCTCAGGGTCAGGTTTGCCTTTTGGGTTAGAATCGAGTGCATTTAGGCTTAAGGTTACTGTTGAGATTGACGAATTAGTGTTAGGGTTAGAATCAAGAACATTACAGTTATAGTTATGGTTAGAATCCAGTGCATTTAGGGTTAGGCTTAGGATTATGGTTACGGTTATGTTTAGGTTGAGGGTTAGAATCGAGTGCATTTAAGGATAGTGTTAAGGTTAGAGTTAGGTTAAGGTTCGCTTTCTTAGAATCGACGGTTAGGTTTAGGGTTAGGGTTAGAAGCAAGGGCATTTTTAGTGTTTAGGTTATGGTTAGGGTTAGGGTTAGAGGGCATTCAGGGGTAGGGGTAGGAGTAGTGTTAGGATTAGGGTTCGGGTTTTTGTTGGTAGAATTGAGGTTCAGTCTTAGACTTAGGGTCAGGATTGCCTTTTGGGTTAGAATCGAGTGCATTTAGTGTTAGGCTTAGTGTTGAGATTGACGATTTAGTGTTAAGGTTAGAAACGAGCACATTAGCGTTAGAGTTATGGTTAGAATCGAGTGCATTTAGGGTTAGGATTAGGACTAGGGTTAGGGTTGTATTCAGGGTGAGGGTTAGAATCGAGTGCATTTAAGGATAGTGTTAGGGGTAGAGTTATGTATAGGGTTAGCTTTCATAGAATCGAGGGTTAGGGTTAGCGTTAGGGTCAGGATTGCCTTTTGGGTTATAATCGAGTGCATTTAGGGTTAGAATTAGTTTTTAGATTGACGATTTAGTGTTAAGGTTAGAAACGAGCACATTAGCTTTAGAGTTATGGTTAGAATCCAATGCATTTAGGGTTAGGATTAGGGTTAGAGTTATCAGGGTCAGGGTTTGAATCGAGAGTATTTAAGGATCGTGTTAGTGTTAGAGTTAGGTTTAGGGTTAGCTTTCGTAGAATTAAGGGTTAGGGTTAGGGTTAGGGCTCGGGTTCGGTTTAGAATCAAGCGCATTTTTAGTATTAGGGTTGGGGTAGGCTTACGATTAGAGTGCATTTAGGGGTAGGGGTAGGAGTAGGGTTAGGATTAGGGTTAAAGTTTGTGTTGGTATAATCGAGGTATAGGGTTAGGCTTAGGGTCAGGATTGCCTTTTGGGTTAGAATCGAGTGCATTTAGGGTTAGGGTTAGTGTTGAGATTGACGATTTAGTATTAGAGTTAGAGTCGAGCACATTGGTGTTAGAGTTATGGTTAGAATCCAGTGCATTTTGTGTTAGGGATAGTTTTAGGAAACGGTTATGTTTAGGGTGAGGGTTAGAATCGAGCGCATTTAAGGATAGTGTTAGGGTTAGAGTGAGGTTAGGGTTAGCATTCTTAGAATGGACGGTTAGGGTTAGGGTTAGGGTTAGTGTTAGGGTTAGAGTTAGGGTTAGAAGCAAGGGCATTTTTAGTGTTAAGGTTAGGGTTACGTTTAGGGTTAAAATCAGGCGCAATTTTAGTGTTATGGTTGGGGTTGGGGTTATGGCTTAGAGTGCATTTAGGGCTAGCGGTAGGAATAGGGTTAGGATTAGTCTTAAGGTTTGTGTTGGTAGAATTGAGGTTTAAGGTTAGGCTAAGGGTCAGGATTGCCTTTGGGTTAGAATCGAGTGCATTTCGGGTTAGAGATAGTGTTGAGATTGACGATTAAGTATTAGGGTTAGAATCGAGCACATTGGTGTTAGAGTTATGGTTAGAATCCAGTGCATTTAGGGTTAGGGATAGTTTTAGGATAACGGTTATGTTTAGGGTGAGGGTTAGAATCGAGCGCATTTAAGGATAGTGTTAAGGTTAGATTTAGGTTAGGGTTAACTTTCTTAGAATGGACGGTTAGGGTTAGGGTTAGGGTTAGGGTTAGGGTTAGAGTTAGGGTTAGAAGCAAGGGCATTTTTAGTGTTAAGTTTAGGGTTAAGGCTAGGGTTAGAAGGCATTCAGGGGTAGGGGTAGGTGCCGTGTTAGGATTAGGGTTAGGGTTATTGTTGGTAGAATTGAGGTTCATGCTTTGGCTAAGGGTCAGGATTGCCTTTTGGGTTAGATTCGAGTGCACTTAGGGTTACAGTTAGTGTTGAGATTGACGATTTAGTGTTAAGGTTAGAAACAAGCACATTAGCGTTAGAGTTATGCTTAGAATCTAATGCATTTAGGGTTAAGATTGGCGTTAGAGTTATTAGGGTCAGGGTGTGAATCGAGCGTATTTAAGGATCGTGTTAGTGTTAGAGTTAGGTTTAGGGTTAGCTTTCGTCGAATCGAGGGTTAGGGTTAGGGTTCGGGTTCGGGTTCGGTTTAGAATCAAGCGCATTTTTAGTATCAGGGTTGGGGTACGCTTACTATTAGAGTGCATTTAGGGGTAGGGGTAGGAGTAGGGTTAGGATTAGGGTTAAAGTTTGTGTTGGTATAATCGAGGTATAGGGTTAGGCTTAGGGTCAGGATTGCCTTTTGGGTTAGAATCGAGTGCATTTAGGGTTAGGGTTAGTGTTGAGATTGACGATTTAGTGTTAGGGTTAGAATCGAGCACATTTAGGGTTAGAGTTATGGTTAGAATTCCTTAGTGTTAGGGTCAGGGGCAGGGGTACGGTAGGGATTAGAATCACGCGCATTTTTAGTGTTAGGGTTAGGGTTAGTGTTACGGTTAGAGTGCATTTCGAGGTAGGGGTAGAGGTAGGATTAGGATTTGGGTTAGGGTTAGTGATGGTAGAATCGAGGTTTAGGCTTAGGGTCAGGATTGCATTTTGGATCAGAATCGAGTGTATTTTGGCTTTGGGTTAGTGTTCAAATTGACGATTTAGTGTTATGGTTTGAATCGAGCACATTTAGGGTTAGAGTTATGCTTAGAATTCAGTGCATTTAGGGTTAGGCTGGGGGTTAGGGTTAGGATTAGGGTCAGGGTTAGAATCGAAAGCATTTAAGGATAGTGTTAGGCTTAGAGTTAAGTTTAGCGTTCGCTTTCTTAGAATCGAGGGTTAGGGTTAAGGATAGGCTTAGGGTGAGGGTTAGGTTTAGAATCAGGCGCATTTTTAGTGTTCTGGTTTTCGTCAGGGTATGGCTTAGAGTGCATTTAGGGGTAGGGGTAGGAGTAGGGGTAGGATTAGGGTTAAGATTTGTGTTGGTGTAATCGAGGTATAGGGTTAGGCTTAGGGTCAAGAATGGCTTTTGGGTTAGAATCCAGTGCATTTAGCCTTAGGGATAGTGTTGAAATTGACGATTTAGTGTTAGGGTTAGAATCGAGCACATTTAGGGTTAGAGTTTTAGTTAGAATTCGTTAGGGTTAGGATTAGTGTTAGGGGTAGGGGTAGGGGTAGACTGTATTAAGGGTAGGGGTAGGAATAGGGTCAGGATTAGGGTTAAGGTTTGTGTTGGTAGAATCGAGGTTTAGGGTTAGGCTTAGGGTCAGGATTGCCTTTTGGGTTAGAATCGAGTGCATTTAGGGTTAGAGTTAGTGTTGAGATTGACGATTTAGTATTAGGGTTAGAATCGAGCACATTAGGGTGAGAGTTATGGTTAGAATCCAGTGCATTTAGGGTTAGGGATAGGGTTAGGATAATGGTTATGTTTAGGGTGAGGGTTAGAATCGAGTGCATTTAAGGATAGTGTTAGGGTTAGAGTTAGGTTAGTGTTAGCTTTCTTAGAATGGACGGTTAGGGTTAGAGTTAGGGTTAGGGTTAGGGTTAGGTTTAGGGTTAGGGTTAGGGTTAGGGTTAGAATCAAGGGCATTTTTAGTGTTAAGGTTAGGGTTAGGGTTAGAGGGCATTCAGGGGTAGGGGTAGGGGTAGTGATAGGATTAGGGTTAGGGTTATTGTTGGTAGAATTGAGGTTCAGGCTTAGGCTTAGGGTCAGGATTGCCTTTTGGGTTAGAATCGAGTGCATTAATGGTTACAGTTAGTGTTGAGATTGACGATTTAGTGTTAAGGTTAGAAACGAGCACATTAGCGTTAGAGTTATCGTTAGAATCTAATGCATTTAAGGTTAGGATTAGGGTTAGGGTTATTAGGGTCAGGGTGTGAATCGAGAGTATTTAAGGATCGTGTTAGTGTTAGAGTTAGGTTTAGGGTTAGCTTTCGTCGAATCGAGGGTTAAGGTTAGGGTTAAGGTTCGGGTTCGGTTTAGAATCAAGTGCATTTTTAGTTTCATGGTTGGGGTAGGCTTACGATTAGAGTGCTTTTATGGGTAGGGGTAGGAGTAGGGTTGGGATTAGGGTTACGGTTTGTGGTGGTAGAATCGAGGTTTAGGGTTAGGCTTAGGGTCAGAATTACCTTTTGGGTTACAATCGAGTGCATTTAGGGTTAGGGTTAGTGTTGAGATTGACGATTTAGTGTTAGGGTTAGAATCGAGCACATTTAGGGTTAGAGTTATGGTTAGAATTCCTTAGTGTTAGGGTCAGGGGTAGGGGTACGGTAGGGATTAGAATCACGCGCATTTGTAGTGTTAGGGTTACGGTTAGTGTTACGGTTAGAGTGCATTTCGAGGTAGGGGTAGCGGTAGGATTAGGATTTGGGTTAGGGTTAGTGATGGTAGAATCGAGGTTTAGGTTTAGGGTCAGGATTGCATTTTGGATCAGAATCGAGTGTATTTAGGCTTTGGGTTAGTGTTCAAATTGAGGATTTAGTGTTATGGTTTGATTCGAGCACATTTAGGGTTAGAGTTATGCTTAGAATTCAGTCCATTTAGCGTTAGGCTTGGGGTTAGGGTTAGGGTTAGGGTCAGGGTTAGAATCGAAAGCATTTAAGGATAGTGCTAGGGTTAGAGTTAAGTTTAGCGTTCCCTTTCTTAGAATCGAGGGATAGGATTAAGGTTAGGCTTAGGGTGAGGGTTAGGGTTAGAATCAGGCGCATTTTTAGTGTTCTGGTTTTTGTCAGGGTATGGCTTAGAGTGCATTTAGGGGTAGGGGTAGGAGTAGGGTTAGGATTAGGGTTAAGATTTGTGTTGGTATAATCGAGGTATAGGGTTAGGCTTAGGGTCAGGAATGGCTTTTGGATTAGAATCCAGGGCATTTAGCCTTAGGGATAGTGTTTAAATTGACGATTTAGTGTTAGGGTTAGAATCGACCACATTTAGGGTTAGAGTTTTGGTTAGAATTCGTTAGGGTTAGGGTTAGTGTTAGGGGTAGGAGTAGGGGTAGAGTGCATTTAGGGGTAGGGGTAGTTATAGGGTTAGGATTAGGGTTAAGGTTTGTGTTGGTAGAATTGAGGTTTAAGGTTAGGCTAAGGGTCAGGATTGCCTTTGGGGTAGAATCGAGTGCATTTAGGGTTAGAGTTAGTGTTGAGATTGACGATTTAGTATTAGGGTTAGAATCGAGCACATTAGGGTTAGAGTTATGGTTAGAATCCAGTGCATTTAGGATTAGGGATAGGGTTAGGATAACGGTTATGTTTAGGGTGAGGGTTAGAATCGAGTGCATTTAAGGATACTGTTAGGGTTAGAGTTAGGTTAGGGTTAGCTTTCTTAGAATGGACGGTCAGGGTTAGGGTTAGGGTTAGGGTTAGGGTTAGGGTTAGGGTTAGAATCAAGGGCATTTTTAGTGTTAAGGTTAGGGTTAGGGTTAGGGTTAGAGGGCATTCAGGGGTAGGGGTAGGAGTAAGGTTAGGATTAGGGTTAGGGTTTTTGTTGGTAGAATTGAGGTTCAGGCTTAGGCTTAGGGTCAGGATTGCCTTTTGGGTTAGAATCGAGTGCATTTAGGCTGAAGATTACTGTTGAGATTGACGATTTAGTGTTAGGGTTAGAATCAAGAACATTACAGTTAGAGTTATGGTTAGAATTCAGTGCATTTAGGGTTAGGCTTAGGCTTATGGTTACGGTTATGTTTAGGGTGAGGGTTGAAATCGAGTGCATTTAAGGATAGTGTTAGGGTGAGACTTAGGTTTAGGGTTAGCTTTCGTAGAATCGAGGGTTAGGCTTCGGGTTAGGCTTAGGGTGAGGGTTAGGGTTAGAATCAAGCACAGTTTTAGTGTTAGCGTTAGGGTGAGGGTTAGGGTTAAAGTGCTTTTAGGGGTAGTGGTAGGGGTAGGGTTAGGATTAGGGTTAAAGTTTGTGTTGGTAGAATCGAGGTTTAGGTTTAGGCTTAGGGTCAGGATTGCATTTTGGATCAGAATCGAGTTTATTCAGGCTTTGGGTGAGTGTTCAAATTGACGATTTAGTGTTAGGGTTTGAATCGAGCACATTTAGGGTTAGAGTTATGGTTAGAATTTAGTGCATTTAGGGTTAGAGTTAGGGTTAGGGTTAGGTTTAGGGTCAGGGTTAGAATCGAGACCATTTAAGGATAGTGCTAGGGTTAGAGTTCGGTTTAGATTTAGCTTTCGTAGAATCGAGCGTTAGGCTCAAGGTTAGGCTTAGGGTTAAGGTTAGGGTTAGAATCAGGCGCATATTTAGTGTTCTGGTTTTCGGTAGGGTATGGCTTAGAGTGCATTTAGGGGTAGGGGTAGGAGTACGGTTAGGATTAGGGTTAAGGTTTGTGTTGGTAGAATCGAAGTTTAGGGTTAGGCTTAGGGTCAGGAATGGCTTTTGGGTTAGAATCCAGTGCATTTAGGCTTGGGGATAGTGTTGAAATTGTCGATTTAGTTTTAGGGTTAGAATCGAGCACAGATAGGGATAGAGTTATGGTTAGAATTCGTTAGGGTTACGTTTAGTGTTAGGGTTAGTGGAATGGTTAGAGTGCATTTAGCGGTAGGGGTTGGGGCATGGTTAGAATTAAGGTTAGGGTTAGTGTTATTAGAATCGAGGTTTAGGGTTATTCTCAGGGTCAGGATTGCCTTTTGGGTTAGAATCGAGTGCATTTAGGTTTAAGGTTACTGTTGAGATTGAAGAATTAGTATTAGGGATAGAATCAAGAACATTACAGTTAGAGTTGTGGTTAGAATCCAGTGCATTTAGGGTTAGGCTTAGGCTTAGGGTTACGGTTATGTTTAGGGTGAGAGTTAGAATCGAGTGCATTTAAGGATAGTGTTAGGGTTAGAGTCCGGTTTAGGGTTAGCTTTCGTAGAATAGAGGCTTAGGCTTTGGGTTAAGGTTAGCGTTAGGGTTAGGGTTAGAATCAGGCGCAATTTTAGTGTTATTGTTGGGGTTAGGGTTAGGGTTAGAGGGCATTCAGGGGTAGGGGTAGGAGTAGGGTTAGGATTAGTCTTAAGGTTTGTGTTGGTAGAATTGAGGTTTAAGGTTAGGCTAAGGGTCAGGATTGCCTTTGGGTTAGAATCGAGTGCATTTAGGGTTAGAGTTAGTGTTGAGATTGACGATTAAGTATTAGGGTTAGAATCGAGCACATTGGTTTTAGTGTTATGGTTAGAATCCAGTGCATTTAGGGTTAGGGATAGAGTTAGGATAACGGTTATGTTTAGGGTGAGGTTTAGATTCGAGTGCATTTAAGGGTAGTGTTAGGGTTAGAGTTAGGTTTAGGTTTAGCTTTCGTAGAATCGAGGGTTAGGGTTCGGGTTAGTGTTACCTTTAGGGTTAGGGTTAGAATCAGGCGCAATTTTAGTGTTATGATTGGGGTTAGGGTATGGCTTCGAGTGCATTTAGGGGTAGGGGTAGGAGTAGGATTAGGATTAGTCTTAAGGTTTGTGTTGGTAGAATCGAGGTTTAAGGTGAGTCTAAGGGCAGGATTGCCTTTTGGGTTAGAATCGAGTGCATTTAGGGTTAGAGTTAGTGTTGAGATTGACGATTTAGTATTAGGGTTAGAATCGAGCACATTAGGGATAGAGTTATGGTTAGAATGCAGTGCATTTAGGGTTAGGGATAGGGTTAGGATAACGGTTATGTTTAGGGTGAGGGTTAGAATCGAGTGCATTTAAGGATAGTGTTAGGGTTAGAGTTTGGTTAGGGTTAGATTTTTTAGAATCGACGGTTAGGGTTAGGGTTTAGGTTAGGGTTAGGGTTAGGGTTCGGGTTAGGGTTAGGGTTAGAATCAAGGGCATTTTTAGTGTTAAGGTTAGGGTTAGGGTTAGGGTTAGAGGGCATTCAGGGGTAGGGGTAGGAGTAGGGTTAGGATTAGGGTTAGGGTTTTTGTTGGTAGAATTGAGGTTCAGGCTTAGGCTTAGGGTCAGGATTGCCTTTTGGGTTAGAATCGAGTGCATTTAGTGTTAGGCTTAGTGTTGAGATTGACGATTTAGTGTTAAGGTTAGAAACGAGCACATTAGCGTTAGAGTTATGGTTAGAATCGAGTGCATTTAGGGTTAGGATTAGGACTAGGGTTAGGGTTGTATTCAGGGTGAGGGTTAGAATCGAGTGCATTTAAGGATAGTGTTAGGGGTAGAGTTATGTATAGGGTTAGCTTTCATAGAATCGAGGGTTAGGGTTAGCGTTAGGGTCAGGATTGCCTTTTGGGTTATAATCGAGTGCATTTAGGGTTAGAATTAGTTTTGAGATTGACGATTTAGTGTTAAGGTTAGAAACGAGCACATTAGCTTTAGAGTTATGGTTAGAATCCAATGCATTTAGGGTTAGGATTAGGGTTAGAGTTATCAGGGTCAGGGTTTGAATCGAGAGTATTTAAGGATCGTGTTAGTGTTAGAGTTAGGTTTAGGGTTAGCTTTCGTAGAATTAAGGGTTAGGGTTAGGGTTAGGGCTCGGGTTCGGTTTAGAATCAAGCGCATTTTTAGTATTAGGGTTGGGGTAGGCTTACGATTAGAGTGCATTTAGGGGTAGGGGTAGGAGTAGGGTTAGGATTAGGGTTAAAGTTTGTGTTGGTATAATCGAGGTATAGGGTTAGGCTTAGGGTCAGGATTGCCTTTTGGGTTAGAATCGAGTGCATTTAGGGTTAGGGTTAGTGTTGAGATTGACGATTTAGTATTAGAGTTAGAGTCGAGCACATTGGTGTTAGAGTTATGGTTAGAATCCAGTGCATTTTGTGTTAGGGATAGTTTTAGGAAACGGTTATGTTTAGGGTGAGGGTTAGAATCGAGCGCATTTAAGGATAGTGTTAGGGTTAGAGTGAGGTTAGGGTTAGCATTCTTAGAATGGACGGTTAGGGTTAGGGTTAGGGTTAGTGTTAGGGTTAGAGTTAGGGTTAGAAGCAAGGGCATTTTTAGTGTTAAGGTTAGGGTTACGTTTAGGGTTAAAATCAGGCGCAATTTTAGTGTTATGGTTGGGGTTGGGGTTATGGCTTAGAGTGCATTTAGGGCTAGCGGTAGGAATAGGGTTAGGATTAGTCTTAAGGTTTGTGTTGGTAGAATTGAGGTTTAAGGTTAGGCTAAGGGTCAGGATTGCCTTTGGGTTAGAATCGAGTGCATTTCGGGTTAGAGATAGTGTTGAGATTGACGATTAAGTATTAGGGTTAGAATCGAGCACATTGGTGTTAGAGTTATGGTTAGAATCCAGTGCATTTAGGGTTAGGGATAGTTTTAGGATAACGGTTATGTTTAGGGTGAGGGTTAGAATCGAGCGCATTTAAGGATAGTGTTAAGGTTAGATTTAGGTTAGGGTTAGCTTTCTTAGAATGGACGGTTAGGGTTAGGGTTAGGGTTAGGGTTAGGGTTAGAGTTAGGGTTAGAAGCAAGGGCATTTTTAGTGTTAAGTTTAGGGTTAAGGCTAGGGTTAGAAGGCATTCAGGGGTAGGGGTAGGTGCCGTGTTAGGATTAGGGTTAGGGTTATTGTTGGTAGAATTGATGTTCATGCTTTGGCTAAGGGTCAGGATTGCCTTTTGGGTTAGATTCGAGTGCACTTAGGGTTACAGTTAGTGTTGAGATTGACGATTTAGTGTTAAGGTTAGAAACAAGCACATTAGCGTTAGAGTTATGCTTAGAATCTAATGCATTTAGGGTTAAGATTGGCGTTAGAGTTATTAGGGTCAGGGTGTGAATCGAGCGTATTTAAGGATCGTGTTAGTGTTAGAGTTAGGTTTAGGGTTAGCTTTCGTCGAATCGAGGGTTAGGGTTAGGGTTCGGGTTCGGGTTCGGTTTAGAATCAAGCGCATTTTTAGTATCAGGGTTGGGGTACGCTTACTATTAGAGTGCATTTAGGGGTAGGGGTAGGAGTAGGGTTAGGATTAGGGTTAAAGTTTGTGTTGGTATAATCGAGGTATAGGGTTAGGCTTAGGGTCAGGATTGCCTTTTGGGTTAGAATCGAGTGCATTTAGGGTTAGGGTTAGTGTTGAGATTGACGATTTAGTGTTAGGGTTAGAATCGAGCACATTTAGGGTTAGAGTTATGGTTAGAATTCCTTAGTGTTAGGGTCAGGGGCAGGGGTACGGTAGGGATTAGAATCACGCGCATTTTTAGTGTTAGGGTTAGGGTTAGTGTTACGGTTAGAGTGCATTTCGAGGTAGGGGTAGCGGTAGGATTAGGATTTGGGTTAGGGTTAGTGATGGTAGAATCGAGGTTTAGGCTTAGGGTCAGGATTGCATTTTGGATCAGAATCGAGTGTATTTTGGCTTTGGGTTAGTGTTCAAATTGACGATTTAGTGTTATGGTTTGAATCGAGCACATTTAGGGTTAGAGTTATGCTTAGAATTCAGTGCATTTAGGGTTAGGCTGGGGGTTAGGGTTAGGATTAGGGTCAGGGTTAGAATCGAAAGCATTTAAGGATAGTGTTAGGCTTAGAGTTAAGTATAGCGTTAGCTTTCTTAGAATCGAGGGTTAGGGTTAAGGATAGGCTTAGGGTGAGGGTTAGGTTTAGAATCAGGCGCATTTTTAGTGTTCTGGTTTTCGTCAGGGTATGGCTTAGAGTGCATTTAGGGGTAGGGGTAGGAGTAGGGGTAGGATTAGGGTTAAGATTTGTGTTGGTGTAATCGAGGTATAGGGTTAGGCTTAGGGTCAAGAATGGCTTTTGGGTTAGAATCCAGTGCATTTAGCCTTAGGGATAGTGTTGAAATTGACGATTTAGTGTTAGGGTTAGAATCGAGCACATTTAGGGTTAGAGTTTTAGTTAGAATTCGTTAGGGTTAGGATTAGTGTTAGGGGTAGGGGTAGGGGTAGACTGTATTAAGGGTAGGGGTAGGAATAGGGTCAGGATTAGGGTTAAGGTTTGTGTTGGTAGAATCGAGGTTTAGGGTTAGGCTTAGGGTCAGGATTGCCTTTTGGGTTAGAATCGAGTGCATTTAGGGTTAGAGTTAGTGTTGAGATTGACGATTTAGTATTAGGGTTAGAATCGAGCACATTAGGGTGAGAGTTATGGTTAGAATCCAGTGCATTTAGGGTTAGGGATAGGGTTAGGATAATGGTTATGTTTAGGGTGAGGGTTAGAATCGAGTGCATTTAAGGATAGTGTTAGGGTTAGAGTTAGGTTAGTGTTAGCTTTCTTAGAATGGACGGTTAGGGTTAGAGTTAGGGTTAGGGTTAGGGTTAGGTTTAGGGTTAGGGTTAGGGTTAGGGTTAGAATCAAGGGCATTTTTAGTGTTAAGGTTAGGGTTAGGGTTAGAGGGCATTCAGGGGTAGGGGTAGGGGTAGTGATAGGATTAGGGTTAGGGTTATTGTTGGTAGAATTGAGGTTCAGGCTTAGGCTTAGGGTCAGGATTGCCTTTTGGGTTAGAATCGAGTGCATTAATGGTTACAGTTAGTGTTGAGATTGACGATTTAGTGTTAAGGTTAGAAACGAGCACATTAGCGTTAGAGTTATCGTTAGAATCTAATGCATTTAAGGTTAGGATTAGGGTTAGGGTTATTAGGGTCAGGGTGTGAATCGAGAGTATTTAAGGATCGTGTTAGTGTTAGAGTTAGGTTTAGGGTTAGCTTTCGTCGAATCGAGGGTTAAGGTTAGGGTTAAGGTTCGGGTTCGGTTTAGAATCAAGTGCATTTTTAGTTTCATGGTTGGGGTAGGCTTACGATTAGAGTGCTTTTATGGGTAGGGGTAGGAGTAGGGTTGGGATTAGGGTTACGGTTTGTGGTGGTAGAATCGAGGTTTAGGGTTAGGCTTAGGGTCAGAATTACCTTTTGGGTTACAATCGAGTGCATTTAGGGTTAGGGTTAGTGTTGAGATTGACGATTTAGTGTTAGGGTTAGAATCGAGCACATTTAGGGTTAGAGTTATGGTTAGAATTCCTTAGTGTTAGGGTCAGGGGTAGGGGTACGGTAGGGATTAGAATCACGCGCATTTGTAGTGTTAGGGTTACGGTTAGTGTTACGGTTAGAGTGCATTTCGAGGTAGGGGTAGCGGTAGGATTAGGATTTGGGTTAGGGTTAGTGATGGTAGAATCGAGGTTTAGGTTTAGGGTCAGGATTGCATTTTGGATCAGAATCGAGTGTATTTAGGCTTTGGGTTAGTGTTCAAATTGAGGATTTAGTGTTATGGTTTGATTCGAGCACATTTAGGGTTAGAGTTATGCTTAGAATTCAGTCCATTTAGCGTTAGGCTTGGGGTTAGGGTTAGGGTTAGGGTCAGGGTTAGAATCGAAAGCATTTAAGGATAGTGCTAGGGTTAGAGTTAAGTTTAGCGTTCCCTTTCTTAGAATCGAGGGATAGGATTAAGGTTAGGCTTAGGGTGAGGGTTAGGGTTAGAATCAGGCGCATTTTTAGTGTTCTGGTTTTTGTCAGGGTATGGCTTAGAGTGCATTTAGGGGTAGGGGTAGGAGTAGGGTTAGGATTAGGGTTAAGATTTGTGTTGGTATAATCGAGGTATAGGGTTAGGCTTAGGGTCAGGAATGGCTTTTGGATTAGAATCCAGGGCATTTAGCCTTAGGGATAGTGTTTAAATTGACGATTTAGTGTTAGGGTTAGAATCGACCACATTTAGGGTTAGAGTTTTGGTTAGAATTCGTTAGGGTTAGGGTTAGTGTTAGGGGTAGGAGTAGGGGTAGAGTGCATTTAGGGGTAGGGGTAGTTATAGGGTTAGGATTAGGGTTAAGGTTTGTGTTGGTAGAATTGAGGTTTAAGGTTAGGCTAAGGGTCAGGATTGCCTTTGGGGTAGAATCGAGTGCATTTAGGGTTAGAGTTAGTGTTGAGATTGACGATTTAGTATTAGGGTTAGAATCGAGCACATTAGGGTTAGAGTTATGGTTAGAATCCAGTGCATTTAGGATTAGGGATAGGGTTAGGATAACGGTTATGTTTAGGGTGAGGGTTAGAATCGAGTGCATTTAAGGATACTGTTAGGGTTAGAGTTAGGTTAGGGTTAGCTTTCTTAGAATGGACGGTCAGGGTTAGGGTTAGGGTTAGGGTTAGGGTTAGGGTTAGGGTTAGGGTTAGAATCAAGGGCATTTTTAGTGTTAAGGTTAGGGTTAGGGTTAGGGTTAGAGGGCATTCAGGGGTAGGGGTAGGAGTAAGGTTAGGATTAGGGTTAGGGTTTTTGTTGGTAGAATTGAGGTTCAGGCTTAGGCTTAGGGTCAGGATTGCCTTTTGGGTTAGAATCGAGTGCATTTAGGCTGAAGATTACTGTTGAGATTGACGATTTAGTGTTAGGGTTAGAATCAAGAACATTACAGTTAGAGTTATGGTTAGAATTCAGTGCATTTAGGGTTAGGCTTAGGCTTATGGTTACGGTTATGTTTAGGGTGAGGGTTGAAATCGAGTGCATTTAAGGATAGTGTTAGGGTGAGACTTAGGTTTAGGGTTAGCTTTCGTAGAATCGAGGGTTAGGCTTCGGGTTAGGCTTAGGGTGAGGGTTAGGGTTAGAATCAAGCACAGTTTTAGTGTTAGCGTTAGGGTGAGGGTTAGGGTTAAAGTGCTTTTAGGGGTAGTGGTAGGGGTAGGGTTAGGATTAGGGTTAAAGTTTGTGTTGGTAGAATCGAGGTTTAGGTTTAGGCTTAGGGTCAGGATTGCATTTTGGATCAGAATCGAGTTTATTCAGGCTTTGGGTGAGTGTTCAAATTGACGATTTAGTGTTAGGGTTTGAATCGAGCACATTTAGGGTTAGAGTTATGGTTAGAATTTAGTGCATTTAGGGTTAGAGTTAGGGTTAGGGTTAGGTTTAGGGTCAGGGTTAGAATCGAGACCATTTAAGGATAGTGCTAGGGTTAGAGTTCGGTTTAGATTTAGCTTTCGTAGAATCGAGCGTTAGGCTCAAGGTTAGGCTTAGGGTTAAGGTTAGGGTTAGAATCAGGCGCATATTTAGTGTTCTGGTTTTCGGTAGGGTATGGCTTAGAGTGCATTTAGGGGTAGGGGTAGGAGTAGGGTTAGGATTAGGGTTAAGGTTTGTGTTGGTAGAATCGAAGTTTAGGGTTAGGCTTAGGGTCAGGAATGGCTTTTGGGTTAGAATCCAGTGCATTTAGGCTTGGGGATAGTGTTGAAATTGTCGATTTAGTTTTAGGGTTAGAATCGAGCACAGATAGGGATAGAGTTATGGTTAGAATTCGTTAGGGTTACGTTTAGTGTTAGGGTTAGTGGAATGGTTAGAGTGCATTTAGCGGTAGGGGTTGGGGCATGGTTAGAATTAAGGTTAGGGTTAGTGTTATTAGAATCGAGGTTTAGGGTTATTCTCAGGGTCAGGATTGCCTTTTGGGTTAGAATCGAGTGCATTTAGGTTTAAGGTTACTGTTGAGATTGAAGAATTAGTATTAGGGATAGAATCAAGAACATTACAGTTAGAGTTGTGGTTAGAATCCAGTGCATTTAGGGTTAGGCTTAGGCTTAGGGTTACGGTTATGTTTAGGGTGAGAGTTAGAATCGAGTGCATTTAAGGATAGTGTTAGGGTTAGAGTCCGGTTTAGGGTTAGCTTTCGTAGAATAGAGGGTTAGGCTTCGGGTTAAGGTTAGCGTTAGGGTTAGGGTTAGAATCAGGCGCAATTTTAGTGTTATTGTTGGGGTTAGGGTTAGGGTTAGAGGGCATTCAGGGGTAGGGGTAGGAGTAGGGTTAGGATTAGTCTTAAGGTTTGTGTTGGTAGAATTGAGGTTTAAGGTTAGGCTAAGGGTCAGGATTGCCTTTGGGTTAGAATCGAGTGCATTTAGGGTTAGAGTTAGTGTTGAGATTGACCATTAAGTATTAGGGTTAGAATCGAGCACATTGGTTTTAGTGTTATGGTTAGAATCCAGTGCATTTAGGGTTAGGGATAGAGTTAGGATAACGGTTATGTTTAGGGTGAGGTTTAGATTCGAGTGCATTTAAGGGTAGTGTTAGGGTTAGAGTTAGGTTTAGGTTTAGCTTTCGTAGAATCGAGGGTTAGGGTTCGGGTTAGTGTTACCTTTAGGGTTAGGGTTAGAATCAGGCGCAATTTTAGTGTTATGATTGGGGTTAGGGTATGGCTTCGAGTGCATTTAGGGGTAGGGGTAGGAGTAGGATTAGGATTAGTCTTAAGGTTTGTGTTGGTAGAATCGAGGTTTAAGGTGAGTCTAAGGGCAGGATTGCCTTTTGGGTTAGAATCGAGTGCATTTAGGGTTAGAGTTAGTGTTGAGATTGACGATTTAGTATTAGGGTTAGAATCGAGCACATTAGGGATAGAGTTATGGTTAGAATGCAGTGCATTTAGGGTTAGGGATAGGGTTAGGATAACGGTTATGTTTAGGGTGAGGGTTAGAATCGAGTGCATTTAAGGATAGTGTTAGGGTTAGAGTTTGGTTAGGGTTAGATTTTTTAGAATCGACGGTTAGGGTTAGGGTTTAGGTTAGGGTTAGGGTTAGGGTTCGGGTTAGGGTTAGGGTTAGAATCAAGGGCATTTTTAGTGTTAAGGTTAGGGTTAGGGTTAGGGTTAGAGGGCATTCAGGGGTAGGGGTAGGAGTAGGGTTAGGATTAGGGTTAGGGTTTTTGTTGGTAGAATTGAGGTTCAGGCTTAGGCTTAGGGTCAGGATTGCCTTTTGGGTTAGAATCGAGTGCATTTAGGCTGAAGGTTACTGTTGAGATTGACGAATTAGTGTTAGGGTTTGAATCAAGAACATTACAGTTAGAGTTATGGTTAGAATTCAGTGCATTTAGGGTTAGGCTTAGGCTTATGGTTACGGTTATGTTTAGGGTGAGGGTTAGAATCGAGTGCATTTAAGGATAGTGTTAGGGTTAGACTTAGGTTTCGGGTTAGCTTTCGTAGAATCGAGGGTTAGGCTTCGGGTTAGGCTTAGGGTGAGGGTTAGGGTTAGAATCAAGCACAGTTTTAGTGTTAGCGTTAGGGTGAGGGTTAGGGTTAAAGTGCTTTTAGGGGTAGTGGTAGGGGTAGGGTTAGGATTAGGGTTAAAGTTTGTGTTGGTAGAATCGAGGTTTAGGTTTAGGCTTAGGGTCAGGATTGCATTTTGGATCAGAATCGAGTTTATTCAGGCTTTGGGTGAGTGTTCAAATTGACGATTTAGTGTTAGGGTTTGAATCGAGCACATTTAGGGTTAGAGTTATGGTTAGAATTTAGTGCATTTAGGGTTAGAGTTAGGGTTAGGGTTAGGTTTAGGGTCAGGGTTAGAATCGAGACCATTTAAGGATAGTGCTAGGGTTAGAGTTCGGTTTAGATTTAGCTTTCGTAGAATCGAGCGTTAGGCTCAAGGTTAGGCTTAGGGTTAAGGTTAGGGTTAGAATCAGGCGCATATTTAGTGTTCTGGTTTTCGGTAGGGTATGGCTTAGAGTGCATTTAGGGGTAGGGGTAGGAGTAGGGTTAGGATTAGGGTTAAGGTTTGTGTTGGTAGAATCGAAGTTTAGGGTTAGGCTTAGGGTCAGGAATGGCTTTTGGGTTAGAATCCAGTGCATTTAGGCTTGGGGATAGTGTTGAAATTGTCGATTTAGTTTTAGGGTTAGAATCGAGCACAGATAGGGATAGAGTTATGGTTAGAATTCGTTAGGGTTACGTTTAGTGTTAGGGTTAGTGGAATGGTTAGAGTGCATTTAGCGGTAGGGGTTGGGGCATGGTTAGAATTAAGGTTAGGGTTAGTGTTATTAGAATCGAGGTTTAGGGTTATTCTCAGGGTCAGGATTGCCTTTTGGGTTAGAATCGAGTGCATTTAGGTTTAAGGTTACTGTTGAGATTGAAGAATTAGTATTAGGGATAGAATCAAGAACATTACAGTTAGAGTTGTGGTTAGAATCCAGTGCATTTAGGGTTAGGCTTAGGCTTAGGGTTACGGTTATGTTTAGGGTGAGAGTTAGAATCGAGTGCATTTAAGGATAGTGTTAGGGTTAGAGTCCGGTTTAGGGTTAGCTTTCGTAGAATAGAGGGTTAGGCTTCGGGTTAAGGTTAGCGTTAGGGTTAGGGTTAGAATCAGGCGCAATTTTAGTGTTATTGTTGGGGTTAGGGTTAGGGTTAGAGGGCATTCAGGGGTAGGGGTAGGAGTAGGGTTAGGATTAGTCTTAAGGTTTGTGTTGGTAGAATTGAGGTTTAAGGTTAGGCTAAGGGTCAGGATTGCCTTTGGGTTAGAATCGAGTGCATTTAGGGTTAGAGTTAGTGTTGAGATTGACGATTAAGTATTAGGGTTAGAATCGAGCACATTGGTTTTAGTGTTATGGTTAGAATCCAGTGCATTTAGGGTTAGGGATAGAGTTAGGATAACGGTTATGTTTAGGGTGAGGTTTAGATTCGAGTGCATTTAAGGGTAGTGTTAGGGTTAGAGTTAGGTTTAGGTTTAGCTTTCGTAGAATCGAGGGTTAGGGTTCGGGTTAGTGATACCTTTAGGGTTAGGGTTAGAATCAGGCGCAATTTTAGTGTTATGATTGGGGTTAGGGTATGGCTTCGAGTGCATTTAGGGGTAGGGGTAGGAGTAGGATTAGGATTAGTCTTAAGGTTTGTGTTGGTAGAATCGAGGTTTAAGGTGAGTCTAAGGGCAGGATTGCCTTTTGGGTTAGAATCGAGTGCATTTAGGGTTAGAGTTAGTGTTGAGATTGACGATTTAGTATTAGGGTTAGAATCGAGCACATTAGGGATAGAGTTATGGTTAGAATGCAGTGCATTTAGGGTTAGGGATAGGGTTAGGATAACGGTTATGTTTAGGGTGAGGGTTAGAATCGAGTGCATTTAAGGATAGTGTTAGGGTTAGAGTTTGGTTAGGGTTAGATTTTTTAGAATCGACGGTTAGGGTTAGGGTTTAGGTTAGGGTTAGGGTTAGGGTTCGGGTTAGGGTTAGGGTTAGAATCAAGGGCATTTTTAGTGTTAAGGTTAGGGTTAGGGTTAGGGTTAGAGGGCATTCAGGGGTAGGGGTAGGAGTAGGGTTAGGATTAGGGTTAGGGTTTTTGTTGGTAGAATTGAGGTTCAGGCTTAGGCTTAGGGTCAGGATTGCCTTTTGGGTTAGAATCGAGTGCATTTAGGCTGAAGGTTACTGTTGAGATTGACGAATTAGTGTTAGGGTTTGAATCAAGAACATTACAGTTAGAGTTATGGTTAGAATTCAGTGCATTTAGGGTTAGGCTTAGGCTTATGGTTACGGTTATGTTTAGGGTGAGGGTTAGAATCGAGTGCATTTAAGGATAGTGTTAGGGTTAGACTTAGGTTTAGGGTTAGCTTTCGTAGAATCGAGGGTTAGGTTTCGGGTTAGGCTTAGGGTGAGGGTTTGGGTTAGAATCAAGCACAGTTTTAGTGTTAGCGTTAGGGTGAGGGTTAGGGTTAAAGTGCTTTTAGGGCTAGTGGTAGGGGTAGGGTTAGGATTAGGGTTAAGGTTTGTGTTGGTAGAATCGAGGTTTAGGTTTAGGCTTAGGGTCAGGATTGCATTTTGGATCAGAATCGAGTTTATTCAGGCTTTGGGTTAGTGTTCAAATTGACGATTTAGTGTTAGGGTTTGAATCGAGCACATTTAGGGTTAGAGTTATGGTTAGAATTTAGTGCATTTAGGGTTAGGGTTAGGGTTAGGTTTAGGGTCAGGGTTAGAATCGAGAGCCTTTAAGGATAGTGCTAGGGTTAGAGTTAGGTTTAGCGTTCGCTTTCATAGAATCGAGGGTTAGGCTCAAGGTTAGGCTTAGGGTGAGGGTTAGGGTTAGAATCAGGCGCATTTTTACTGTTCTGGTTTTCGTTAGGGTATGGCTTAGAGTGCATTTAGGGGTAGGGGTAGAAGTAGGGTTAGGATTAGGGTTAAGGTTTGTGTTGGTAGAATCGAAGTTTAGGGTTAGGCTTTGGGTCAGGAATGGCTTTTGGGTTAGAATCCAGTGCATTTAGGCTTGGGGATAGTGTTGAAATTGTCGATTTAGTTTTAAGGTTAGAATCGAGCACAAATAGGGTTAGAGTTATGCTTAGAATTCAGTGCATTTGGCTTTAGGATTAGGGTTAGGGGTAGGGTTCGTGTTAGGTTTAGGGTCAGGGTTAGAATCAAGAGCATTTAAGGATAGTGCTAGGGTTAGAGTTAGGTTTAGCGTTCGCTTTCATAGAATCCAGGGTTAGGCTCAAGGTTAGGCTTAGGGTTAGGGTTAGGGTTAGAATCAGGCGCATTTTTACTGTTCTGGTTTTCGTTAGGGTATGGCTTAGAGTGCATTTAGGGGTAGGGGTAGGAGTAGGGTTAGGATTAGGGTTAAGGTTTGTGTTGGTAGAATCGAAGTTTAGGGTTAGGCTTAGGGTCAGGAATGGCTTTTGGGTTAGAATCCAGTGCATTTGAGCTTAGGGATAGTGTTGAAATTGACGATTTAGTTTTAGCGTTAGAATCAAGCACATTTAGGGATAGAGTTATGGTTAGAATTCCTTAGGGTTACGGTTAGTGTTAGGGTTAGTGGAATGTTTACAGTGCATTTAGCGGTAGGGGTTGGGGCACGGTTAGAATTAAGGTTAGGGTTAGTGTGGGTAGAATCGAGGTTTAGGGTTAGGCTCAGGGTCAGGATTGCCTTTTGGGTTAGAATCGAGTGCATGTAGGTTTAAGGTTACTGTTGAGATTGACGAATTAGTGTTAGGGTTAGAATCAAGAACATTACAGTTAGAGTTGTGGTTAGAATCCAGTGCATTTAGGGTTAGGCTTAGGCTTAGGGTTACGGTTATGTTTAGGGTGAGGGTTAGAATCGAGTGCATTTAAGGATAGTGTTAGGGTTAGAGTCCGGTTTAGGGTTAGCTTTCGTAGAATAGAGGGTTAGGCTTCGGGTTAAGGTTAGGGTTAGGGTTTGGGTTAGAATCAGGCGCAATTTTAGTGTTATGGTTGGGGTTAGGGTATGGCTTAGAGTGCATTTAGGGGTAGTGGTAGGAGTAGCGTTAAGATTAGTCTTAAGGTTTGTGTTGGTAGAATTGAGGTTTAAGGTTAGGCTAAGGGTCAGGATTGCCTTTGGGTTAGAATCGAGTGCATTTAGGGTTAGAGTTAGTGTTGAGATAGACCATTAAGTATTAGGGTTAGAATCGAACACATTGGTGTTAGTGTTATGGTTAGAATCCAGTGCATTTAGGGTTAGGGATAAGGTTAGGATAACGGTTATGTTTAGGGTGAGGTTTAAAATCGAGTGCATTTAAGGATAGTGTTAGGGTTAGAGTTAGGTTTAGGTTTAGCTTTCGTAGAATCGAGGGTTAGGGTTCGGGTTAGGGTTACCTTTAGGGTTAGGGTTAGAATCAGGTGCAATTTTAGTGTTATGATTGGGGTTAGGGTATGGCTTCGAGTGCATTTAGGGGTAGGGGTAGGAGTAGGATTAGGATTAGTCTTACGGTTTGTGTTGGTAGAATCGAGGTTTAAGGTTAGGCTAAGGGCAGGATTGCCTTTTGAGTTAGAATCGAGGGCATTTAGGGTTAGAATTAGTGTTGAGATTGACGATTTAGTATTAGGGTTAGAATCGAGCACATTAGGGATATAGTTATGGTTAGAATGCAGTGCATTTAGGGTTAGGGATAGGGTTAGGATAACGGTTATGTTTAGGGTGAGGGTTAGAATCGAGTGCATTTAAGGATAGTGTTAGGGTTAGAGTTTGGTTAGGGTTAGATTTCTTAGAATCGACGGTTAGGGTTAGGGTTGAGGTTAGGGTTAGGCTTAGGGTTCGGGTTAGGGTTAGGGTTAGAATCAAGGGCATTTTTAGTGTTAAGGTTAGGGTTAGGGTTAGGTTTAGAGCGCATGCAGGGGTAGGGGTAGGAGTAGCGTTAAGATTAGGGTTAGGGTTGTTGTTGGTAGAATTGAGGTTCAGGTTTAGGCTTAGGGTCAGGATTGCCTTTTGGGTTAGAATCGAGTGCATTTAGGCTGAAGGTTACTGTTGAGATTGACGAATTAGTGTTAGGGTTAGAATCAAGAACATTACAGTTAGAGTTCTGGTTAGAATTGAGTGCATTTAGGGTTAGGCTTAGGCTTATGGTTACGGTTATGTTTAGGGTGAGGGTTAGAATCAAGTGCATTTAAGGATAGTGTTAGGGTTAGACTTAGGTTTCGGGTTAGCTTTCGTAGAATCGAGGGTTAGGCTTCGGGTTAGGCTTAGGGTGAGGGTTAGGGTTAGAATCAAGCACAGTTTTAGTGGTAGCGTTAGGGTGAGGGTTAGGGTTAATGTGCTTTTAGGGCTAGTGGTAGGGGTATGGTTAGGATTAGGGTTAAGGTTTGTGTTGGTAGAATCGAGGTTTAGGTTTAGGCTTAGGGTCAGGATTGCATTTTGGATCAGAATCGAGTTTATTCAGGCTTTGGGTTAGTGTTCAAATTGACAATTTAGTGTTAGGGTTTGAATCGAGCACATTTAGGGTTAGAGTTATGGTTAGAATTTAGTGCATTTAGGGTTAGGGTTGGGGTTAGGTTTAAGGTCAGGGTTAGAATCGAGAGCATTTAAGGATAGAGCTAGGGTTAGAGTTAGGTTTAGCGTTCGCTTTCATAGAATCGAGGGTTAGGCTCAAGGTTAGGCTTAGGGTTAGAATCAGGCGCATTTTTACTGTTCTGGTTTTCGTTAGGGTATGGCATAGAGTGCATTTAGGGGTAGGGGTAGGAGTAGGGTTAGGATTAGGGTTAAGGTTTGTGTTGGTAGAATCGAAGTTTAGGGTTAGGCTTTGGGGCAGGAATGGCTTTTGGGTTAGAATCCAGTGCATTTAGGCTTGGGGATAGTGTTGAAATTGTCGATTTAGTTTTAAGGTTAGAATCGAGCACAGTTAGGGTTAGAGTTATGCTTAGAATTCAGTGCATTTGGCTTTGGGATTAGGGTTAGGGGTAGGGTTCGTGTTAGGTTTAGGGTCAGGGTTAGAATCAAGAGCATTTAAGGATAGTGCTAGGGTTAGAGTCAGGTTTAGCGTTCGCTTTCATAGAATCGAGGGTTAGGCTCAAGATTAGGCTTAGGGTTAGGGTTAGGGTTAGAATCAGGCGCATTTTTACTGTTCTGGTTTTCGTTAGGGTATGGCTTAGAGTGCATTTAGGGGTAGGGGTAGGAGTAGGGTTAGGATTAGGGTTAAGGTTTGTGTTGGTAGAATCGAAGTTTAGGGTTAGGCTTAGGGTCAGGAATGGCTTTTGGGTTAGAATCCAGTGCATTTGAGCTTAGGGATAGTGTTGAAATTGACGATTTAGTTTTAGCGTTAGAATCAAGCACATTTAGGGATAGAGTTATGGTTAGAATTCCTTAGGGTTACGGTTAGTGTTAGGGTTAGTGGAATGTTTACAGTGCATTTAGCGGTAGGGGTTGGGGCACGGTTAGAATTAAGGTTAGGGTTAGTGTGGGTAGAATCGAGGTTTAGGGTTAGGCTCAGGGTCAGGATTGCCTTTTGGGTTAGAATCGAGTGCATGTAGGTTTAAGGTTACTGTTGAGATTGACGAATTAGTGTTAGGGTTAGAATCAAGAACATTACAGTTAGAGTTGTGGTTAGAATCCAGTGCATTTAGGGTTAGGCTTAGGCTTAGGGTTACGGTTATGTTTAGGGTGAGGGTTAGAATCGAGTGCATTTAAGGATAGTGTTAGGGTTAGAGTCCGGTTTAGGGTTAGCTTTCGTAGAATAGAGGGTTAGGCTTCGGGTTAAGGTTAGGGTTAGGGTTTGGGTTAGAATCAGGCGCAATTTTAGTGTTATGGTTGGGGTTAGGGTATGGCTTAGAGTGCATTTAGGGGTAGTGGTAGGAGTAGCGTTAAGATTAGTCTTAAGGTTTGTGTTGGTAGAATTGAGGTTTAAGGTTAGGCTAAGGGTCAGGATTGCCTTTGGGTTAGAATCGAGTGCATTTAGGGTTAGAGTTAGTGTTGAGATAGACCATTAAGTATTAGGGTTAGAATCGAACACATTGGTGTTAGTGTTATGGTTAGAATCCAGTGCATTTAGGGTTAGGGATAAGGTTAGGATAACGGTTATGTTTAGGGTGAGGTTTAAAATCGAGTGCATTTAAGGATAGTGTTAGGGTTAGAGTTAGGTTTAGGTTTAGCTTTCGTAGAATCGAGGGTTAGGGTTCGGGTTAGGGTTACCTTTAGGGTTAGGGTTAGAATCAGGTGCAATTTTAGTGTTATGATTGGGGTTAGGGTATGGCTTCGAGTGCATTTAGGGGTAGGGGTAGGAGTAGGATTAGGATTAGTCTTACGGTTTGTGTTGGTAGAATCGAGGTTTAAGGTTAGGCTAAGGGCAGGATTGCCTTTTGAGTTAGAATCGAGGGCATTTAGGGTTAGAATTAGTGTTGAGATTGACGATTTAGTATTAGGGTTAGAATCGAGCACATTAGGGATATAGTTATGGTTAGAATGCAGTGCATTTAGGGTTAGGGATAGGGTTAGGATAACGGTTATGTTTAGGGTGAGGGTTAGAATCGAGTGCATTTAAGGATAGTGTTAGGGTTAGAGTTTGGTTAGGGTTAGATTTCTTAGAATCGACGGTTAGGGTTAGGGTTGAGGTTAGGGTTAGGCTTAGGGTTCGGGTTAGGGTTAGGGTTAGAATCAAGGGCATTTTTAGTGTTAAGGTTAGGGTTAGGGTTAGGTTTAGAGCGCATGCAGGGGTAGGGGTAGGAGTAGCGTTAAGATTAGGGTTAGGGTTGTTGTTGGTAGAATTGAGGTTCAGGTTTAGGCTTAGGGTCAGGATTGCCTTTTGGGTTAGAATCGAGTGCATTTAGGCTGAAGGTTACTGTTGAGATTGACGAATTAGTGTTAGGGTTAGAATCAAGAACATTACAGTTAGAGTTCTGGTTAGAATTGAGTGCATTTAGGGTTAGGCTTAGGCTTATGGTTACGGTTATGTTTAGGGTGAGGGTTAGAATCAAGTGCATTTAAGGATAGTGTTAGGGTTAGACTTAGGTTTCGGGTTAGCTTTCGTAGAATCGAGGGTTAGGCTTCGGGTTAGGCTTAGGGTGAGGGTTAGGGTTAGAATCAAGCACAGTTTTAGTGGTAGCGTTAGGGTGAGGGTTAGGGTTAATGTGCTTTTAGGGCTAGTGGTAGGGGTATGGTTAGGATTAGGGTTAAGGTTTGTGTTGGTAGAATCGAGGTTTAGGTTTAGGCTTAGGGTCAGGATTGCATTTTGGATCAGAATCGAGTTTATTCAGGCTTTGGGTTAGTGTTCAAATTGACAATTTAGTGTTAGGGTTTGAATCGAGCACATTTAGGGTTAGAGTTATGGTTAGAATTTAGTGCATTTAGGGTTAGGGTTGGGGTTAGGTTTAAGGTCAGGGTTAGAATCGAGAGCATTTAAGGATAGAGCTAGGGTTAGAGTTAGGTTTAGCGTTCGCTTTCATAGAATCGAGGGTTAGGCTCAAGGTTAGGCTTAGGGTTAGAATCAGGCGCATTTTTACTGTTCTGGTTTTCGTTAGGGTATGGCATAGAGTGCATTTAGGGGTAGGGGTAGGAGTAGGGTTAGGATTAGGGTTAAGGTTTGTGTTGGTAGAATCGAAGTTTAGGGTTAGGCTTTGGGGCAGGAATGGCTTTTGGGTTAGAATCCAGTGCATTTAGGCTTGGGGATAGTGTTGAAATTGTCGATTTAGTTTTAAGGTTAGAATCGAGCACAGTTAGGGTTAGAGTTATGCTTAGAATTCAGTGCATTTGGCTTTGGGATTAGGGTTAGGGGTAGGGTTCGTGTTAGGTTTAGGGTCAGGGTTAGAATCAAGAGCATTTAAGGATAGTGCTAGGGTTAGAGTCAGGTTTAGCGTTCGCTTTCATAGAATCGAGGGTTAGGCTCAAGATTAGGCTTAGGGTTAGGGTTAGGGTTAGAATCAGGCGCATTTTTACTGTTCTGGTTTTCGTTAGGGTATGGCTTAGAGTGCATTTAGGGGTAGGGGTAGGAGTAGGGTTAGGATTAGGGTTAAGGTTTGTGTTGGTAGAATCGAAGTTTAGGGTTAGGCTTAGGGTCAGGAATGGCTTTTGGGTTAGAATCCAGTGCATTTGAGCTTAGGGATAGTGTTGAAATTGACGATTTAGTTTTAGCGTTAGAATCAAGCACATTTAGGGATAGAGTTATGGTTAGAATTCCTTAGGGTTACGGTTAGTGTTAGGGTTAGTGGAATGTTTACAGTGCATTTAGCGGTAGGGGTTGGGGCACGGTTAGAATTAAGGTTAGGGTTAGTGTGGGTAGAATCGAGGTTTAGGGTTAGGCTCAGGGTCAGGATTGCCTTTTGGGTTAGAATCGAGTGCATGTAGGTTTAAGGTTACTGTTGAGATTGACGAATTAGTGTTAGGGTTAGAATCAAGAACATTACAGTTAGAGTTGTGGTTAGAATCCAGTGCATTTAGGGTTAGGCTTAGGCTTAGGGTTACGGTTATGTTTAGGGTGAGGGTTAGAATCGAGTGCATTTAAGGATAGTGTTAGGGTTAGAGTCCGGTTTAGGGTTAGCTTTCGTAGAATAGAGGGTTAGGCTTCGGGTTAAGGTTAGGGTTAGGGTTTGGGTTAGAATCAGGCGCAATTTTAGTGTTATGGTTGGGGTTAGGGTATGGCTTAGAGTGCATTTAGGGGTAGTGGTAGGAGTAGCGTTAAGATTAGTCTTAAGGTTTGTGTTGGTAGAATTGAGGTTTAAGGTTAGGCTAAGGGTCAGGATTGCCTTTGGGTTAGAATCGAGTGCATTTAGGGTTAGAGTTAGTGTTGAGATAGACCATTAAGTATTAGGGTTAGAATCGAACACATTGGTGTTAGTGTTATGGTTAGAATCCAGTGCATTTAGGGTTAGGGATAAGGTTAGGATAACGGTTATGTTTAGGGTGAGGTTTAAAATCGAGTGCATTTAAGGATAGTGTTAGGGTTAGAGTTAGGTTTAGGTTTAGCTTTCGTAGAATCGAGGGTTAGGGTTCGGGTTAGGGTTACCTTTAGGGTTAGGGTTAGAATCAGGTGCAATTTTAGTGTTATGATTGGGGTTAGGGTATGGCTTCGAGTGCATTTAGGGGTAGGGGTAGGAGTAGGATTAGGATTAGTCTTACGGTTTGTGTTGGTAGAATCGAGGTTTAAGGTTAGGCTAAGGGCAGGATTGCCTTTTGAGTTAGAATCGAGGGCATTTAGGGTTAGAATTAGTGTTGAGATTGACGATTTAGTATTAGGGTTAGAATCGAGCACATTAGGGATATAGTTATGGTTAGAATGCAGTGCATTTAGGGTTAGGGATAGGGTTAGGATAACGGTTATGTTTAGGGTGAGGGTTAGAATCGAGTGCATTTAAGGATAGTGTTAGGGTTAGAGTTTGGTTAGGGTTAGATTTCTTAGAATCGACGGTTAGGGTTAGGGTTGAGGTTAGGGTTAGGCTTAGGGTTCGGGTTAGGGTTAGGGTTAGAATCAAGGGCATTTTTAGTGTTAAGGTTAGGGTTAGGGTTAGGTTTAGAGCGCATGCAGGGGTAGGGGTAGGAGTAGCGTTAAGATTAGGGTTAGGGTTGTTGTTGGTAGAATTGAGGTTCAGGTTTAGGCTTAGGGTCAGGATTGCCTTTTGGGTTAGAATCGAGTGCATTTAGGCTGAAGGTTACTGTTGAGATTGACGAATTAGTGTTAGGGTTAGAATCAAGAACATTACAGTTAGAGTTCTGGTTAGAATTGAGTGCATTTAGGGTTAGGCTTAGGCTTATGGTTACGGTTATGTTTAGGGTGAGGGTTAGAATCAAGTGCATTTAAGGATAGTGTTAGGGTTAGACTTAGGTTTCGGGTTAGCTTTCGTAGAATCGAGGGTTAGGCTTCGGGTTAGGCTTAGGGTGAGGGTTAGGGTTAGAATCAAGCACAGTTTTAGTGTTAGCGTTAGGGTGAGGGTTAGGGTTAATGTGCTTTTAGGGCTAGTGGTAGGGGTATGGTTAGGATTAGGGTTAAGGTTTGTGTTGGTAGAATCGAGGTTTAGGTTTAGGCTTAGGGTCAGGATTGCATTTTGGATCAGAATCGAGTTTATTCAGGCTTTGGGTTAGTGTTCAAATTGACAATTTAGTGTTAGGGTTTGAATCGAGCACATTTAGGGTTAGAGTTATGGTTAGAATTTAGTGCATTTAGGGTTAGGGTTGGGGTTAGGTTTAAGGTCAGGGTTAGAATCGAGAGCATTTAAGGATAGAGCTAGGGTTAGAGTTAGGTTTAGCGTTCGCTTTCATAGAATCGAGGGTTAGGCTCAAGGTTAGGCTTAGGGTTAGAATCAGGCGCATTTTTACTGTTCTGGTTTTCGTTAGGGTATGGCATAGAGTGCATTTAGGGGTAGGGGTAGGAGTAGGGTTAGGATTAGGGTTAAGGTTTGTGTTGGTAGAATCGAAGTTTAGGGTTAGGCTTTGGGGCAGGAATGGCTTTTGGGTTAGAATCCAGTGCATTTAGGCTTGGGGATAGTGTTGAAATTGTCGATTTAGTTTTAAGGTTAGAATCGAGCACAGTTAGGGTTAGAGTTATGCTTAGAATTCAGTGCATTTGGCTTTGGGATTAGGGTTAGGGGTAGGGTTCGTGTTAGGTTTAGGGTCAGGGTTAGAATCAAGAGCATTTAAGGATAGTGCTAGGGTTAGAGTCAGGTTTAGCGTTCGCTTTCATAGAATCGAGGGTTAGGCTCAAGATTAGGCTTAGGGTTAGGGTTAGGGTTAGAATCAGGCGCATTTTTACTGTTCTGGTTTTCGTTAGGGTATGGCTTAGAGTGCATTTAGGGGTAGGGGTAGGAGTAGGGTTAGGATTAGGGTTAAGGTTTGTGTTGGTAGAATCGAAGTTTAAGGTTAGGCTTAGGGTCAGGAATGGCTATTGGGTTAGAATCCAGTGCATTTAGGCTTAGGGATAGTGTTGAAATTGACGATTTAGTTTTAGCGTTAGAATCAAGCACATTTAGGGATAGAGTTATGGTTAGAATTCGTTAGGGTTACGGTTAGTGTTAGGGTTAGTGGAATGGTTAGAGTGCATTTAGCGGTACGTGTTGGGGCACGGTTAGAATTAAGGTTAGGGTTAGTGTTGGTAGAATCGAGGTTTAGGGTTAGGCTCAGGGTCAGGATTGCCTTTTGGGTTAGAATCGAGTGCATGTAGGTTTAAGGTTACTGTTGAGATTGACGAATTAGTGTTAGGGTTAGAATCAAGAACATTACAGTTAGAGTTGTGGTTAGAATCCAGTGCATTTAGGGTTAGGCTTAGGCTTATGGTTACGGTTATGTATGGGTGAGGGTTAGAATCGAGTGCATTTAAGGATAGTGTTAGGGTTAGAGCCCGGTTTAGGGTTAGCTTTCGTAGAATAGAGGGTTAGGCTCCGGGTCAAGGTTAGCGTTAGGGTTAGGGTTAGAATCAGGCGCAATTTTAGTGTTATGGTTGGGGTTAGGGTATGGCTTAGAGTGCATTTAGGAGTAGGGGTAGGAGTAGGGTTAGGATTAATCTTAAGGTTTGTGTTGGTAGGATTGAGGTTTAAGGTTAGGCTAAGGGTCAGGATTGCCTTTGGGTTAGAATCGAGTGCATTTAGGGTTAGAGTTAGTGTTGAGATTGACGATTAAGTATTAGGGTTAGAATCGAGCACTTTGGTGTTAGTGTTATGGTTAGAAACCAGTGCATTTAGGGTTGGGGATAGGGTTAGGATAACGGTTAGGTTTAGGGTGAGGTTTAGAATCGAGTGCATTTAAGGATAGTGTTAGGGTTAGAGTTAGGTTTAGGTTTACCTTTCGTAGAATCGAGGGTTAGGGTTCGGGTTAGGGTTACCTTTAGGGTTAGGGTTAGAATCAGGTGCAATTTTAGTGTTATGATTGGGTTTAGGGTATGGCTTCGAGTGCATTTAGGGGTAGGGGTAGGAGTAGGATTAGGATTAGTCTTACGGTTTGTGTTGGTAGAATCGAGGTTTAAGGTTAGGCTAAGGGCAGGATTGCCTTTTGAGTTAGAATCGAGGGCATTTAGGGTTAGAGTTAGTGTTGAGATTGACGATTTAGTATTAGGGTTAGAATCGAGCACATTAGGGATAGAGTTATGGTTAGAATGCAGTGCATTTAGGGTTAGGGATAGGGTTAGGATAACGGTTATGTTTAGGGTGAGGGTTAGAATCGAGTGCATTTAAGGATAGTGTTAGGGTTAGAGTTTTGTTAGGGTTAGATTTCTTAGAATCGACGGTTATGGTTAGGGTTGAGGTTAGGGTTAGGCTTAGGGTTCGGGTTAGGGTTAGGGTTAGAATCAAGGGCATTTTTAGTGTTAAGGTTAGGGTTAGGGTTAGGTTTAGAGGGCATGCAGGGGTAGGGGTAGGAGTAGGGTTAAGATTAGGGTTAGGGTTGTTGTTGGTAGAATTGAGGTTCAGGATTAGGCTTAGGGTCAGGATTTCCTTTTGGGTTAGAATCGAGTGCATTTAGGCTGAAGGTTACTGTTGAGATTGACGAATTAGTGTTAGGGTTAGAATCAAGAACATTACAGTTAGAGTTCTGGTTAGAATTCAGTGCATTTAGGGTTAGGCTTAGGCTTATGGTTACGGTTATGTTTAGGGTGAGGGTTAGAATCGAGTGCATTTAAGGATAGTGTTAGGGTTAGACTTAGGTTTCGGGTTAGCTTTCTTAGAATCGAGGGTTAGGCTTCGGGTTAGGCTTAGGGTGAGGGTTAGGGTTAGAATCAAGCACAGTTTTAGTGTTACCGTAAGGGTGATGGTTAGGGTTAAAGTGCTTTTAGGGCTAGTGGTAGGGGTAGGGTTAGGATTAGGGTTAAGGTTTGTGTTGGTAGAATCGAGGTTTAGGTTTAGGCTTAGGGTCAGGATTGCATTTTGGATCAGAATCGAGTTTATTCAGGCTTTGGGTTAGTGTTCAAATTGACAATTTAGTGTTAGGGTTTGAATCGAGCACATTTAGGGTTAGAGTTATGGTTAGAATTTAGTGCATTTAGGGTTAGGGTTAGGGTTAGGTTTAAGGTCAGGGTTAGAATCGAGAGCATTTAAGGATAGAGCTAGGGTTAGAGTTAGGTTTAGCGTTCGCTTTCATAGAATCGAGCGTTAGGCTCAAGGTTAGGCTTAGGGTTAGAATCAAGCGCATTTTTACTGTTCTGGTTTTCGTTAGGGTATGGCTTAGAGTGAATTTAGGGGTAGGGGTAGGAGTAGGGTTAGGATTAGGGTTAAGGTTTGTGTTGGTAGAATCGAAGTTTAGGGTTAGGCTTTGGGGCAGGAATGGCTTTTGTGTTAGAATCCAGTGCATTTAGGCTTGGGGATAGTGTTGAAATTGTCGATTTAGTTTTAAGTTTAGAATCGAGCACAGTTAGGGTTAGAGTTATGCTTAGAATTCAGTGAATTTGGCTTTAGGATTAGGGTTAGGTGTAGGGTTCGTGTTAGGTTCAGAGTCAGGGTTAGAATCAAGAGCATTTAAGGATAGTGCTAGGGTTAGAGTTAGGTTTAGCGTTCGCTTTCATAGAATCGAGGGTTAGGCTGAAGGTTAGGCTTAGGGTTAGGGTTAGGGTTAGAATCAGGCGCATTTTTACTGTTCTGGTTTTCGTTAGGGTATGGCTTAGAGTGCATTTAGGGGTAGGGGTAGGAGTAGGGTTAGGATTAGGGTTAAGGTTTGTGTTGGTAGAATCGAAGTTTAGGGTTAGGCTTAGGGTCAGGAATGGCTTTTGGGTTAGAATCCAGTGCATTTAGGCTTAGGGATAGTGTTGAAATTGATGATTTACTTTTATCGTTAGAATCAAGCACATTTAGGGATAGAGTTATGGTTAGAATTCGTTAGGGTTACGTTTAGTGTTAGGGTTAGTGGAATGGTTAGAGTGCATTTAGCGGTAGGGGTTGGGGCACCGTTAGAATTAAGGTTAGGGTTAGTGTTGGTAGAATCGAGGTTTAGGGGTAGGCTCAGATTCAGGATTGCCTTTTGTGTTAGAATCGAGTGCATTTAGGTTTAAGGTTACTGTTGAGATTGACGAATTAGTGTTAGGGTTAGAATCAAGAACATTACAGTTAGAGTTGTGGTTAGAATCCAGTGCATTTAGGGTTAGGCTTAGGCTTAGGGTTACGGTTATGTTTAGGGTGAGGGTTAGAATCGAGTGCATTTAAGGATAGTGTTAGGGTTAGAGTCCGGTTTAGGGTTAGCTTTCGTAGAATAGAGGGTTAGGCTTCGGGTTAAGGTTAGCGTTAGGGTTAGGGTTAGAATCAGGCGCAATTTTAGTGTTATGGTTGGGGTTAGGGTATGGCTTAGAGTGCATTTAGGGGTAGGGGTAGGAGTAAGGTTAGGATTAGTCTTAAGGTTTGTGTTGGTAGAATTGAGGTTTAAGGTTAGGCTAAGGGTCAGGATTGCCTTTGGGTTAGAATCGAGTGCATTTAGGCTGAAGGTTACTGTTGAGATTGACGAATTAGTGTTAGGGTTAGAATCAAGAATATTACAGTTAGAGTTATGGTTAGAACTCAGTGCATTTAGGGTTAGGCTTAGGCTTATGGTTACGGTTATGTTTAGGGTGAGGGTTAGAATCGAGTGCATTTAAGGATAGTGTTAGGGTTAGACTTAGGTTTCGGGTTAGCTTTCGTAGAATCGAGGGTTAGGCTCAAGGTTAGGCTTAGGGTTAGGGTTGGGGTTAGAATCAGGCGCATTTTTACTGTTCTGGTTTTCGTTAGGGTATGGCATAGAGTGCATTTAGGGGTAGGGGTAGGAGTAGGGTTAGGATTAGGGTTAAGGTTTGTGTTGGTAGAATCGAAGTTTAGGGTTAGGCTTTGGGTCAGGAATGGCTTTTGGGTTAGAATCCAGTGCATTTAGGCTTGGGGATAGTGTTGAAATTGACGATTTAGTTTTAGCGTTAGAATCAAGCACATTTAGGGATAGAGTTATGGTTAGAATTCGTTAGGGTTACGGTTAGTGTTAGGGTTAGTGGAATGGTTAGAGTGCATTTAGCGGTACGTGTTGGGGCACGGTTAGAATTAAGGTTAGGGTTAGTGTTGGTAGAATTGAGGTTTAGGGTTAGGCTCAGGGTCAGGATTGCCTTTTGGGTTAGAATCGAGTGCATGTAGGTTTAAGGTTACTGTTGAGATTGACGAATTAGTGTTAGGGTTAGAATCAAGAACATTACAGTTAGAGTTGTGGTTAGAATCCAGTGCATTTAGGGTTAGGCTTAGGCTTAGGGTTACGGTTATGTTTAGGGTGAGGGTTAGAATCGAGTGCATTTAAGGATAGTGTTAGGGTTAAAGCCCGGTTTAGGGTTAGCTTTCGTAGAATAGAGGGTTAGGCTCCGGGTTAAGGTTAGCGTTAGGGTTAGGGTTAGAATCAGGCGCAATTTTAGTGTTATGGTTGGGGTTAGGGTATGGCTTAGAGTGCATTTAGGGGTAGGGGTAGGAGTAGGGTTAGGATTAGTCTTAAGGTTTGTGTTGGTAGGATTGAGGTTTAAGGTTAGGCTAAGGGTCAGGATTGCCTTTGGGTTAGAATCGAGTGCATTTAGGGTTAGAGTTAGTGTTGAGATTGACGATTAAGTATTAGAGTTAGAATCGAGCACATTAGGGATAGAGTTATGGTTAAAATGCAGTGCATTTAGGGTTAGGGAAAGGGTTAGGATAACGGTTATGTTTAGGGTGAGGGTTAGAATCGAGTGCATTTAAGGATAGTGTTAGGATTAGAATTTGGTTAGGGTTAGATTTCTTAGAATCGACGGTTAGGGTTAGGGTTGACGTTAGGGTTAGGGTTAGGGTTCGGGTTCGGGTTAGGGTTAGAATCAAAGGCATTTTTAGTGTTAAGGTTAGGGTTAGGGTTAGGGTTAGAGGGCATTCAGGGGTAGGAGTAGGAGTAGGGTTAGGATTAGGCGTAGGGTTTTTGTTGGTAGAATTGAGGTTCAGGCTTAGGCTTAGGGTCAGAATTGCCTTTGGGGTTAGAATCGAGTGCATTTAGGCTGAAGGTTACTGTTGAGATTGACGAATTAGTGTTAGGGTTAGAATCAAGAATATTACAGTTAGAGTTATGGTTAGAACTCAGTGCATTTAGGGTTAGGCTTAGGCTTATGGTTACGGTTATGTTTAGGGTGAGGGTTAGAATCGAGTGCATTTAAGGATAGTGTTAGGGTTAGACTTAGGTTTCGGGTTAGCTTTCGTAGAATCGAGGGTTAGGCTCAAGGTTAGGCTTAGGGTTAGGGTTAGGGTTAGAATCAGGCGCATTTTTACTGTTCTGGTTTTCGTTAGGGTAAGGCATAGAGTGCATTTAGGGGTAGGGGTAGGAGTAGGATTAGGATTAGGGTTAAGGTTTGTGTTGGTAGAATCGAAGTTTAGAGTTAGGCTTTGGGTCAGGAATGGCTTTTGGGTTAGAATCCAGTGCATTTAGGCTTGGGGATAGTGTTGAAATTGTCGATTTAGTTTTAAGGTTAGAATCGAGCACAGTTAGGGTTAGACTTATGCTTAGAATTCAGTGCATTTGGCTTTGGGATTAGGGTTAGGGGTAGGGTTCATGTTAGGTTTAGGGTCAGGGTTAGAATCAAGAGCATTTAAGGATAGTGCTAGGGTTAGAGTCAGGTTTAGCGTTCGCTTTCATAGAATCGAGGGTTAGGCTCAAGATTAGGCTTAGGGTTAGGGTTAGGGTTAGAATCAGGCGCATTTTTACTGTTCTGGTTTTCGTTAGGGTATGGCTTAGAGTGCATTTAGGGGTAGGGGTAGGAGTAGGGTTAGGATTAGGGTTAAGGTTTGTGTTGGTAGAATCGAAGTTTAGGGTTAGGCTTAGGGTCAGGAATGGCTATTGGGTTAGAATCCAGTGCATTTAGGCTTAGGGATAG
Organism: Notamacropus eugenii; assembly: GCF_028372415.1. Taxonomy (NCBI): domain Eukaryota; kingdom Metazoa; phylum Chordata; class Mammalia; order Diprotodontia; family Macropodidae; genus Notamacropus; species Notamacropus eugenii. Next base: position 194,237 of record NW_027325104.1, read on the forward strand.
TGTTGAAATTGACGATTTAGTTTTAGCGTTAGAATCAAGCACATTTAGGGATAGAGTTATGGTTAGAATTCGTTAGGGTTACGGTTAGTGTTAGGGTTAGTGGAATGGTTAGAGTGCATTTAGCGGTACGTGTTGGGGCACGGTTAGAATTAAGGTTAGGGTTAGTGTTGGTAGAATCGAGGTTTAGGGTTAGGCTCAGGGTCAGGATTGCCTTTTGGGTTAGAATCGAGTGCATGTAGGTTTAAGGTTACTGTTGAGATTGACGAATTAGTGTTAGGGTTAGAATCAAGAACATTACAGTTAGAGTTGTGGTTAGAATCCAGTGCATTTAGGGTTAGGCTTAGGCTTAGGGTTACGGTTATGTTTAGGGTGAGGGTTAGAATCGAGTGCATTTAAGGATAGTGTTAGGGTTAGAGCCCGGTTTAGGGTTAGCTTTCGTAGAATAGAGGGTTAGGCTCCGGGTCAAGGTTAGCGTTAGGGTTAGGGTTAGAATCAGGCGCAATTTTAGTGTTATGGTTGTGGTTAGGGTATGGCTTAGAGTGCATTTAGGGGTAGGGGTAGGAGTAGGGTTAGGATTAGTCTTAAGGTTTGTGTTGGTAGGATTGAGGTTTAAGGTTAGGCTAAGGGTCAGGATTGCCTTTGGGTTAGAATCGAGTGCATTTAGGGTTAGAGTTAGTGTTGAGATTGACGATTAAGTATTAGGGTTAGAATCGAGCACATTGGTGTTAGTGTTATGGTTAGAATCCAGTGCATTTAGGGTTGGGGATAGGGTTAGGATAACGGTTATGTTTAGGGTGAGGTTTAGAATCGAGTGCATTTAAGGGTAGTGTTAGGGTTAGAGTTAGGTTTAGGTTTAGCTTTCGTAGAATCGAGGGTTAGGGTTCGGGTTAGGGTTACCTTTAGGGTTAGGGTTAGAATCAGGTGCAATTTTAGTGTTATGATTGGGTTTAGGGTATGGCTTCGAGTGCATTTAGGGGTAGGGGTAGGAGTAGGATTAGGATTAGTCTTACGGTTTGTGTTGGTAGAATCGAGGTTTAAGGTTAGGCTAAGGGCAGGATTGCCTTTTGAGTTAGAATCGAGGGCATTTAGGGTTAGAGTTAGTGTTGAGATTGACGATTTAGCATTAGGGTTAGAATCGAGCACATTAGGGATAGAGTTATGGTTAGAATGCAGTGCATTTAGGGTTAGGGATAGGGTTAGGATAACGGTTATGTTTAGGGTGAGGGTTAGAATCGAGTGCATTTAAGGATAGTGTTAGGGTTAGAGTTTGGTTAGGGTTAGATTTCTTAGAATCGACGGTTAGGGTTAGGGTTGAGGTTAGGGTTAGGCTTAGGGTTCGGGTTAGGGTTAGGGTTAGAATCAAGGGCATTTTTAGTGTTAAGGTTAGGGTTAGGGTTAGGTTTAGAGGGCATGCAGGGGTAGGGGTAGGAGTAGGGTTAAGATTAGGGTTAGGGTTGTTGTTGGTAGAATTGAGGTTCAGGTTTAGGCTTAGGGTCAGGATTGCCTTTTGGGTTAGAATCGAGTGCATTTAGGCTGAAGGTTACTGTTGAGATTGACGAATTAGTGTTAGGGTTAGAATCAAGAACATTACAGTTAGAGTTATGGTTAGAATTCAGTGCATTTAGGGTTAGGCTTAGGCTTATGGTTACGGTTATGTTTAGGGTGAGGGTTAGAATCGAGTGCATTTAAGGATAGTGTTAGGGTTAGACTTAGGTTTCGGCTTAGCTTTCGTAGAATCGAGGGTTAGGCTTCGGGTTAGGCTTAGGGTGAGGGTTAGGGTTAGAATCAAGCACAGTTTTAGTGTTAGCGTAAGGGTGATGGTTAGGGTTAAAGTGCTTTTAGGGCTAGTGGTAAGGGTAGGGTTAGGATTAGGGTTAAGGTTTGTGTTCGTAGAATCGAGGTTTAGGTTTAGGCTTAGGGTCAGGATTGCATTTTGGATCAGAATCGAGTTTATTCAGGCTTTGGGTTAGTGTTCAAATTGACAACTTAGTGTTAGGGTTTGAATCCAGCACATTGAGGGTTAGAGCTATGGTTAGAATTTAGTGCATTTAGGGTTAGGGTTAGGGTTAGGTTTAAGGTCAGGGTTAGAATCGAGAGCATTTAAGGATAGAGCTAGGGTTAGAGTTAGGTTTAGCGTTCGCTTTCATAGAATCGAGCGTTAGGCTCAAGGTTAGGCTTAGGGTTAGAATCAAGCGCATTTTTACTGTTCTGGTTTTCGTTAGGGTATGGCTTAGAGTGAATTTAGGGGTAGGGGTAGGAGTAGGGTTAGGATTAGGGTTAAGGTTTGTGTTGGTAGAATCGAAGTTTAGGGTTAGGCTTTGGGGCAGGAATGGCTTTTGGGTTAGAATCCAGTGCATTTAGGCTTGGGGATAGTGTTGAAATTGTCGATTTAGTTTTAAGGTTAGAATCGAGCACAGTTAGGGTTAGAGTTATGCTTAGAATTCAGTGAATTTGGCTTTAGGATTAGGGTTAGGTGTAGGGTTCGTGTTAGGTTTAGAGTCAGGGTTAGAATCAAGAGCATTTAAGGATAGTGCTAGGGTTAGAGTTAGGTTTAGCGTTCGCTTTCATAGACTCGAGGGTTAGGCTGAAGGTTAGGCTTAGGGTTAGGGTTAGGGTTAGAATCAGGCGCATTTTTACTGTTCTGGTTTTCGTTAGGGTATGGCTTAGAGTGCATTTAGGGGTAGGGGTAGGAGTAGGGTTAGGATTAGGGTTAAGGTTTGTGTTGGTAGAATCGAAGTTTAGGGTTAGGCTTAGGGTCAGGAATGGCTTTTGGGTTAGAATCCAGTGCATTTAGGCTTAGGGATAGCGTTGAAATTGACGATTTACTTTTAGCGTTAAAATCAAGCACATTTAGGGATAGAGTTATGGTTAGAATTCGTTAGGGTTACGTTTAGTGTTAGGGTTAGTGGAATGGTTAGAGTGCATTTAGCGGTAGGGGTTGGGGCACCGTTAGAATTAAGGTTAGGGTTAGTGTTGGTAGAATCGAGGTTTAGGGTTAGGCTCAGAGTCAGGATTGCCTTTTGGGTTAGAATCGAGTGCATTTAGGTTTAAGGTTACTGTTGAGATTGACGAATTAGTGTTAGGGTTAGAATCAAGAACATTACAGTTAGAGTTGTGGTTAGAATCCAGTGCATTTAGGGTTAGGCTTAGGCTTAGGGTTACGGTTATGTTTAGGGTGAGGGTTAGAATCGAGTGCATTTAAGGATAGTGTTAGGGTTAGAGTCCGGTTTAGGGTTAGCTTTCGTAGAATAGAGGGTTAGGCTCCGGGTCAAGGTTAGCGTTAGGGTTAGGGTTAGAATCAGGCGCAATTTTAGTGTTATGGTTGGGGTTAGGGTATGGCTTAGAGTGCATTTAGGGGTAGGGGTAGGAGTAGGGTTAGGATTAGTCTTAAGGTTTGTGTTGGTAGGATTGAGGTTTAAGGTTAGGCTAAGGGTCAGGATTGCCTTTGGGTTAGAATCGAGTGCATTTAGGGTTAGAGTTAGTGTTGAGATTGACGATTAAGTATTAGGGTTAGAATCGAGCACATTGGTGTTAGTGTTATGGTTAGAATCCAGTGCATTTAGGGTTGGGGATAGGGTTAGGATAACGGTTATGTTTAGGGTGAGGGTTAGAATCGAGAGCATTTAAGGATAGAGCTAGGGTTAGAGTTAGGTTTAGCGTTCGCTTTCATAGAATCGAGCGTTAGGCTCAAGGTTAGGCTTAGGGTTAGAATCAAGCGCATTTTTACTGTTCTGGTTTTCGTTAGGGTATGGCTTAGAGTGAATTTAGGGGTAGGGGTAGGAGTAGGGTTAGGATTAGGGTTAAGGTTTGTGTTGGTAGAATCGAAGTTTAGGGTTAGGCTTTGGGGCAGGAATGGCTTTTGGGTTAGAATCCAGTGCATTTAGGCTTGGGGATAGTGTTGAAATTGTCGATTTAGTTTTAAGGTTAGAATCGAGCACAGTTAGGGTTAGAGTTATGCTTAGAATTCAGTGCATTTGGCTTTAGGATTAGGGTTAGGTGTAGGGTTCGTGTTAGGTTTAGAGTCAGGGTTAGAATCAAGAGCATTTAAGGATAGTGCTAGGGTTAGAGTTAGGTTTAGCGTTCGCTTTCATAGAATCGAGGGTTAGGCTGAAGGTTAGGCTTAGGGTTAGGGTTAGGGTTAGAATCAGGCGCATTTTTACTGTTCTGGTTTTCGTTAGGGTATGGCTTAGAGTGCATTTAGGGGTAGGGGTAGGAGTAGGGTTAGGATTAGAGTTAAGGTTTGTGTTGGTAGAATCTAAGTTTAGGGTTAGGCTTAGGGTCAGGAATGGCTTTTGGGTTAGAATCCAGTGCATTTAGGCTTAGGGATAGTGTTGAAATTGACGATTTACTTTTAGCGTTAGAATCAAGCACATTTAGGGATAGAGTTATGGTTAGAATTCGTTAGGGTTACGTTTAGTGTTAGGGTTAGTGGAATGGTTAGAGTGCATTTAGCGGTAGGGGTTGGGGCACCGTTAGAATTAAGGTTAGGGTTAGTGTTGGTAGAATCGAGGTTTAGGGTTAGGCTCAGAGTCAGGATTGCCTTTTGGGTTAGAATCGAGTGCATTTAGGTTTAAGGTTACTGTTGAGATTGACGAATTAGTGTTAGGGTTAGAATCAAGAACATTACAGTTAGAGTTGTGGTTAGAATCCAGTGCATTTAGGGTTAGGCTTAGGCTTAGGGTTACGGTTATGTTTAGGGTGAGGGTTAGAATCGAGTGCATTTAAGGATAGTGTTAGGGTTAGAGTCCGGTTTAGGGTTAGCTTTCGTAGAATAGAGGGTTAGGCTTTGGGTTAAGGTTAGCGTTAGGGTTAGGGTTAGAATCAGGCGCAATTTTAGTGTTATGGTTGGGGTTAGGGTATGGCTTAGAGTGCATTTAGGGGTAGGGGTAGGAGTAGGGTTAGGATTAGTCTTAAGGTTTGTCTTGGTAGAATTGAGGTTTAAGGTTAGGCTAAGGGTCAGGATTGCCTTTGGGTTAGAATCGAGTGCATTTAGGGTTAGAGTTAGTGTTGAGATTGACGATTAAGTATTAGGGTTAGAATCGAGCACATTAGGGATAGAGTTATGGTTAAAATGCAGTGCATTTAGGGTTAGGGAAAGGGTTAGGATAACGGTTATGTTTAGGGTGAGGGTTAGAATCGAGAGCATTTAAGGATAGAGCTAGGGTTAGAGTTAGGTTTAGCGTTCGCTTTCATAGAATCGAGCGTTAGGCTCAAGGTTAGGCTTAGGGTTAGAATCAAGCGCATTTTTACTGTTCTGGTTTTCGTTAGGGTATGGCTTAGAGTGAATTTAGGGGTAGGGGTAGGAGTAGGGTTAGGATTAGGGTTAAGGTTTGTGTTGGTAGAATCGAAGTTTAGGGTTAGGCTTTGGGGCAGGAATGGCTTTTGGGTTAGAATCCAGTGCATTTAGGCTTGGGGATAGTGTTGAAATTGTCGATTTAGTTTTAAGGTTAGAATCGAGCACAGTTAGGGTTAGAGTTATGCTTAGAATTCAGTGCATTTGGCTTTAGGATTAGGGTTAGGTGTAGGGTTCGTGTTAGGTTTAGAGTCAGGGTTAGAATCAAGAGCATTTAAGGATAGTGCTAGGGTTAGAGTTAGGTTTAGCGTTCGCTTTCATAGACTCGAGGGTTAGGCTGAAGGTTAGGCTTAGGGTTAGGGTTAGGGTTAGAATCAGGCGCATTTTTACTGTTCTGGTTTTCGTTAGGGTATGGCTTAGAGTGCATTTAGGGGTAGGGGTAGGAGTAGGGTTAGGATTAGGGTTAAGGTTTGTGTTGGTAGAATCTAAGTTTAGGGTTAGGCTTAGGGTCAGGAATGGCTTTTGGGTTAGAATCCAGTGCATTTAGGCTTAGGGATAGTGTTGAAATTGACGATTTAGTTTTAGCGTTAGAATCAAGCACATTTAGGGATAGAGTTATGGTTAGAATTCGTTAGGGTTACGTTTAGTGTTAGGGTTAGTGGAATGGTTAGAGTGCATTTAGCGGTAGGGGTTGGGGCACCGTTAGAATTAAGGTTAGGGTTAGTGTTGGTAGAATCGAGGTTTAGGGTTAGGCTCAGAGTCAGGATTGCCTTTTGGGTTAGAATCGAGTGCATTTAGGTTTAAGGTTACTGTTGAGATTGACGAATTAGTGTTAGGGTTAGAATCAAGAACATTACAGTTAGAGTTGTGGTTAGAATCCAGTGCATTTAGGGTTAGGCTTAGGCTTAGGGTTACGGTTATGTTTAGGGTGAGGGTTAGAATCGAGTGCATTTAAGGATAGTGTTAGGGTTAGAGTCCGGTTTAGGGTTAGCTTTCGTAGAATAGAGGGTTAGGCTTTGGGTTAAGGTTAGCGTTAGGGTTAGGGTTAGAATCAGGCGCAATTTTAGTGTTATGGTTGGGGTTAGGGTATGGCTTAGAGTGCATTTAGGGGTAGGGGTAGGAGTAGGGTTAGGATTAGTCTTAAGGTTTGTCTTGGTAGAATTGAGGTTTAAGGTTAGGCTAAGGGTCAGGATTGCCTTTGGGTTAGAATCGAGTGCATTTAGGGTTAGAGTTAGTGTTGAGATTGACGATTAAGTATTAGGGTTAGAATCGAGCACATTAGGGATAGAGTTATGGTTAAAATGCAGTGCATTTAGGGTTAGGGAAAGGGTTAGGATAACGGTTATGTTTAGGGTGAGGGTTAGAATCGAGAGCATTTAAGGATAGAGCTAGGGTTAGAGTTAGGTTTAGCGTTCGCTTTCATAGAATCGAGCGTTAGGCTCAAGGTTAGGCTTAGGGTTAGAATCAAGCGCATTTTTACTGTTCTGGTTTTCGTTAGGGTATGGCTTAGAGTGAATTTAGGGGTAGGGGTAGGAGTAGGGTTAGGATTAGGGTTAAGGTTTGTGTTGGTAGAATCGAAGTTTAGGGTTAGGCTTTGGGGCAGGAATGGCTTTTGGGTTAGAATCCAGTGCATTTAGGCTTGGGGATAGTGTTGAAATTGTCGATTTAGTTTTAAGGTTAGAATCGAGCACAGTTAGGGTTAGAGTTATGCTTAGAATTCAGTGCATTTGGCTTTAGGATTAGGGTTAGGTGTAGGGTTCGTGTTAGGTTTAGAGTCAGGGTTAGAATCAAGAGCATTTAAGGATAGTGCTAGGGTTAGAGTTAGGTTTAGCGTTCGCTTTCATAGAATCGAGGGTTAGGCTGAAGGTTAGGCTTAGGGTTAGGGTTAGGGTTAGAATCAGGCGCATTTTTACTGTTCTGGTTTTCGTTAGGGTATGGCTTAGAGTGCATTTAGGGGTAGGGGTAGGAGTAGGGTTAGGATTAGGGTTAAGGTTTTTGTTGGTAGAATCTAAGTTTAGGGTTAGGCTTAGGGTCAGGAATGGCTTTTGGGTTAGAATCCAGTGCATTTAGGCTTAGGGATAGTGTTGAAATTGACGATTTACTTTTAGCGTTAGAATCAAGCACATTTAGGGATAGAGTTATGGTTAGAATTCGTTAGGGTTACGTTTAGTGTTAGGGTTAGTGGAATGGTTAGAGTGCATTTAGCGGTAGGGGTTGGGGCACCGTTAGAATTAAGGTTAGGGTTAGTGTTGGTAGAATCGAGGTTTAGGGTTAGGCTCAGAGTCAGGATTGCCTTTTGGGTTAGAATCGAGTGCATTTAGGTTTAAGGTTACTGTTGAGATTGACGAATTAGTGTTAGGGTTAGAATCAAGAACATTACAGTTAGAGTTGTGGTTAGAATCCAGTGCATTTAGGGTTAGGCTTAGGCTTAGGGTTACGGTTATGTTTAGGGTGAGGGTTAGAATCGAGTGCATTTAAGGATAGTGTTAGGGTTAGAGTCCGGTTTAGGGTTAGCTTTCGTAGAATAGAGGGTTAGGCTTTGGGTTAAGGTTAGCGTTAGGGTTAGGGTTAGAATCAGGCGCAATTTTAGTGTTATGGTTGGGGTTAGGGTATGGCTTAGAGTGCATTTAGGGGTAGGGGTAGGAGTAGGGTTAGGATTAGTCTTAAGGTTTGTCTTGGTAGAATTGAGGTTTAAGGTTAGGCTAAGGGTCAGGATTGCCTTTGGGTTAGAATCGAGTGCATTTAGGGTTAGAGTTAGTGTTGAGATTGACGATTAAGTATTAGGGTTAGAATCGAGCACATTAGGGATAGAGTTATGGTTAAAATGCAGTGCATTTAGGGTTAGGGAAAGGGTTAGGATAACGGTTATGTTTAGGGTGAGGGTTAGAATCGAGAGCATTTAAGGATAGAGCTAGGGTTAGAGTTAGGTTTAGCGTTCGCTTTCATAGAATCGAGCGTTAGGCTCAAGGTTAGGCTTAGGGTTAGAATCAAGCGCATTTTTACTGTTCTGGTTTTCGTTAGGGTATGGCTTAGAGTGAATTTAGGGGTAGGGGTAGGAGTAGGGTTAGGATTAGGGTTAAGGTTTGTGTTGGTAGAATCGAAGTTTAGGGTTAGGCTTTGGGGCAGGAATGGCTTTTGGGTTAGAATCCAGTGCATTTAGGCTTGGGGATAGTGTTGAAATTGTCGATTTAGTTTTAAGGTTAGAATCGAGCACAGTTAGGGTTAGAGTTATGCTTAGAATTCAGTGCATTTGGCTTTAGGATTAGGGTTAGGTGTAGGGTTCGTGTTAGGTTTAGAGTCAGGGTTAGAATCAAGAGCATTTAAGGATAGTGCTAGGGTTAGAGTTAGGTTTAGCGTTCGCTTTCATAGACTCGAGGGTTAGGCTGAAGGTTAGGCTTAGGGTTAGGGTTAGGGTTAGAATCAGGCGCATTTTTACTGTTCTGGTTTTCGTTAGGGTATGGCTTAGAGTGCATTTAGGGGTAGGGGTAGGAGTAGGGTTAGGATTAGGGTTAAGGTTTGTGTTGGTAGAATCTAAGTTTAGGGTTAGGCTTAGGGTCAGGAATGGCTTTTGGGTTAGAATCCAGTGCATTTAGGCTTAGGGATAGTGTTGAAATTGACGATTTAGTTTTAGCGTTAGAATCAAGCACATTTAGGGATAGAGTTATGGTTAGAATTCGTTAGGGTTACGTTTAGTGTTAGGGTTAGTGGAATGGTTAGAGTGCATTTAGCGGTAGGGGTTGGGGCACCGTTAGAATTAAGGTTAGGGTTAGTGTTGGTAGAATCGAGGTTTAGGGTTAGGCTCAGAGTCAGGATTGCCTTTTGGGTTAGAATCGAGTGCATTTAGGTTTAAGGTTACTGTTGAGATTGACGAATTAGTGTTAGGGTTAGAATCAAGAACATTACAGTTAGAGTTGTGGTTAGAATCCAGTGCATTTAGGGTTAGGCTTAGGCTTAGGGTTACGGTTATGTTTAGGGTGAGGGTTAGAATCGAGTGCATTTAAGGATAGTGTTAGGGTTAGAGTCCGGTTTAGGGTTAGCTTTCGTAGAATAGAGGGTTAGGCTTTGGGTTAAGGTTAGCGTTAGGGTTAGGGTTCGAATCAGGCGCAATTTTAGTGTTATGGTTGGGGTTAGGGTATGGCTTAGAGTGCATTTAGGGGTAGGGGTAGGAGTAGGGTTAGGATTAGTCTTAAGGTTTGTCTTGGTAGAATTGAGGTTTAAGGTTAGGCTAAGGGTCAGGATTGCCTTTGGGTTAGAATCGAGTGCATTTAGGGTTAGAGTTAGTGTTGAGATTGACGATTAAGTATTAGGGTTAGAATCGAGCACATTAGGGATAGAGTTATGGTTAAAATGCAGTGCATTTAGGGTTAGGGAAAGGGTTAGGATAACGGTTATGTTTAGGGTGAGGGTTAGAATCGAGAGCATTTAAGGATAGAGCTAGGGTTAGAGTTAGGTTTAGCGTTCGCTTTCATAGAATCGAGCGTTAGGCTCAAGGTTAGGCTTAGGGTTAGAATCAAGCGCATTTTTACTGTTCTGGTTTTCGTTAGGGTATGGCTTAGAGTGAATTTAGGGGTAGGGGTAGGAGTAGGGTTAGGATTAGGGTTAAGGTTTGTGTTGGTAGAATCGAAGTTTAGGGTTAGGCTTTGGGGCAGGAATGGCTTTTGGGTTAGAATCCAGTGCATTTAGGCTTGGGGATAGTGTTGAAATTGTCGATTTAGTTTTAAGGTTAGAATCGAGCACAGTTAGGGTTAGAGTTATGCTTAGAATTCAGTGCATTTGGCTTTAGGATTAGGGTTAGGTGTAGGGTTCGTGTTAGGTTTAGAGTCAGGGTTAGAATCAAGAGCATTTAAGGATAGTGCTAGGGTTAGAGTTAGGTTTAGCGTTCGCTTTCATAGAATCGAGGGTTAGGCTGAAGGTTAGGCTTAGGGTTAGGGTTAGGGTTAGAATCAGGCGCATTTTTACTGTTCTGGTTTTCGTTAGGGTATGGCTTAGAGTGCATTTAGGGGTAGGGGTAGGAGTAGGGTTAGGATTAGGGTTAAGGTTTGTGTTGGTAGAATCGAAGTTTAGGGTTAGGCTTAGGGTCAGGAATGGCTTTTGGGTTAGAATCCAGTGCATTTAGGCTTAGGGATAGTGTTGAAATTGACGATTTACTTTTAGCGTTAGAATCAAGCACATTTAGGGATAGAGTTATGGTTAGAATTCGTTAGGGTTACGTTTAGTGTTAGGGTTAGTGGAATGGTTAGAGTGCATTTAGCGGTAGGGGTTGGGGCACCGTTAGAATTAAGGTTAGGGTTAGTGTTGGTAGAATCGAGGTTTAGGGTTAGGCTCAGAGTCAGGATTGCCTTTTGGGTTAGAATCGAGTGCATTTAGGTTTAAGGTTACTGTTGAGATTGACGAATTAGTGTTAGGGTTAGAATCAAGAACATTACAGTTAGAGTTGTGGTTAGAATCCAGTGCATTTAGGGTTAGGCTTAGGCTTAGGGTTACGGTTATGTTTAGGGTGAGGGTTAGAATCGAGTGCATTTAAGGATAGTGTTAGGGTTAGAGTCCGGTTTAGGGTTAGCTTTCGTAGAATAGAGGGTTAGGCTTTGGGTTAAGGTTAGCGTTAGGGTTAGGGTTCGAATCAGGCGCAATTTTAGTGTTATGGTTGGGGTTAGGGTATGGCTTAGAGTGCATTTAGGGGTAGGGGTAGGAGTAGGGTTAGGATTAGTCTTAAGGTTTGTGTTGGTAGAATTGAGGTTTAAGGTTAGGCTAAGGGTCAGGATTGCCTTTGGGTTAGAATCGAGTGCATTTAGGGTTAGAGTTAGTGTTGAGATTGACGATTAAGTATTAGGGTTAGAATCGAGCACATTAGGGATAGAGTTATGGTTAAAATGCAGTGCATTTAGGGTTAGGGAAAGGGTTAGGATAACGGTTATGTTTAGGGTGAGGGTTAGAATCGAGAGCATTTAAGGATAGAGCTAGGGTTAGAGTTAGGTTTAGCGTTCGCTTTCATAGAATCGAGCGTTAGGCTCAAGGTTAGGCTTAGGGTTAGAATCAAGCGCATTTTTACTGTTCTGGTTTTCGTTAGGGTATGGCTTAGAGTGAATTTAGGGGTAGGGGTAGGAGTAGGGTTAGGATTAGGGTTAAGGTTTGTGTTGGTAGAATCGAAGTTTAGGGTTAGGCTTTGGGGCAGGAATGGCTTTTGGGTTAGAATCCAGTGCATTTAGGCTTGGGGATAGTGTTGAAATTGTCGATTTAGTTTTAAGGTTAGAATCGAGCACAGTTAGGGTTAGAGTTATGCTTAGAATTCAGTGCATTTGGCTTTAGGATTAGGGTTAGGTGTAGGGTTCGTGTTAGGTTTAGAGTCAGGGTTAGAATCAAGAGCATTTAAGGATAGTGCTAGGGTTAGAGTTAGGTTTAGCGTTCGCTTTCATAGAATCGAGGGTTAGGCTGAAGGTTAGGCTTAGGGTTAGGGTTAGGGTTAGAATCAGGCGCATTTTTACTGTTCTGGTTTTCGTTAGGGTATGGCTTAGAGTGCATTTAGGGGTAGGGGTAGGAGTAGGGTTAGGATTAGGGTTAAGGTTTGTGTTGGTAGAATCGAAGTTTAGGGTTAGGCTTAGGGTCAGGAATGGCTTTTGGGTTAGAATCCAGTGCATTTAGGCTTAGGGATAGTGTTGAAATTGACGATTTAGTTTTAGCGTTAGAATCAAGCACATTTAGGGATAGAGTTATGGTTAGAATTCGTTAGGGTTACGGTTAGTGTTAGGGTTAGTGGAATGGTTAGAGTGCATTTAGCGGTAGGGGTTGGGGCACCGTTAGAATTAAGGTTAGGGTTAGTGTTGGTAGAATCGAGGTTTAGGGTTAGGCTCAGAGTCAGGATTGCCTTTTGGGTTAGAATCGAGTGCATTTAGGTTTAAGGTTACTGTTGAGATTGACGAATTAGTGTTAGGGTTAGAATCAAGAACATTACAGTTAGAGTTGTGGTTAGAATCCAGTGCATTTAGGGTTAGGCTTAGGCTTAGGGTTACGGTTATGTTTAGGGTGAGGGTTAGAATCGAGTGCATTTAAGGATAGTGTTAGGGTTAGAGTCCGGTTTAGGGTTAGCTTTCGTAGAATAGAGGGTTAGGCTTTGGGTTAAGGTTAGCGTTAGGGTTAGGGTTCGAATCAGGCGCAATTTTAGTGTTATGGTTGGGGTTAGGGTATGGCTTAGAGTGCATTTAGGGGTAGGGGTAGGAGTAGGGTTAGGATTAGTCTTAAGGTTTGTCTTGGTAGAATTGAGGTTTAAGGTTAGGCTAAGGGTCAGGATTGCCTTTGGGTTAGAATCGAGTGCATTTAGGGTTAGAGTTAGTGTTGAGATTGACGATTAAGTATTAGGGTTAGAATCGAGCACATTAGGGATAGAGTTATGGTTAAAATGCAGTGCATTTAGGGTTAGGGAAAGGGTTAGGATAACGGTTATGTTTAGGGTGAGGGTTAGAATCGAGAGCATTTAAGGATAGAGCTAGGGTTAGAGTTAGGTTTAGCGTTCGCTTTCATAGAATCGAGCGTTAGGCTCAAGGTTAGGCTTAGGGTTAGAATCAAGCGCATTTTTACTGTTCTGGTTTTCGTTAGGGTATGGCTTAGAGTGAATTTAGGGGTAGGGGTAGGAGTAGGGTTAGGATTAGGGTTAAGGTTTGTGTTGGTAGAATCGAAGTTTAGGGTTAGGCTTTGGGGCAGGAATGGCTTTTGGGTTAGAATCCAGTGCATTTAGGCTTGGGGATAGTGTTGAAATTGTCGATTTAGTTTTAAGGTTAGAATCGAGCACAGTTAGGGTTAGAGTTATGCTTAGAATTCAGTGCATTTGGCTTTAGGATTAGGGTTAGGTGTAGGGTTCGTGTTAGGTTTAGAGTCAGGGTTAGAATCAAGAGCATTTAAGGATAGTGCTAGGGTTAGAGTTAGGTTTAGCGTTCGCTTTCATAGAATCGAGGGTTAGGCTGAAGGTTAGGCTTAGGGTTAGGGTTAGGGTTAGAATCAGGCGCATTTTTACTGTTCTGGTTTTCGTTAGGGTATGGCTTAGAGTGCATTTAGGGGTAGGGGTAGGAGTAGGGTTAGGATTAGGGTTAAGGTTTGTGTTGGTAGAATCGAAGTTTAGGGTTAGGCTTAGGGTCAGGAATGGCTTTTGGGTTAGAATCCAGTGCATTTAGGCTTAGGGATAGTGTTGAAATTGACGATTTAGTTTTAGCGTTAGAATCAAGCACATTTAGGGATAGAGTTATGGTTAGAATTCGTTAGGGTTACGGTTAGTGTTAGGGTTAGTGGAATGGTTAGAGTGCATTTAGCGGTAGGGGTTGGGGCACCGTTAGAATTAAGGTTAGGGTTAGTGTTGGTAGAATCGAGGTTTAGGGTTAGGCTCAGAGTCAGGATTGCCTTTTGGGTTAGAATCGAGTGCATTTAGGTTTAAGGTTACTGTTGAGATTGACGAATTAGTGTTAGGGTTAGAATCAAGAACATTACAGTTAGAGTTGTGGTTAGAATCCAGTGCATTTAGGGTTAGGCTTAGGCTTAGGGTTACGGTTATGTTTAGGGTGAGGGTTAGAATCGAGTGCATTTAAGGATAGTGTTAGGGTTAGAGTCCGGTTTAGGGTTAGCTTTCGTAGAATAGAGGGTTAGGCTTTGGGTTAAGGTTAGCGTTAGGGTTAGGGTTAGAATCAGGCGCAATTTTAGTGTTATGGTTCGGGTTAGGGTATGGCTTAGAGTGCATTTAGGGGTAGGGGTAGGAGTAGGGTTAGGATTAGTCTTAAGGTTTGTGTTGGTAGAATTGAGGTTTAAGGTTAGGCTAAGGGTCAGGATTGCCTTTGGGTTAGAATCGAGTGCATTTAGGGTTAGAGTTAGTGTTGAGATTGACGATTAAGTATTAGGGTTAGAATCGAGCACATTAGGGATAGAGTTATGGTTAAAATGCAGTGCATTTAGGGTTAGGGAAAGGGTTAGGATAACGGTTATGTTTAGGGTGAGGGTTAGAATCGAGTGCATTTAAGGATAGTGTTAGGGTTAGAGTTTGGTTAGGGTTAGATTTCTTAGAATCGACGGTTAGGGTTAGGGTTGAGGTTAGGGTTAGGGTTAGGTTTCGGGTTAGGGTTAGGGTTAGAATCAAAGGCATTTTTAGTGTTAAGGTTAGGGTTAGGGTTAGGGTTAGAGGGCATTCAGGGGTAGGAGTAGGAGTAGGGTTAGGATTAGGGGTAGGGTTTTTGTTGGTTGAAGTGAGGTTCAGGCTTAGGCTTAGGGTCAGGAATGCCTTTTGGGTTAGAATCGAGTGCATTTAGGCTGAAGGTTACTGTTGAGATTGACGAATTAGTGTTAGGGTTAGAATCAAGAACATTACAGTTAGAGTTATGGTTAGAATTCAGTGCATTTAGGGTTAGGCTTAGGCTTATGGTTACGGTTATGTTTAGGGTGAGGGTTAGAATCGAGTGCATTTAAGGATAGTGTTAGGGTTAGACTTAGGTTTCGGGTTAGCTTTCGTAGAATCGAGGGTTAGGCTTCGGGTTAGGCTTAGGGTGAGGGTTAGGGTTAGAATCAAGCACAGTTTTAGTGTTAGCGTAAGGGTGATGGTTAGGGTTAAAGTGCTTTTAGGGCTAGTGGTAGGGGTAGGGTTAGGATTAGGGTTAAGGTTTGTGTTGGTAGAATCGAGGTTTAGGTTTAGGCTTAGGGTCAGGATTGCATTTTGGATCAGAATCGAGTTTATTCAGGCTTTGGGTTAGTGTTCAAATTGACAATTTAGTGTTAGGGTTTGAATCGAGCACATTTAGGGTTAGAGTTATGGTTAGAATTTAGTGCATTTAGGGTTAGGGTTAGGGTTAGGTTTAAGGTCAGGGTTAGAATCGAGAGCATTTAAGGATAGAGCTAGGGTTAGAGTTAGGTTTAGCGTTCGCTTTCATAGAATCGAGCGTTAGGCTCAAGGTTAGGCTTAGGGTTAGAATCAAGCGCATTTTTACTGTTCTGGTTTTCGTTAGGGTATGGCTTAGAGTGAATTTAGGGGTAGGGGTAGGAGTAGGGTTAGGATTAGGGTTAAGGTTTGTGTTGGTAGAATCGAAGTTTAGGGTTAGGCTTTGGGGCAGGAATGGCTTTTGTGTTAGAATCCAGTGCATTTAGTCTTAGGGATAGTGTTGAAATTGACGATTTAGTTTTAGCGTTAGAATCAAGCACATTTAGGGATAGAGTTATGGTTAGAATTAGTTAGGGTTACGTTTAGTGTTAGGGTTAGTGGAATGGTTAGAGTGCATTTAGCGGTAGGGGTTGGGGCACCGTTAGAATTAAGGTTAGGGTTAGTGTTGGTAGAATCGAGGTTTAGGGTTAGGCTCAGAGTCAGGATTGCCTTTTGGGTTAGAATCGAGTGCATTTAGGTTTAAGGTTACTGTTGAGATTGACGAATTAGTGTTAGGGTTAGAATCAAGAACATTACAGTTAGAGTTGTGGTTAGAATCCAGTGCATTTAGGGTTAGGCTTAGGCTTAGGGTTACGGTTATGTTTAGGGTGAGGGTTAGAATCGAGTGCATTTAAGGATAGTGTTAGGGTTAGAGTCCGGTTTAGGGTTAGCTTTCGTAGAATAGAGGGTTAGGCTTTGGGTTAAGGTTAGCGTTAGGGTTAGGGTTCGAATCAGGCGCAATTTTAGTGTTATGGTTGGGGTTAGGGTATGGCTTAGAGTGCATTTAGGGGTAGGGGTAGGAGTAGGGTTAGGATTAGTCTTAAGGTTTGTGTTGGTAGAATTGAGGTTTAAGGTTAGGCTAAGGGTCAGGATTGCCTTTGGGTTAGAATCGAGTGCATTTAGGGTTAAAGTTAGTGTTGAGATTGACGATTAAGTATTAGGGTTAGAATCGAGCACATTAGGGATAGAGTTATGGTTAAAATGCAGTGCATTTAGGGTTAGGGAAAGGGTTAGGATAACGGTTATGTTTAGGGTGAGGGTTAGAATCGAGAGCATTTAAGGATAGAGCTAGGGTTAGAGTTAGGTTTAGCGTTCGCTTTCATAGAATCGAGCGTTAGGCTCAAGGTTAGGCTTAGGGTTAGAATCAAGCGCATTTTTACTGTTCTGGTTTTCGTTAGGGTATGGCTTAGAGTGAATTTAGGGGTAGGGGTAGGAGTAGGGTTAGGATTAGGGTTAAGGTTTGTGTTGGTAGAATCGAAGTTTAGGGTTAGGCTTTGAGGCAGGAATGGCTTTTGGGTTAGAATCCAGTGCATTTAGGCTTGGGGATAGTGTTGAAATTGTCGATTTAGTTTTAAGGTTAGAATCGAGCACAGTTAGGGTTAGAGTTATGCTTAGAATTCAGTGCATTTGGCTTTAGGATTAGGGTTAGGTGTAGGGTTCGTGTTAGGTTTAGAGTCAGGGTTAGAATCAAGAGCATTTAAGGATAGTGCTAGGGTTAGAGTTAGGTTTAGCGTTCGCTTTCATAGAATCGAGGGTTAGGCTGAAGGTTAGGCTTAGGGTTAGGGTTAGGGTTAGAATCAGGCGCATTTTTACTGTTCTGGTTTTCGTTAGGGTATGGCTTAGAGTGCATTTAGGGGTAGGGGTAGGAGTAGGGTTAGGATTAGGGTTAAGGTTTGTGTTGGTAGAATCGAAGTTTAGGGTTAGGCTTAGGGTCAGGAATGGCTTTTGGGTTAGAATCCAGTGCATTTAGGCTTAGGGATAGTGTTGAAATTGACGATTTACTTTTAGCGTTAGAATCAAGCACATTTAGGGATAGAGTTATGGTTAGAATTCGTTAGGGTTACGTTTAGTGTTAGGGTTAGTGGAATGGTTAGAGTGCATTTAGCGGTAGGGGTTGGGGCACCGTTAGAATTAAGGTTAGGGTTAGTGTTGGTAGAATCGAGGTTTAGGGTTAGGCTCAGAGTCAGGATTGCCTTTTGGGTTAGAATCGAGTGCATTTAGGTTTAAGGTTACTGTTGAGATTGACGAATTAGTGTTAGGGTTAGAATCAAGAACATTACAGTTAGAGTTGTGGTTAGAATCCAGTGCATTTAGGGTTAGGCTTAGGCTTAGGGTTACGGTTATGTTTAGGGTGAGGGTTAGAATCGAGTGCATTTAAGGATAGTGTTAGGGTTAGAGTCCGGTTTAGGGTTAGCTTTCGTAGAATAGAGGGTTAGGCTTTGGGTTAAGGTTAGCGTTAGGGTTAGGGTTCGAATCAGGCGCAATTTTAGTGTTATGGTTGGGGTTAGGGTATGGCTTAGAGTGCATTTAGGGGTAGGGGTAGGAGTAGGGTTAGGATTAGTCTTAAGGTTTGTGTTGGTAGAATTGAGGTTTAAGGTTAGGCTAAGGGTCAGGATTGCCTTTGGGTTAGAATCGAGTGCATTTAGGGTTAGAGTTAGTGTTGAGATTGACGATTAAGTATTAGGGTTAGAATCGAGCACATTAGGGATAGAGTTATGGTTAAAATGCAGTGCATTTAGGGTTAGGGAAAGGGTTAGGATAACGGTTATGTTTAGGGTGAGGGTTAGAATCGAGAGCATTTAAGGATAGAGCTAGGGTTAGAGTTAGGTTTAGCGTTCGCTTTCATAGAATCGAGCGTTAGGCTCAAGGTTAGGCTTAGGGTTAGAATCAAGCGCATTTTTACTGTTCTGGTTTTCGTTAGGGTATGGCTTAGAGTGAATTTAGGGGTAGGGGTAGGAGTAGGGTTAGGATTAGGGTTAAGGTTTGTGTTGGTAGAATCGAAGTTTAGGGTTAGGCTTTGGGTCAGGAATGGCTTTTGGGTTAGAATCCAGTGCATTTAGGCTTGGGGATAGTGTTGAAATTGTCGATTTAGTTTTAAGGTTAGAATCGAGCACAGTTAGGGTTAGAGTTATGCTTAGAATTCAGTGCATTTGGCTTTAGGATTAGGGTTAGGTGTAGGGTTCGTGTTAGGTTTAGAGTCAGGGTTAGAATCAAGAGCATTTAAGGATAGTGCTAGGGTTAGAGTTAGGTTTAGCGTTCGCTTTCATAGAATCGAGGGTTAGGCTGAAGGTTAGGCTTAGGGTTAGGGTTAGGGTTAGAATCAGGCGCATTTTTACTGTTCTGGTTTTCGTTAGGGTATGGCTTAGAGTGCATTTAGGGGTAGGGGTAGGAGTAGGGTTAGGATTAGGGTTAAGGTTTGTGTTGGTAGAATCGAAGTTTAGGGTTAGGCTTAGGGTCAGGAATGGCTTTTGGGTTAGAATCCAGTGCATTTAGGCTTAGGGATAGTGTTGAAATTGACGATTTACTTTTAGCGTTAGAATCAAGCACATTTAGGGATAGAGTTATGGTTAGAATTCGTTAGGGTTACGTTTAGTGTTAGGGTTAGTGGAATGGTTAGAGTGCATTTAGCGGTAGGGGTTGGGGCACCGTTAGAATTAAGGTTAGGGTTAGTGTTGGTAGAATCGAGGTTTAGGGTTAGGCTCAGAGTCAGGATTGCCTTTTGGGTTAGAATCGAGTGCATTTAGGTTTAAGGTTACTGTTGAGATTGACGAATTAGTGTTAGGGTTAGAATCAAGAACATTACAGTTAGAGTTGTGGTTAGAATCCAGTGCATTTAGGGTTAGGCTTAGGCTTAGGGTTACGGTTATGTTTAGGGTGAGGGTTAGAATCGAGTGCATTTAAGGATAGTGTTAGGGTTAGAGTCCGGTTTAGGGTTAGCTTTCGTAGAATAGAGGGTTAGGCTTTGGGTTAAGGTTAGCGTTAGGGTTAGGGTTCGAATCAGGCGCAATTTTAGTGTTATGGTTGGGGTTAGGGTATGGCTTAGAGTGCATTTAGGGGTAGGGGTAGGAGTAGGGTTAGGATTAGTCTTAAGGTTTGTGTTGGTAGAATTGAGGTTTAAGGTTAGGCTAAGGGTCAGGATTGCCTTTGGGTTAGAATCGAGTGCATTTAGGGTTAAAGTTAGTGTTGAGATTGACGATTAAGTATTAGGGTTAGAATCGAGCACATTAGGGATAGAGTTATGGTTAAAATGCAGTGCATTTAGGGTTAGGGAAAGGGTTAGGATAACGGTTATGTTTAGGGTGAGGGTTAGAATCGAGAGCATTTAAGGATAGAGCTAGGGTTAGAGTTAGGTTTAGCGTTCGCTTTCATAGAATCGAGCGTTAGGCTCAAGGTTAGGCTTAGGGTTAGAATCAAGCGCATTTTTACTGTTCTGGTTTTCGTTAGGGTATGGCTTAGAGTGAATTTAGGGGTAGGGGTAGGAGTAGGGTTAGGATTAGGGTTAAGGTTTGTGTTGGTAGAATCGAAGTTTAGGGTTAGGCTTTGGGGCAGGAATGGCTTTTGGGTTAGAATCCAGTGCATTTAGGCTTGGGGATAGTGTTGAAATTGTCGATTTAGTTTTAAGGTTAGAATCGAGCACAGTTAGGGTTAGAGTTATGCTTAGAATTCAGTGCATTTGGCTTTAGGATTAGGGTTAGGTGTAGGGTTCGTGTTAGGTTTAGAGTCAGGGTTAGAATCAAGAGCATTTAAGGATAGTGCTAGGGTTAGAGTTAGGTTTAGCGTTCGCTTTCATAGAATCGAGGGTTAGGCTGAAGGTTAGGCTTAGGGTTAGGGTTAGGGTTAGAATCAGGCGCATTTTTACTGTTCTGGTTTTCGTTAGGGTATGGCTTAGAGTGCATTTAGGGGTAGGGGTAGGAGTAGGGTTAGGATTAGGGTTAAGGTTTGTGTTGGTAGAATCGAAGTTTAGGGTTAGGCTTAGGGTCAGGAATGGCTTTTGGGTTAGAATCCAGTGCATTTAGGCTTAGGGATAGTGTTGAAATTGACGATTTAGTTTTAGCGTTAGAATCAAGCACATTTAGGGATAGAGTTATGGTTAGAATTCGTTAGGGTTACGTTTAGTGTTAGGGTTAGTGGAATGGTTAGAGTGCATTTAGCGGTAGGGGTTGGGGCACCGTTAGAATTAAGGTTAGGGTTAGTGTTGGTAGAATCGAGGTTTAGGGTTAGGCTCAGAGTCAGGATTGCCTTTTGGGTTAGAATCGAGTGCATTTAGGTTTAAGGTTACTGTTGAGATTGACGAATTAGTGTTAGGGTTAGAATCAAGAACATTACAGTTAGAGTTGTGGTTAGAATCCAGTGCATTTAGGGTTAGGCTTAGGCTTAGGGTTACGGTTATGTTTAGGGTGAGGGTTAGAATCGAGTGCATTTAAGGATAGTGTTAGGGTTAGAGTCCGGTTTAGGGTTAGCTTTCGTAGAATAGAGGGTTAGGCTTTGGGTTAAGGTTAGCGTTAGGGTTAGGGTTCGAATCAGGCGCAATTTTAGTGTTATGGTTGGGGTTAGGGTATGGCTTAGAGTGCATTTAGGGGTAGGGGTAGGAGTAGGGTTAGGATTAGTCTTAAGGTTTGTGTTGGTAGAATTGAGGTTTAAGGTTAGGCTAAGGGTCAGGATTGCCTTTGGGTTAGAATCGAGTGCATTTAGGGTTAAAGTTAGTGTTGAGATTGACGATTAAGTATTAGGGTTAGAATCGAGCACATTAGGGATAGAGTTATGGTTAAAATGCAGTGCATTTAGGGTTAGGGAAAGGGTTAGGATAACGGTTATGTTTAGGGTGAGGGTTAGAATCGAGAGCATTTAAGGATAGAGCTAGGGTTAGAGTTAGGTTTAGCGTTCGCTTTCATAGAATCGAGCGTTAGGCTCAAGGTTAGGCTTAGGGTTAGAATCAAGCGCATTTTTACTGTTCTGGTTTTCGTTAGGGTATGGCTTAGAGTGAATTTAGGGGTAGGGGTAGGAGTAGGGTTAGGATTAGGGTTAAGGTTTGTGTTGGTAGAATCGAAGTTTAGGGTTAGGCTTTGAGGCAGGAATGGCTTTTGGGTTAGAATCCAGTGCATTTAGGCTTGGGGATAGTGTTGAAATTGTCGATTTAGTTTTAAGGTTAGAATCGAGCACAGTTAGGGTTAGAGTTATGCTTAGAATTCAGTGCATTTGGCTTTAGGATTAGGGTTAGGTGTAGGGTTCGTGTTAGGTTTAGAGTCAGGGTTAGAATCAAGAGCATTTAAGGATAGTGCTAGGGTTAGAGTTAGGTTTAGCGTTCGCTTTCATAGAATCGAGGGTTAGGCTGAAGGTTAGGCTTAGGGTTAGGGTTAGGGTTAGAATCAGGCGCATTTTTACTGTTCTGGTTTTCGTTAGGGTATGGCTTAGAGTGCATTTAGGGGTAGGGGTAGGAGTAGGGTTAGGATTAGGGTTAAGGTTTGTGTTGGTAGAATCGAAGTTTAGGGTTAGGCTTAGGGTCAGGAATGGCTTTTGGGTTAGAATCCAGTGCATTTAGGCTTAGGGATAGTGTTGAAATTGACGATTTACTTTTAGCGTTAGAATCAAGCACATTTAGGGATAGAGTTATGGTTAGAATTCGTTAGGGTTACGTTTAGTGTTAGGGTTAGTGGAATGGTTAGAGTGCATTTAGCGGTAGGGGTTGGGGCACCGTTAGAATTAAGGTTAGGGTTAGTGTTGGTAGAATCGAGGTTTAGGGTTAGGCTCAGAGTCAGGATTGCCTTTTGGGTTAGAATCGAGTGCATTTAGGTTTAAGGTTACTGTTGAGATTGACGAATTAGTGTTAGGGTTAGAATCAAGAACATTACAGTTAGAGTTGTGGTTAGAATCCAGTGCATTTAGGGTTAGGCTTAGGCTTAGGGTTACGGTTATGTTTAGGGTGAGGGTTAGAATCGAGTGCATTTAAGGATAGTGTTAGGGTTAGAGTCCGGTTTAGGGTTAGCTTTCGTAGAATAGAGGGTTAGGCTTTGGGTTAAGGTTAGCGTTAGGGTTAGGGTTCGAATCAGGCGCAATTTTAGTGTTATGGTTGGGGTTAGGGTATGGCTTAGAGTGCATTTAGGGGTAGGGGTAGGAGTAGGGTTAGGATTAGTCTTAAGGTTTGTGTTGGTAGAATTGAGGTTTAAGGTTAGGCTAAGGGTCAGGATTGCCTTTGGGTTAGAATCGAGTGCATTTAGGGTTAGAGTTAGTGTTGAGATTGACGATTAAGTATTAGGGTTAGAATCGAGCACATTAGGGATAGAGTTATGGTTAAAATGCAGTGCATTTAGGGTTAGGGAAAGGGTTAGGATAACGGTTATGTTTAGGGTGAGGGTTAGAATCGAGAGCATTTAAGGATAGAGCTAGGGTTAGAGTTAGGTTTAGCGTTCGCTTTCATAGAATCGAGCGTTAGGCTCAAGGTTAGGCTTAGGGTTAGAATCAAGCGCATTTTTACTGTTCTGGTTTTCGTTAGGGTATGGCTTAGAGTGAATTTAGGGGTAGGGGTAGGAGTAGGGTTAGGATTAGGGTTAAGGTTTGTGTTGGTAGAATCGAAGTTTAGGGTTAGGCTTTGGGGCAGGAATGGCTTTTGGGTTAGAATCCAGTGCATTTAGGCTTGGGGATAGTGTTGAAATTGTCGATTTAGTTTTAAGGTTAGAATCGAGCACAGTTAGGGTTAGAGTTATGCTTAGAATTCAGTGCATTTGGCTTTAGGATTAGGGTTAGGTGTAGGGTTCGTGTTAGGTTTAGAGTCAGGGTTAGAATCAAGAGCATTTAAGGATAGTGCTAGGGTTAGAGTTAGGTTTAGCGTTCGCTTTCATAGAATCGAGGGTTAGGCTGAAGGTTAGGCTTAGGGTTAGGGTTAGGGTTAGAATCAGGCGCATTTTTACTGTTCTGGTTTTCGTTAGGGTATGGCTTAGAGTGCATTTAGGGGTAGGGGTAGGAGTAGGGTTAGGATTAGGGTTAAGGTTTGTGTTGGTAGAATCGAAGTTTAGGGTTAGGCTTAGGGTCAGGAATGGCTTTTGGGTTAGAATCCAGTGCATTTAGGCTTAGGGATAGTGTTGAAATTGACGATTTACTTTTAGCGTTAGAATCAAGCACATTTAGGGATAGAGTTATGGTTAGAATTCGTTAGGGTTACGTTTAGTGTTAGGGTTAGTGGAATGGTTAGAGTGCATTTAGCGGTAGGGGTTGGGGCACCGTTAGAATTAAGGTTAGGGTTAGTGTTGGTAGAATCGAGGTTTAGGGTTAGGCTCAGAGTCAGGATTGCCTTTTGGGTTAGAATCGAGTGCATTTAGGTTTAAGGTTACTGTTGAGATTGACGAATTAGTGTTAGGGTTAGAATCAAGAACATTACAGTTAGAGTTGTGGTTAGAATCCAGTGCATTTAGGGTTAGGCTTAGGCTTAGGGTTACGGTTATGTTTAGGGTGAGGGTTAGAATCGAGTGCATTTAAGGATAGTGTTAGGGTTAGAGTCCGGTTTAGGGTTAGCTTTCGTAGAATAGAGGGTTAGGCTTTGGGTTAAGGTTAGCGTTAGGGTTAGGGTTAGAATCAGGCGCAATTTTAGTGTTATGGTTGGGGTTAGGGTATGGCTTAGAGTGCATTTAGGGGTAGGGGTAGGAGTAGGGTTAGGATTAGTCTTAAGGTTTGTGTTGGTAGAATTGAGGTTTAAGGTTAGGCTAAGGGTCAGGATTGCCTTTGGGTTAGAATCGAGTGCATTTAGGGTTAAAGTTAGTGTTGAGATTGACGATTAAGTATTAGGGTTAGAATCGAGCACATTAGGGATAGAGTTATGGTTAAAATGCAGTGCATTTAGGGTTAGGGAAAGGGTTAGGATAACGGTTATGTTTAGGGTGAGGGTTAGAATCGAGAGCATTTAAGGATAGAGCTAGGGTTAGAGTTAGGTTTAGCGTTCGCTTTCATAGAATCGAGCGTTAGGCTCAAGGTTAGGCTTAGGGTTAGAATCAAGCGCATTTTTACTGTTCTGGTTTTCGTTAGGGTATGGCTTAGAGTGAATTTAGGGGTAGGGGTAGGAGTAGGGTTAGGATTAGGGTTAAGGTTTGTGTTGGTAGAATCGAAGTTTAGGGTTAGGCTTTGGGGCAGGAATGGCTTTTGGGTTAGAATCCAGTGCATTTAGGCTTGGGGATAGTGTTGAAATTGTCGATTTAGTTTTAAGGTTAGAATCGAGCACAGTTAGGGTTAGAGTTATGCTTAGAATTCAGTGCATTTGGCTTTAGGATTAGGGTTAGGTGTAGGGTTCGTGTTAGGTTTAGAGTCAGGGTTAGAATCAAGAGCATTTAAGGATAGTGCTAGGGTTAGAGTTAGGTTTAGCGTTCGCTTTCATAGAATCGAGGGTTAGGCTGAAGGTTAGGCTTAGGGTTAGGGTTAGGGTTAGAATCAGGCGCATTTTTACTGTTCTGGTTTTCGTTAGGGTATGGCTTAGAGTGCATTTAGGGGTAGGGGTAGGAGTAGGGTTAGGATTAGGGTTAAGGTTTGTGTTGGTAGAATCGAAGTTTAGGGTTAGGCTTAGGGTCAGGAATGGCTTTTGGGTTAGAATCCAGTGCATTTAGGCTTAGGGATAGTGTTGAAATTGACGATTTAGTTTTAGCGTTAGAATCAAGCACATTTAGGGATAGAGTTATGGTTAGAATTCGTTAGGGTTACGTTTAGTGTTAGGGTTAGTGGAATGGTTAGAGTGCATTTAGCGGTAGGGGTTGGGGCACCGTTAGAATTAAGGTTAGGGTTAGTGTTGGTAGAATCGAGGTTTAGGGTTAGGCTCAGAGTCAGGATTGCCTTTTGGGTTAGAATCGAGTGCATTTAGGTTTAAGGTTACTGTTGAGATTGACGAATTAGTGTTAGGGTTAGAATCAAGAACATTACAGTTAGAGTTGTGGTTAGAATCCAGTGCATTTAGGGTTAGGCTTAGGCTTAGGGTTACGGTTATGTTTAGGGTGAGGGTTAGAATCGAGTGCATTTAAGGATAGTGTTAGGGTTAGAGTCCGGTTTAGGGTTAGCTTTCGTAGAATAGAGGGTTAGGCTTTGGGTTAAGGTTAGCGTTAGGGTTAGGGTTAGAATCAGGCGCAATTTTAGTGTTATGGTTGGGGTTAGGGTATGGCTTAGAGTGCATTTAGGGGTAGGGGTAGGAGTAGGGTTAGGATTAGTCTTAAGGTTTGTGTTGGTAGAATTGAGGTTTAAGGTTAGGCTAAGGGTCAGGATTGCCTTTGGGTTAGAATCGAGTGCATTTAGGGTTAGAGTTAGTGTTGAGATTGACGATTAAGTATTAGGGTTAGAATCGAGCACATTAGGGATAGAGTTATGGTTAAAATGCAGTGCATTTAGGGTTAGGGAAAGGGTTAGGATAACGGTTATGTTTAGGGTGAGGGTTAGAATCGAGAGCATTTAAGGATAGAGCTAGGGTTAGAGTTAGGTTTAGCGTTCGCTTTCATAGAATCGAGCGTTAGGCTCAAGGTTAGGCTTAGGGTTAGAATCAAGCGCATTTTTACTGTTCTGGTTTTCGTTAGGGTATGGCTTAGAGTGAATTTAGGGGTAGGGGTAGGAGTAGGGTTAGGATTAGGGTTAAGGTTTGTGTTGGTAGAATCGAAGTTTAGGGTTAGGCTTTGGGTCAGGAATGGCTTTTGGGTTAGAATCCAGTGCATTTAGGCTTGGGGATAGTGTTGAAATTGTCGATTTAGTTTTAAGGTTAGAATCGAGCACAGTTAGGGTTAGAGTTATGCTTAGAATTCAGTGCATTTGGCTTTAGGATTAGGGTTAGGTGTAGGGTTCGTGTTAGGTTTAGAGTCAGGGTTAGAATCAAGAGCATTTAAGGATAGTGCTAGGGTTAGAGTTAGGTTTAGCGTTCGCTTTCATAGAATCGAGGGTTAGGCTGAAGGTTAGGCTTAGGGTTAGGGTTAGGGTTAGAATCAGGCGCATTTTTACTGTTCTGGTTTTCGTTAGGGTATGGCTTAGAGTGCATTTAGGGGTAGGGGTAGGAGTAGGGTTAGGATTAGGGTTAAGGTTTGTGTTGGTAGAATCGAAGTTTAGGGTTAGGCTTAGGGTCAGGAATGGCTTTTGGGTTAGAATCCAGTGCATTTAGGCTTAGGGATAGTGTTGAAATTGACGATTTACTTTTAGCGTTAGAATCAAGCACATTTAGGGATAGAGTTATGGTTAGAATTCGTTAGGGTTACGTTTAGTGTTAGGGTTAGTGGAATGGTTAGAGTGCATTTAGCGGTAGGGGTTGGGGCACCGTTAGAATTAAGGTTAGGGTTAGTGTTGGTAGAATCGAGGTTTAGGGTTAGGCTCAGAGTCAGGATTGCCTTTTGGGTTAGAATCGAGTGCATTTAGGTTTAAGGTTACTGTTGAGATTGACGAATTAGTGTTAGGGTTAGAATCAAGAACATTACAGTTAGAGTTGTGGTTAGAATCCAGTGCATTTAGGGTTAGGCTTAGGCTTAGGGTTACGGTTATGTTTAGGGTGAGGGTTAGAATTGAGTGCATTTAAGGATAGTGTTAGGGTTAGAGTCCGGTTTAGGGTTAGCTTTCGTAGAATAGAGGGTTAGGCTTTGGGTTAAGGTTAGCGTTAGGGTTAGGGTTCGAATCAGGCGCAATTTTAGTGTTATGGTTGGGGTTAGGGTATGGCTTAGAGTGCATTTAGGGGTAGGGGTAGGAGTAGGGTTAGGATTAGTCTTAAGGTTTGTGTTGGTAGAATTGAGGTTTAAGGTTAGGCTAAGGGTCAGGATTGCCTTTGGGTTAGAATCGAGTGCATTTAGGGTTAGAGTTAGTGTTGAGATTGACGATTAAGTATTAGGGTTAGAATCGAGCACATTAGGGATAGAGTTATGGTTAAAATGCAGTGCATTTAGGGTTAGGGAAAGGGTTAGGATAACGGTTATGTTTAGGGTGAGGGTTAGAATCGAGAGCATTTAAGGATAGAGCTAGGGTTAGAGTTAGGTTTAGCGTTCGCTTTCATAGAATCGAGCGTTAGGCTCAAGGTTAGGCTTAGGGTTAGAATCAAGCGCATTTTTACTGTTCTGGTTTTCGTTAGGGTATGGCTTAGAGTGAATTTAGGGGTAGGGGTAGGAGTAGGGTTAGGATTAGGGTTAAGGTTTGTGTTGGTAGAATCGAAGTTTAGGGTTAGGCTTTGGGGCAGGAATGGCTTTTGGGTTAGAATCCAGTGCATTTAGGCTTGGGGATAGTGTTGAAATTGTCGATTTAGTTTTAAGGTTAGAATCGAGCACAGTTAGGGTTAGAGTTATGCTTAGAATTCAGTGCATTTGGCTTTAGGATTAGGGTTAGGTGTAGGGTTCGTGTTAGGTTTAGAGTCAGGGTTAGAATCAAGAGCATTTAAGGATAGTGCTAGGGTTAGAGTTAGGTTTAGCGTTCGCTTTCATAGAATCGAGGGTTAGGCTGAAGGTTAGGCTTAGGGTTAGGGTTAGGGTTAGAATCAGGCGCATTTTTACTGTTCTGGTTTTCGTTAGGGTATGGCTTAGAGTGCATTTAGGGGTAGGGGTAGGAGTAGGGTTAGGATTAGGGTTAAGGTTTGTGTTGGTAGAATCGAAGTTTAGGGTTAGGCTTAGGGTCAGGAATGGCTTTTGGGTTAGAATCCAGTGCATTTAGGCTTAGGGATAGTGTTGAAATTGACGATTTACTTTTAGCGTTAGAATCAAGCACATTTAGGGATAGAGTTATGGTTAGAATTCGTTAGGGTTACGTTTAGTGTTAGGGTTAGTGGAATGGTTAGAGTGCATTTAGCGGTAGGGGTTGGGGCACCGTTAGAATTAAGGTTAGGGTTAGTGTTGGTAGAATCGAGGTTTAGGGTTAGGCTCAGAGTCAGGATTGCCTTTTGGGTTAGAATCGAGTGCATTTAGGTTTAAGGTTACTGTTGAGATTGACGAATTAGTGTTAGGGTTAGAATCAAGAACATTACAGTTAGAGTTGTGGTTAGAATCCAGTGCATTTAGGGTTAGGCTTAGGCTTAGGGTTACGGTTATGTTTAGGGTGAGGGTTAGAATCGAGTGCATTTAAGGATAGTGTTAGGGTTAGAGTCCGGTTTAGGGTTAGCTTTCGTAGAATAGAGGGTTAGGCTTTGGGTTAAGGTTAGCGTTAGGGTTAGGGTTCGAATCAGGCGCAATTTTAGTGTTATGGTTGGGGTTAGGGTATGGCTTAGAGTGCATTTAGGGGTAGGGGTAGGAGTAGGGTTAGGATTAGTCTTAAGGTTTGTGTTGGTAGAATTGAGGTTTAAGGTTAGGCTAAGGGTCAGGATTGCCTTTGGGTTAGAATCGAGTGCATTTAGGGTTAGAGTTAGTGTTGAGATTGACGATTAAGTATTAGGGTTAGAATCGAGCACATTAGGGATAGAGTTATGGTTAAAATGCAGTGCATTTAGGGTTAGGGAAAGGGTTAGGATAACGGTTATGTTTAGGGTGAGGGTTAGAATCGAGAGCATTTAAGGATAGAGCTAGGGTTAGAGTTAGGTTTAGCGTTCGCTTTCATAGAATCGAGCGTTAGGCTCAAGGTTAGGCTTAGGGTTAGAATCAAGCGCATTTTTACTGTTCTGGTTTTCGTTAGGGTATGGCTTAGAGTGAATTTAGGGGTAGGGGTAGGAGTAGGGTTAGGATTAGGGTTAAGGTTTGTGTTGGTAGAATCGAAGTTTAGGGTTAGGCTTTGGGGCAGGAATGGCTTTTGGGTTAGAATCCAGTGCATTTAGGCTTGGGGATAGTGTTGAAATTGTCGATTTAGTTTTAAGGTTAGAATCGAGCACAGTTAGGGTTAGAGTTATGCTTAGAATTCAGTGCATTTGGCTTTAGGATTAGGGTTAGGTGTAGGGTTCGTGTTAGGTTTAGAGTCAGGGTTAGAATCAAGAGCATTTAAGGATAGTGCTAGGGTTAGAGTTAGGTTTAGCGTTCGCTTTCATAGAATCGAGGGTTAGGCTGAAGGTTAGGCTTAGGGTTAGGGTTAGGGTTAGAATCAGGCGCATTTTTACTGTTCTGGTTTTCGTTAGGGTATGGCTTAGAGTGCATTTAGGGGTAGGGGTAGGAGTAGGGTTAGGATTAGGGTTAAGGTTTGTGTTGGTAGAATCTAAGTTTAGGGTTAGGCTTAGGGTCAGGAATGGCTTTTGGGTTAGAATCCAGTGCATTTAGGCTTAGGGATAGTGTTGAAATTGACGATTTACTTTTAGCGTTAGAATCAAGCACATTTAGGGATAGAGTTATGGTTAGAATTCGTTAGGGTTACGTTTAGTGTTAGGGTTAGTGGAATGGTTAGAGTGCATTTAGCGGTAGGGGTTGGGGCACCGTTAGAATTAAGGTTAGGGTTAGTGTTGGTAGAATCGAGGTTTAGGGTTAGGCTCAGAGTCAGGATTGCCTTTTGGGTTAGAATCGAGTGCATTTAGGTTTAAGGTTACTGTTGAGATTGACGAATTAGTGTTAGGGTTAGAATCAAGAACATTACAGTTAGAGTTGTGGTTAGAATCCAGTGCATTTAGGGTTAGGCTTAGGCTTAGGGTTACGGTTATGTTTAGGGTGAGGGTTAGAATCGAGTGCATTTAAGGATAGTGTTAGGGTTAGAGTCCGGTTTAGGGTTAGCTTTCGTAGAATAGAGGGTTAGGCTTTGGGTTAAGGTTAGCGTTAGGGTTAGGGTTCGAATCAGGCGCAATTTAGTGTTATGGTTGGGGTTAGGGTATGGCTTAGAGTGCATTTAGGGGTAGGGGTAGGAGTAGGGTTAGGATTAGTCTTAAGGTTTGTGTTGGTAGAATTGAGGTTTAAGGTTAGGCTAAGGGTCAGGATTGCCTTTGGGTTAGAATCGAGTGCATTTAGGGTTAGAGTTAGTGTTGAGATTGACGATTAAGTATTAGGGTTAGAATCGAGCACATTAGGGATAGAGTTATGGTTAAAATGCAGTGCATTTAGGGTTAGGGAAAGGGTTAGGATAACGGTTATGTTTAGGGTGAGGGTTAGAATCGAGTGCATTTAAGGATAGTGTTAGGGTTAGAGTTTAGTTAGGGTTAGATTTCTTAGAATCGACGGTTAGGGTTAGGGTTGAGGTTAGGGTTAGGCTTAGGGTTCGGGTTAGGGTTAGGGTTAGAATCAAAGGCATTTTTAGTGTTAAGGTTAGGGTTAGGGTTAGGGTTAGAGGGCATTCAGGGGTAGGAGTAGGAGTAGGGTTAGGATTAGGGGTAGGGTTTTTGTTGGTAGAATTGAGGTTCAGGCTTAGGTTAAAGGGTCAGGATTGCCTTTTGGGTTAGAATCGAGTGCATTTAGGCTGAAGGTTACTGTTGAGATTGACGAATTAGTGTTAGGGTTAGAATCAAGAACATTACAGTTAGAGTTATGGTTAGAATTCAGTGCATTTAGGGTTAGGCTTAGGCTTATGGTTACGGTTATGTTTAGGGTGAGGGTTAGAATCGAGTGCATTTAAAGATAGTGTTAGGGTTAGACTTAGGTTTCGGGTTAGCTTTCGTAGAATCGAGGGTTAGGCTTCGGGTTAGGCTTAGGGTGAGGGTTAGGGTTAGAATCAAGCACAGTTTTAGTGTTAGCGTAAGGGTGATGGTTAGGGTTAAAGTGCTTTTAGGGCTAGTGGTAGGGTAGGGTTAGGATTAGGGTTAAGGTTTGTGTTGGTAGAATCGAGGTTTAGGTTTAGGCTTAGGGTCAGGATTGCATTTTGGATCAGAATCGAGTTTATTCAGGCTTTGGGTTAGTGTTCAAATTGACAATTTAGTGTTAGGGTTTGAATCAAGCACATTTAGGGTTAGAGTTATGGTTAGAATTTAGTGCATTTAGGGTTAGGGTTAGGGTTAGGTTTAAGGTCAGGGTTAGAATCGAGAGCATTTAAGGATAGAGCTAGGGTTAGAGTTAGGTTTAGCGTTCGCTTTCATAGAATCGAGCGTTAGGCTCAAGGTTAGGCTTAGGGTTAGAATCAAGCGCATTTTTACTGTTCTGGTTTTCGTTAGGGTATGGCTTAGAGTGAATTTAGGGGTAGGGGTAGGAGTAGGGTTAGGATTAGGGTTAAGGTTTGTGTTGGTAGAATCGAAGTTTAGGGTTAGGCTTTGGGGCAGGAATGGCTTTTGTGTTAGAATCCAGTGCATTTAGGCTTGGGGATAGTGTTGAAATTGTCGATTTAGTTTTAAGGTTAGAATCGAGCACAGTTAGGGTTAGAGTTATGCTTAGAATTCAGTGCATTTGGCTTTAGGATTAGGGTTAGGTGTAGGGTTCGTGTTAGGTTTAGAGTCAGGGTTAGAATCAAGAGCATTTAAGGATAGTGCTAGGGTTAGAGTTAGGTTTAGCGTTCGCTTTCATAGAATCGAGGGTTAGGCTGAAGGTTAGGCTTAGGGTTAGGGTTAGGGTTAGAATCAGGCGCATTTTTACTGTTCTGGTTTTCGTTAGGGTATGGCTTAGAGTGCATTTAGGGGTAGGGGTAGGAGTAGGGTTAGGATTAGGGTTAAGGTTTGTGTTGGTAGAATCGAAGTTTAGGGTTAGGCTTAGGGTCAGGAATGGCTTTTGGGTTAGAATCCAGTGCATTTAGGCTTAGGGATAGTGTTGAAATTGACGATTTACTTTTAGCGTTAGAATCAAGCACATTTAGGGATAGAGTTATGGTTAGAATTCGTTAGGGTTACGTTTAGTGTTAGGGTTAGTGGAATGGTTAGAGTGCATTTAGCGGTAGGGGTTGGGGCACCGTTAGAATTAAGGTTAGGGTTAGTGTTGGTAGAATCGAGGTTTAGGGTTAGGCTCAGAGTCAGGATTGCCTTTTGGGTTAGAATCGAGTCCATTTAGGTTTAAGGTTACTGTTGAGATTGACGAATTAGTGTTAGGGTTAGAATCAAGAACATTACAGTTAGAGTTGTGGTTAGAATCCAGTGCATTTAGGGTTAGGCTTAGGCTTAGGGTTACGGTTATGTTTAGGGTGAGGGTTAGAATCGAGTGCATTTAAGGATAGTGTTAGGGTTAGAGTCCGGTTTAGGGTTAGCTTTCGTAGAATAGAGGGTTAGGCTTTGGGTTAAGGTTAGCGTTAGGGTTAGGGTTAGAATCAGGCGCAATTTTAGTGTTATGGTTGGGGTTAGGGTATGGCTTAGAGTGCATTTAGGGGTAGGGGTAGGAGTAGGGTTAGGATTAGTCTTAAGGTTTGTGTTGGTAGAATTGAGGTTTAAGGTTAGGCTAAGGGTCAGGATTGCCTTTGGGTTAGAATCGAGTGCATTTAGGGTTAAAGTTAGTGTTGAGATTGACGATTAAGTATTAGGGTTAGAATCGAGCACATTAGGGATAGAGTTATGGTTAAAATGCAGTGCATTTAGGGTTAGGGAAAGGGTTAGGATAACGGTTATGTTTAGGGTGAGGGTTAGAATCGAGAGCATTTAAGGATAGAGCTAGGGTTAGAGTTAGGTTTAGCGTTCGCTTTCATAGAATCGAGCGTTAGGCTCAAGGTTAGGCTTAGGGTTAGAATCAAGCGCATTTTTACTGTTCTGGTTTTCGTTAGGGTATGGCTTAGAGTGAATTTAGGGGTAGGGGTAGGAGTAGGGTTAGGATTAGGGTTAAGGTTTGTGTTGGTAGAATCGAAGTTTAGGGTTAGGCTTTGGGGCAGGAATGGCTTTTGGGTTAGAATCCAGTGCATTTAGGCTTGGGGATAGTGTTGAAATTGTCGATTTAGTTTTAAGGTTAGAATCGAGCACAGTTAGGGTTAGAGTTATGCTTAGAATTCAGTGCATTTGGCTTTAGGATTAGGGTTAGGTGTAGGGTTCGTGTTAGGTTTAGAGTCAGGGTTAGAATCAAGAGCATTTAAGGATAGTGCTAGGGTTAGAGTTAGGTTTAGCGTTCGCTTTCATAGAATCGAGGGTTAGGCTGAAGGTTAGGCTTAGGGTTAGGGTTAGGGTTAGAATCAGGCGCATTTTACTGTTCTGGTTTTCGTTAGGGTATGGCTTAGAGTGCATTTAGGGGTAGGGGTAGGAGTAGGGTTAGGATTAGGGTTAAGGTTTGTGTTGGTAGAATCGAAGTTTAGGGTTAGGCTTAGGGTCAGGAATGGCTTTTGGGTTAGAATCCAGTGCATTTAGGCTTAGGGATAGTGTTGAAATTGACGATTTACTTTTAGCGTTAGAATCAAGCACATTTAGGGATAGAGTTATGGTTAGAATTCGTTAGGGTTACGTTTAGTGTTAGGGTTAGTGGAATGGTTAGAGTGCATTTAGCGGTAGGGGTTGGGGCACCGTTAGAATTAAGGTTAGGGTTAGTGTTGGTAGAATCGAGGTTTAGGGTTAGGCTCAGAGTCAGGATTGCCTTTTGGGTTAGAATCGAGTGCATTTAGGTTTAAGGTTACTGTTGAGATTGACGAATTAGTGTTAGGGTTAGAATCAAGAACATTACAGTTAGAGTTGTGGTTAGAATCCAGTGCATTTAGGGTTAGGCTTAGGCTTAGGGTTACGGTTATGTTTAGGGTGAGGGTTAGAATCGAGTGCATTTAAGGATAGTGTTAGGGTTAGAGTCCGGTTTAGGGTTAGCTTTCGTAGAATAGAGGGTTAGGCTTTGGGTTAAGGTTAGCGTTAGGGTTAGGGTTAGAATCAGGCGCAATTTTAGTGTTATGGTTGGGGTTAGGGTATGGCTTAGAGTGCATTTAGGGGTAGGGGTAGGAGTAGGGTTAGGATTAGTCTTAAGGTTTGTGTTGGTAGAATTGAGGTTTAAGGTTAGGCTAAGGGTCAGGATTGCCTTTGGGTTAGAATCGAGTGCATTTAGGGTTAGAGTTAGTGTTGAGATTGACGATTAAGTATTAGGGTTAGAATCGAGCACATTAGGGATAGAGTTATGGTTAAAATGCAGTGCATTTAGGGTTAGGGAAAGGGTTAGGATAACGGTTATGTTTAGGGTGAGGGTTAGAATCGAGAGCATTTAAGGATAGAGCTAGGGTTAGAGTTAGGTTTAGCGTTCGCTTTCATAGAATCGAGCGTTAGGCTCAAGGTTAGGCTTAGGGTTAGAATCAAGCGCATTTTTACTGTTCTGGTTTTCGTTAGGGTATGGCTTAGAGTGAATTTAGGGGTAGGGGTAGGAGTAGGGTTAGGATTAGGGTTAAGGTTTGTGTTGGTAGAATCGAAGTTTAGGGTTAGGCTTTGGGGCAGGAATGGCTTTTGGGTTAGAATCCAGTGCATTTAGGCTTGGGGATAGTGTTGAAATTGTCGATTTAGTTTTAAGGTTAGAATCGAGCACAGTTAGGGTTAGAGTTATGCTTAGAATTCAGTGCATTTGGCTTTAGGATTAGGGTTAGGTGTAGGGTTCGTGTTAGGTTTAGAGTCAGGGTTAGAATCAAGAGCATTTAAGGATAGTGCTAGGGTTAGAGTTAGGTTTAGCGTTCGCTTTCATAGAATCGAGGGTTAGGCTGAAGGTTAGGCTTAGGGTTAGGGTTAGGGTTAGAATCAGGCGCATTTTTACTGTTCTGGTTTTCGTTAGGGTATGGCTTAGAGTGCATTTAGGGGTAGGGGTAGGAGTAGGGTTAGGATTAGGGTTAAGGTTTGTGTTGGTAGAATCGAAGTTTAGGGTTAGGCTTAGGGTCAGGAATGGCTTTTGGGTTAGAATCCAGTGCATTTAGGCTTAGGGATAGTGTTGAAATTGACGATTTAGTTTTAGCGTTAGAATCAAGCACATTTAGGGATAGAGTTATGGTTAGAATTCGTTAGGGTTACGTTTAGTGTTAGGGTTAGTGGAATGGTTAGAGTGCATTTAGCGGTAGGGGTTGGGGCACCGTTAGAATTAAGGTTAGGGTTAGTGTTGGTAGAATCGAGGTTTAGGGTTAGGCTCAGAGTCAGGATTGCCTTTTGGGTTAGAATCGAGTCCATTCAGGTTTAAGGTTACTGTTGAGATTGACGAATTAGTGTTAGGGTTAGAATCAAGAACATTACAGTTAGAGTTGTGGTTAGAATCCAGTGCATTTAGGGTTAGGCTTAGGCTTAGGGTTACGGTTATGTTTAGGGTGAGGGTTAGAATCGAGTGCATTTAAGGATAGTGTTAGGGTTAGAGTCCGGTTTAGGGTTAGCTTTCGTAGAATAGAGGGTTAGGCTTTGGGTTAAGGTTAGCGTTAGGGTTAGGGTTCGAATCAGGCGCAATTTTAGTGTTATGGTTGGGGTTAGG
Source organism: Notamacropus eugenii (assembly GCF_028372415.1). NCBI lineage: Eukaryota > Metazoa > Chordata > Mammalia > Diprotodontia > Macropodidae > Notamacropus > Notamacropus eugenii. The sequence goes on from NW_027325104.1 coordinate 229,311, forward strand.
GTATGGCTTAGAGTGCATTTAGGGGTAGGGGTAGGAGTAGGGTTAGGATTAGTCTTAAGGTTTGTGTTGGTAGAATTGAGGTTTAAGGTTAGGCTAAGGGTCAGGATTGCCTTTGGGTTAGAATCGAGTGCATTTAGGGTTAGAGTTAGTGTTGAGATTGACGATTAAGTATTAGGGTTAGAATCGAGCACATTAGGGATAGAGTTATGGTTAAAATGCAGTGCATTTAGGGTTAGGGAAAGGGTTAGGATAACGGTTATGTTTAGGGTGAGGGTTAGAATCGAGAGCATTTAAGGATAGAGCTAGGGTTAGAGTTAGGTTTAGCGTTCGCTTTCATAGAATCGAGCGTTAGGCTCAAGGTTAGGCTTAGGGTTAGAATCAAGCGCATTTTTACTGTTCTGGTTTTCGTTAGGGTATGGCTTAGAGTGAATTTAGGGGTAGGGGTAGGAGTAGGGTTAGGATTAGGGTTAAGGTTTGTGTTGGTAGAATCGAAGTTTAGGGTTAGGCTTTGGGGCAGGAATGGCTTTTGGTTAGAGAATCCAGTGCATTTAGGCTTGGGGATAGTGTTGAAATTGTCGATTTAGTTTTAAGGTTAGAATCGAGCACAGTTAGGGTTAGAGTTATGCTTAGAATTCAGTGCATTTGGCTTTAGGATTAGGGTTAGGTGTAGGGTTCGTGTTAGGTTTAGAGTCAGGGTTAGAATCAAGAGCATTTAAGGATAGTGCTAGGGTTAGAGTTAGGTTTAGCGTTCGCTTTCATAGAATCGAGGGTTAGGCTGAAGGTTAGGCTTAGGGTTAGGGTTAGGGTTAGAATCAGGCGCATTTTTACTGTTCTGGTTTTCGTTAGGGTATGGCTTAGAGTGCATTTAGGGGTAGGGGTAGGAGTAGGGTTAGGATTAGGGTTAAGGTTTGTGTTGGTAGAATCGAAGTTTAGGGTTAGGCTTAGGGTCAGGAATGGCTTTTGGGTTAGAATCCAGTGCATTTAGGCTTAGGGATAGTGTTGAAATTGACGATTTACTTTTAGCGTTAGAATCAAGCACATTTAGGGATAGAGTTATGGTTAGAATTCGTTAGGGTTACGTTTAGTGTTAGGGTTAGTGGAATGGTTAGAGTGCATTTAGCGGTAGGGGTTGGGGCACCGTTAGAATTAAGGTTAGGGTTAGTGTTGGTAGAATCGAGGTTTAGGGTTAGGCTCAGAGTCAGGATTGCCTTTTGGGTTAGAATCGAGTGCATTTAGGTTTAAGGTTACTGTTGAGATTGACGAATTAGTGTTAGGGTTAGAATCAAGAACATTACAGTTAGAGTTGTGGTTAGAATCCAGTGCATTTAGGGTTAGGCTTAGGCTTAGGGTTACGGTTATGTTTAGGGTGAGGGTTAGAATCGAGTGCATTTAAGGATAGTGTTAGGGTTAGAGTCCGGTTTAGGGTTAGCTTTCGTAGAATAGAGGGTTAGGCTTTGGGTTAAGGTTAGCGTTAGGGTTAGGGTTAGAATCAGGCGCAATTTTAGTGTTATGGTTGGGGTTAGGGTATGGCTTAGAGTGCATTTAGGGGTAGGGGTAGGAGTAGGGTTAGGATTAGTCTTAAGGTTTGTCTTGGTAGAATTGAGGTTTAAGGTTAGGCTAAGGGTCAGGATTGCCTTTGGGTTAGAATCGAGTGCATTTAGGGTTAGAGTTAGTGTTGAGATTGACGATTAAGTATTAGGGTTAGAATCGAGCACATTAGGGATAGAGTTATGGTTAAAATGCAGTGCATTTAGGGTTAGGGAAAGGGTTAGGATAACGGTTATGTTTAGGGTGAGGGTTAGAATCGAGAGCATTTAAGGATAGAGCTAGGGTTAGAGTTAGGTTTAGCGTTCGCTTTCATAGAATCGAGCGTTAGGCTCAAGGTTAGGCTTAGGGTTAGAATCAAGCGCATTTTTACTGTTCTGGTTTTCGTTAGGGTATGGCTTAGAGTGAATTTAGGGGTAGGGGTAGGAGTAGGGTTAGGATTAGGGTTAAGGTTTGTGTTGGTAGAATCGAAGTTTAGGGTTAGGCTTTGGGGCAGGAATGGCTTTTGGGTTAGAATCCAGTGCATTTAGGCTTGGGGATAGTGTTGAAATTGTCGATTTAGTTTTAAGGTTAGAATCGAGCACAGTTAGGGTTAGAGTTATGCTTAGAATTCAGTGCATTTGGCTTTAGGATTAGGGTTAGGTGTAGGGTTCGTGTTAGGTTTAGAGTCAGGGTTAGAATCAAGAGCATTTAAGGATAGTGCTAGGGTTAGAGTTAGGTTTAGCGTTCGCTTTCATAGAATCGAGGGTTAGGCTGAAGGTTAGGCTTAGGGTTAGGGTTAGGGTTAGAATCAGGCGCATTTTTACTGTTCTGGTTTTCGTTAGGGTATGGCTTAGAGTGCATTTAGGGGTAGGGGTAGGAGTAGGGTTAGGATTAGGGTTAAGGTTTGTGTTGGTAGAATCGAAGTTTAGGGTTAGGCTTAGGGTCAGGAATGGCTTTTGGGTTAGAATCCAGTGCATTTAGGCTTAGGGATAGTGTTGAAATTGACGATTTACTTTTAGCGTTAGAATCAAGCACATTTAGGGATAGAGTTATGGTTAGAATTCGTTAGGGTTACGTTTAGTGTTAGGGTTAGTGGAATGGTTAGAGTGCATTTAGCGGTAGGGGTTGGGGCACCGTTAGAATTAAGGTTAGGGTTAGTGTTGGTAGAATCGAGGTTTAGGGTTAGGCTCAGAGTCAGGATTGCCTTTTGGGTTAGAATCGAGTCCATTCAGGTTTAAGGTTACTGTTGAGATTGACGAATTAGTGTTAGGGTTAGAATCAAGAACATTACAGTTAGAGTTGTGGTTAGAATCCAGTGCATTTAGGGTTAGGCTTAGGCTTAGGGTTACGGTTATGTTTAGGGTGAGGGTTAGAATCGAGTGCATTTAAGGATAGTGTTAGGGTTAGAGTCCGGTTTAGGGTTAGCTTTCGTAGAATAGAGGGTTAGGCTTTGGGTTAAGGTTAGCGTTAGGGTTAGGGTTAGAATCAGGCGCAATTTTAGTGTTATGGTTGGGGTTAGGGTATGGCTTAGAGTGCATTTAGGGGTAGGGGTAGGAGTAGGGTTAGGATTAGTCTTAAGGTTTGTCTTGGTAGAATTGAGGTTTAAGGTTAGGCTAAGGGTCAGGATTGCCTTTGGGTTAGAATCGAGTGCATTTAGGGTTAGAGTTAGTGTTGAGATTGACGATTAAGTATTAGGGTTAGAATCGAGCACATTAGGGATAGAGTTATGGTTAAAATGCAGTGCATTTAGGGTTAGGGAAAGGGTTAGGATAACGGTTATGTTTAGGGTGAGGGTTAGAATCGAGAGCATTTAAGGATAGAGCTAGGGTTAGAGTTAGGTTTAGCGTTCGCTTTCATAGAATCGAGCGTTAGGCTCAAGGTTAGGCTTAGGGTTAGAATCAAGCGCATTTTTACTGTTCTGGTTTTCGTTAGGGTATGGCTTAGAGTGAATTTAGGGGTAGGGGTAGGAGTAGGGTTAGGATTAGGGTTAAGGTTTGTGTTGGTAGAATCGAAGTTTAGGGTTAGGCTTTGGGGCAGGAATGGCTTTTGGGTTAGAATCCAGTGCATTTAGGCTTGGGGATAGTGTTGAAATTGTCGATTTAGTTTTAAGGTTAGAATCGAGCACAGTTAGGGTTAGAGTTATGCTTAGAATTCAGTGCATTTGGCTTTAGGATTAGGGTTAGGTGTAGGGTTCGTGTTAGGTTTAGAGTCAGGGTTAGAATCAAGAGCATTTAAGGATAGTGCTAGGGTTAGAGTTAGGTTTAGCGTTCGCTTTCATAGAATCGAGGGTTAGGCTGAAGGTTAGGCTTAGGGTTAGGGTTAGGGTTAGAATCAGGCGCATTTTTACTGTTCTGGTTTTCGTTAGGGTATGGCTTAGAGTGCATTTAGGGGTAGGGGTAGGAGTAGGGTTAGGATTAGGGTTAAGGTTTGTGTTGGTAGAATCGAAGTTTAGGGTTAGGCTTAGGGTCAGGAATGGCTTTTGGGTTAGAATCCAGTGCATTTAGGCTTAGGGATAGTGTTGAAATTGACGATTTACTTTTAGCGTTAGAATCAAGCACATTTAGGGATAGAGTTATGGTTAGAATTCGTTAGGGTTACGTTTAGTGTTAGGGTTAGTGGAATGGTTAGAGTGCATTTAGCGGTAGGGGTTGGGGCACCGTTAGAATTAAGGTTAGGGTTAGTGTTGGTAGAATCGAGGTTTAGGGTTAGGCTCAGAGTCAGGATTGCCTTTTGGGTTAGAATCGAGTGCATTTAGGTTTAAGGTTACTGTTGAGATTGACGAATTAGTGTTAGGGTTAGAATCAAGAACATTACAGTTAGAGTTGTGGTTAGAATCCAGTGCATTTAGGGTTAGGCTTAGGCTTAGGGTTACGGTTATGTTTAGGGTGAGGGTTAGAATCGAGTGCATTTAAGGATAGTGTTAGGGTTAGAGTCCGGTTTAGGGTTAGCTTTCGTAGAATAGAGGGTTAGGCTTTGGGTTAAGGTTAGCGTTAGGGTTAGGGTTAGAATCAGGCGCAATTTTAGTGTTATGGTTGGGGTTAGGGTATGGCTTAGAGTGCATTTAGGGGTAGGGGTAGGAGTAGGGTTAGGATTAGTCTTAAGGTTTGTCTTGGTAGAATTGAGGTTTAAGGTTAGGCTAAGGGTCAGGATTGCCTTTGGGTTAGAATCGAGTGCATTTAGGGTTAGAGTTAGTGTTGAGATTGACGATTAAGTATTAGGGTTAGAATCGAGCACATTAGGGATAGAGTTATGGTTAAAATGCAGTGCATTTAGGGTTAGGGAAAGGGTTAGGATAACGGTTATGTTTAGGGTGAGGGTTAGAATCGAGAGCATTTAAGGATAGAGCTAGGGTTAGAGTTAGGTTTAGCGTTCGCTTTCATAGAATCGAGCGTTAGGCTCAAGGTTAGGCTTAGGGTTAGAATCAAGCGCATTTTTACTGTTCTGGTTTTCGTTAGGGTATGGCTTAGAGTGAATTTAGGGGTAGGGGTAGGAGTAGGGTTAGGATTAGGGTTAAGGTTTGTGTTGGTAGAATCGAAGTTTAGGGTTAGGCTTTGGGGCAGGAATGGCTTTTGGGTTAGAATCCAGTGCATTTAGGCTTGGGGATAGTGTTGAAATTGTCGATTTAGTTTTAAGGTTAGAATCGAGCACAGTTAGGGTTAGAGTTATGCTTAGAATTCAGTGCATTTGGCTTTAGGATTAGGGTTAGGTGTAGGGTTCGTGTTAGGTTTAGAGTCAGGGTTAGAATCAAGAGCATTTAAGGATAGTGCTAGGGTTAGAGTTAGGTTTAGCGTTCGCTTTCATAGAATCGAGGGTTAGGCTGAAGGTTAGGCTTAGGGTTAGGGTTAGGGTTAGAATCAGGCGCATTTTTACTGTTCTGGTTTTCGTTAGGGTATGGCTTAGAGTGCATTTAGGGGTAGGGGTAGGAGTAGGGTTAGGATTAGGGTTAAGGTTTGTGTTGGTAGAATCGAAGTTTAGGGTTAGGCTTAGGGTCAGGAATGGCTTTTGGGTTAGAATCCAGTGCATTTAGGCTTAGGGATAGTGTTGAAATTGACGATTTAGTTTTAGCGTTAGAATCAAGCACATTTAGGGATAGAGTTATGGTTAGAATTCGTTAGGGTTACGTTTAGTGTTAGGGTTAGTGGAATGGTTAGAGTGCATTTAGCGGTAGGGGTTGGGGCACCGTTAGAATTAAGGTTAGGGTTAGTGTTGGTAGAATCGAGGTTTAGGGTTAGGCTCAGAGTCAGGATTGCCTTTTGGGTTAGAATCGAGTCCATTCAGGTTTAAGGTTACTGTTGAGATTGACGAATTAGTGTTAGGGTTAGAATCAAGAACATTACAGTTAGAGTTGTGGTTAGAATCCAGTGCATTTAGGGTTAGGCTTAGGCTTAGGGTTACGGTTATGTTTAGGGTGAGGGTTAGAATCGAGTGCATTTAAGGATAGTGTTAGGGTTAGAGTCCGGTTTAGGGTTAGCTTTCGTAGAATAGAGGGTTAGGCTTTGGGTTAAGGTTAGCGTTAGGGTTAGGGTTCGAATCAGGCGCAATTTTAGTGTTATGGTTGGGGTTAGGGTATGGCTTAGAGTGCATTTAGGGGTAGGGGTAGGAGTAGGGTTAGGATTAGTCTTAAGGTTTGTGTTGGTAGAATTGAGGTTTAAGGTTAGGCTAAGGGTCAGGATTGCCTTTGGGTTAGAATCGAGTGCATTTAGGGTTAGAGTTAGTGTTGAGATTGACGATTAAGTATTAGGGTTAGAATCGAGCACATTAGGGATAGAGTTATGGTTAAAATGCAGTGCATTTAGGGTTAGGGAAAGGGTTAGGATAACGGTTATGTTTAGGGTGAGGGTTAGAATCGAGAGCATTTAAGGATAGAGCTAGGGTTAGAGTTAGGTTTAGCGTTCGCTTTCATAGAATCGAGCGTTAGGCTCAAGGTTAAGCTTAGGGTTAGAATCAAGCGCATTTTTACTGTTCTGGTTTTCGTTAGGGTATGGCTTAGAGTGAATTTAGGGGTAGGGGTAGGAGTAGGGTTAGGATTAGGGTTAAGGTTTGTGTTGGTAGAATCGAAGTTTAGGGTTAGGCTTTGGGGCAGGAATGGCTTTTGGGTTAGAATCCAGTGCATTTAGGCTTGGGGATAGTGTTGAAATTGTCGATTTAGTTTTAAGGTTAGAATCGAGCCCAGTTAGGGTTAGAGTTATGCTAAGAATTCAGTGCATTTGGCTTTAGGATTAGGGTTAGGTGTAGGGTTCGTGTTAGGTTTAGAGTCAGGGTTAGAATCAAGAGCATTTAAGGATAGTGCTAGGGTTAGAGTTAGGTTTAGCGTTCGCTTTCATAGAATCGAGGGTTAGGCTCAAGGTTAGGCTTAGGGTTAGGGTTAGGGTTAGAATCAGGCGCATTTTTACTGTTCTGGTTTTCGTTAGGGTATGGCTTAGAGTGCATTTAGGGGTAGGGGTAGGAGTAGGGTTAGGATTAGGGTTAAGGTTTGTGTTGGTAGAATCGAAGTTTAGGGTTAGGCTTAGGGTCAGGAATGGCTTTTGGGTTAGAATCCAGTGCATTTAGGGTTAGGGATAGTGTTGAAATTGACGATTTACTTTTAGCGTTAGAATCAAGCACATTTAGGGATAGAGTTATGGTTAGAATTCGTTAGGGTTACGTTTAGTGTTAGGGTTAGTGGAATGGTTAGAGTGCATTTAGCGGTAGGGGTTGGGGCACCGTTAGAATTAAGGTTAGGGTTAGTGTTGGTAGAATCGAGGTTTAGGGTTAGGCTCAGAGTCAGGATTGCCTTTTGGGTTAGAATCGAGTGCATTTAGGTTTAAGGTTACTGTTGAGATTGACGAATTAGTGTTAGGGTTAGAATCAAGAACATTACAGTTAGAGTTGTGGTTAGAATCCAGTGCATTTAGGGTTAGGCTTAGGCTTAGGGTTACGGTTATGTTTAGGGTGAGGGTTAGAATCGAGTGCATTTAAGGATAGTGTTAGGGTTAGAGTCCGGTTTAGGGTTAGCTTTCGTAGAATAGAGGGTTAGGCTTTGGGTTAAGGTTAGCGTTAGGGTTAGGGTTAGAATCAGGCGCAATTTTAGTGTTATGGTTGGGGTTAGGGTATGGCTTAGAGTGCATTTAGGGGTAGGGGTAGGAGTAGGGTTAGGATTAGTCTTAAGGTTTGTGTTGGTAGAATTGAGGTTTAAGGTTAGGCTAAGGGTCAGGATTGCCTTTGGGTTAGAATCGAGTGCATTTAGGGTTAGAGTTAGTGTTGAGATTGACGATTAAGTATTAGGGTTAGAATCGAGCACATTAGGGATAGAGTTATGGTTAAAATGCAGTGCATTTAGGGTTAGGGAAAGGGTTAGGATAACGGTTATGTTTAGGGTGAGGGTTAGAATCGAGAGCATTTAAGGATAGAGCTAGGGTTAGAGTTAGGTTTAGCGTTCGCTTTCATAGAATCGAGCGTTAGGCTCAAGGTTAGGCTTAGGGTTAGAATCAAGCGCATTTTTACTGTTCTGGTTTTCGTTAGGGTATGGCTTAGAGTGAATTTAGGGGTAGGGGTAGGAGTAGGGTTAGGATTAGGGTTAAGGTTTGTGTTGGTAGAATCGAAGTTTAGGGTTAGGCTTTGGGTCAGGAATGGCTTTTGGGTTAGAATCCAGTGCATTTAGGCTTGGGGATAGTGTTGAAATTGTCGATTTAGTTTTAAGGTTAGAATCGAGCCCAGTTAGGGTTAGAGTTATGCTTAGAATTCAGTGCATTTGGCTTTAGGATTAGGGTTAGGTGTAGGGTTCGTGTTAGGTTTAGAGTCAGGGTTAGAATCAAGAGCATTTAAGGATAGTGCTAGGGTTAGAGTTAGGTTTAGCGTTCGCTTTCATAGAATCGAGGGTTAGGCTGAAGGTTAGGCTTAGGGTTAGGGTTAGGGTTAGAATCAGGCGCATTTTTACTGTTCTGGTTTTCGTTAGGGTATGGCTTAGAGTGCATTTAGGGGTAGGGGTAGGAGTAGGGTTAGGATTAGGGTTAAGGTTTGTGTTGGTAGAATCGAAGTTTAGGGTTAGGCTTAGGGTCAGGAATGGCTTTTGGGTTAGAATCCAGTGCATTTAGGCTTAGGGATAGTGTTGAAATTGACGATTTACTTTTAGCGTTAGAATCAAGCACATTTAGGGATAGAGTTATGGTTAGAATTCGTTAGGGTTACGTTTAGTGTTAGGGTTAGTGGAATGGTTAGAGTGCATTTAGCGGTAGGGGTTGGGGCACCGTTAGAATTAAGGTTAGGGTTAGTGTTGGTAGAATCGAGGTTTAGGGTTAGGCTCAGAGTCAGGATTGCCTTTTGGGTTAGAATCGAGTCCATTTAGGTTTAAGGTTACTGTTGAGATTGACGAATTAGTGTTAGGGTTAGAATCAAGAACATTACAGTTAGAGTTGTGGTTAGAATCCAGTGCATTTAGGGTTAGGCTTAGGCTTAGGGTTACGGTTATGTTTAGGGTGAGGGTTAGAATCGAGTGCATTTAAGGATAGTGTTAGGGTTAGAGTCCGGTTTAGGGTTAGCTTTCGTAGAATAGAGGGTTAGGCTTTGGGTTAAGGTTAGCGTTAGGGTTAGGGTTCGAATCAGGAGCAATTTTAGTGTTATGGTTGGGGTTAGGGTATGGCTTAGAGTGCATTTAGGGGTAGGGGTAGGAGTAGGGTTAGGATTAGTCTTAAGGTTTGTGTTGGTAGAATTGAGGTTTAAGGTTAGGCTAAGGGTCAGGATTGCCTTTGGGTTAGAATCGAGTGCATTTAGGGTTAGAGTTAGTGTTGAGATTGACGATTAAGTATTAGGGTTAGAATCGAGCACATTAGGGATAGAGTTATGGTTAAAATGCAGTGCATTTAGGGTTAGGGAAAGGGTTAGGATAACGGTTATGTTTAGGGTGAGGGTTAGAATCGAGAGCATTTAAGGATAGAGCTAGGGTTAGAGTTAGGTTTAGCGTTCGCTTTCATAGAATCGAGCGTTAGGCTCAAGGTTAGGCTTAGGGTTAGAATCAAGCGCATTTTTACTGTTCTGGTTTTCGTTAGGGTATGGCTTAGAGTGAATTTAGGGGTAGGGGTAGGAGTAGGGTTAGGATTAGGGTTAAGGTTTGTGTTGGTAGAATCGAAGTTTAGGGTTAGGCTTTGGGGCAGGAATGGCTTTTGGGTTAGAATCCAGTGCATTTAGGCTTGGGGATAGTGTTGAAATTGTCGATTTAGTTTTAAGGTTAGAATCGAGCACAGTTAGGGTTAGAGTTATGCTTAGAATTCAGTGCATTTGGCTTTAGGATTAGGGTTAGGTGTAGGGTTCGTGTTAGGTTTAGAGTCAGGGTTAGAATCAAGAGCATTTAAGGATAGTGCTAGGGTTAGAGTTAGGTTTAGCGTTCGCTTTCATAGAATCGAGGGTTAGGCTGAAGGTTAGGCTTAGGGTTAGGGTTAGGGTTAGAATCAGGCGCATTTTTACTGTTCTGGTTTTCGTTAGGGTATGGCTTAGAGTGCATTTAGGGGTAGGGGTAGGAGTAGGGTTAGGATTAGGGTTAAGGTTTGTGTTGGTAGAATCGAAGTTTAGGGTTAGGCTTAGGGTCAGGAATGGCTTTTGGGTTAGAATCCAGTGCATTTAGGCTTAGGGATAGTGTTGAAATTGACGATTTACTTTTAGCGTTAGAATCAAGCACATTTAGGGATAGAGTTATGGTTAGAATTCGTTAGGGTTACGTTTAGTGTTAGGGTTAGTGGAATGGTTAGAGTGCATTTAGCGGTAGGGGTTGGGGCACCGTTAGAATTAAGGTTAGGGTTAGTGTTGGTAGAATCGAGGTTTAGGGTTAGGCTCAGAGTCAGGATTGCCTTTTGGGTTAGAATCGAGTGCATTTAGGTTTAAGGTTACTGTTGAGATTGACGAATTAGTGTTAGGGTTAGAATCAAGAACATTACAGTTAGAGTTGTGGTTAGAATCCAGTGCATTTAGGGTTAGGCTTAGGCTTAGGGTTACGGTTATGTTTAGGGTGAGGGTTAGAATCGAGTGCATTTAAGGATAGTGTTAGGGTTAGAGTCCGGTTTAGGGTTAGCTTTCGTAGAATAGAGGGTTAGGCTTTGGGTTAAGGTTAGCGTTAGGGTTAGGGTTCGAATCAGGCGCAATTTTAGTGTTATGGTTGGGGTTAGGGTATGGCTTAGAGTGCATTTAGGGGTAGGGGTAGGAGTAGGGTTAGGATTAGTCTTAAGGTTTGTGTTGGTAGAATTGAGGTTTAAGGTTAGGCTAAGGGTCAGGATTGCCTTTGGGTTAGAATCGAGTGCATTTAGGGTTCGAGTTAGTGTTGAGATTGACGATTAAGTATTAGGGTTAGAATCGAGCACATTAGGGATAGAGTTATGGTTAAAATGCAGTGCATTTAGGGTTAGGGAAAGGGTTAGGATAACGGTTATGTTTAGGGTGAGGGTTAGAATCGAGAGCATTTAAGGATAGAGCTAGGGTTAGAGTTAGGTTTAGCGTTCGCTTTCATAGAATCGAGCGTTAGGCTCAAGGTTAGGCTTAGGGTTAGAATCAAGCGCATTTTTACTGTTCTGGTTTTCGTTAGGGTATGGCTTAGAGTGAATTTAGGGGTAGGGGTAGGAGTAGGGTTAGGATTAGGGTTAAGGTTTGTGTTGGTAGAATCGAAGTTTAGGGTTAGGCTTTGGGTCAGGAATGGCTTTTGGGTTAGAATCCAGTGCATTTAGGCTTGGGGATAGTGTTGAAATTGTCGATTTAGTTTTAAGGTTAGAATCGAGCACAGTTAGGGTTAGAGTTATGCTTAGAATTCAGTGCATTTGGCTTTAGGATTAGGGTTAGGTGTAGGGTTCGTGTTAGGTTTAGAGTCAGGGTTAGAATCAAGAGCATTTAAGGATAGTGCTAGGGTTAGAGTTAGGTTTAGCGTTAGCTTTCATAGAATCGAGGGTTAGGCTGAAGGTTAGGCTTAGGGTTAGGGTTAGGGTTAGAATCAGGCGCATTTTTACTGTTCTGGTTTTCGTTAGGGTATGGCTTAGAGTGCATTTAGGGGTAGGGGTAGGAGTAGGGTTAGGATTAGGGTTAAGGTTTGTGTTGGTAGAATCGAAGTTTAGGGTTAGGCTTAGGGTCAGGAATGGCTTTTGGGTTAGAATCCAGTGCATTTAGGCTTAGGGATAGTGTTGAAATTGACGATTTAGTTTTAGCGTTAGAATCAAGCACATTTAGGGATAGAGTTATGGTTAGAATTCGTTAGGGTTACGTTTAGTGTTAGGGTTAGTGGAATGGTTAGAGTGCATTTAGCGTAGGGGTTGGGGCACCGTTAGAATTAAGGTTAGGGTTAGTGTTGGTAGAATCGAGGTTTAGGGTTAGGCTCAGAGTCAGGATTGCCTTTTGGGTTAGAATCGAGTGCATTTAGGTTTAAGGTTACTGTTGAGATTGACGAATTAGTGTTAGGGTTAGAATCAAGAACATTACAGTTAGAGTTGTGGTTAGAATCCAGTGCATTTAGGGTTAGGCTTAGGCTTAGGGTTACGGTTATGTTTAGGGTGAGGGTTAGAATCGAGTGCATTTAAGGATAGTGTTAGGGTTAGAGTCCGGTTTAGGGTTAGCTTTCGTAGAATAGAGGGTTAGGCTTCGAGTTAGGCTTAGGGTGAGGGTTAGGGTTAGGGTTAGAATCAGGCGCAATTTTAGTATTTTGGTTGGGGTTAGGGTATGGCTTAGAGTGCATTTAGGGGTAGGGGTAGGAGTAGGGTTAGGATTAGTCTTAAGGTTTGTGTTGGTAGGATTGAGGTTTAAGGTTAGGCTAAGGGTCAGGATTGCCTTTGGGTTAGAATCGAGTGCATTTAGGGTTAGAGTTAGTGTTGAGATTGACGATTAAGTACTAGGGTTAGAATCGAGCACATTGGTGTTAGTGTTATGATTAGAATCCAGTGCATTTAGGGTTGGGGATAGGGTTAGGATAACGGTTATGTTTAGGGTGAGGTTTAGAATCGAGTGCATTTAAGGATAGTGTTAGGGTTAGAGTTAGGTTTAGGTTTAGCTTTCGTAGAATCGAGGGTTAGGGTTCGGGTTAGGGTTACCTTTAGGGTTAGGGTTAGAATCAGGCGCAATTTTAGTGTTATGATTGGGGTTAGGGTATGGCTTCGAGTGCATTTAGGGGTAGGGGTAGGAGTAGGATTAGGATTAGTCTTACGGTTTGTGTTGGTAGAATCGAGGTTTAAGGTTGTGCTAAGGGCAGGATTGCCTTTTGGGTTAGAATCGAGGGCATTTAGGGTTAGAGTTAGTGTAGAGATTGACGATTAAGTATTAGGGTTAGAATCGAGCACATTGGTGTTAGTGTTATGGTTAGAATCCAGTGCATTTAGGGTTGGGGATAGGGTTAGGATAACGGTTATGTTTAGGGTGAGGTTTAGAATCGAGTGCATTTAAGGATAGTGTTAGGGTTAGAGTTAGGTTTAGGTTTAGCTTTCGTAGAATCCAGGGTTAGGGTTCGGGTTACGGTTACCTTTATGGTTAGGGTTAGAATCAGGTGCAATTTTAGTGTTATGATTGGGTTTAGGGTATGGCTTAGAGTGCATTTAGGGGTAGGGGTAGGAGTAGGATTAGGATTAGTCTTACGGTTTGTGTTGGTAGAATCGAGGTTTAAGGTTAGGCTAAGGGCAGGATTGCCTTTTGAGTTAGAATCGAGGGCATTTAGGGTTAGAGTTAGTGTTGAGATTGACGATTTAGTATTAGGGTTAGAATCGAGCACATTAGGGATAGAGTTATGGTTAGAATGCAGTGCATTTAGGGTTAGGGATAGGGTTAGGATAACGGTAATGTTAGGGTGAGGGTTAGAATCGAGTGCATTTAAGGATAGTGTTAGGGTTAGAGTTTGGTTAGGGTTAGATTTCTTAGAATCGACGGTTAGGGTTAGGGTTGAGGTTAGGGTTAGGCTTAGGGTTCGGGTTTGGGTTAGGGTTAGAATCAAGGGCATTTTTAGTGTTAAGGTTAGGGTTAGGGTTAGGTTTAGAGGGCATGCAGGGGTAGGGGTAGGAGTAGGGTTAAGATTAGGGTTAGGGTTGTTGTTGGTAGAATTGAGGTTCAGGTTTAGGCTTAGGGTCAGGATTGCCTTTTGGGTTAGAATCGAGTGCATTTAGGCTGAAGGTTACTGTTGAGATTGACGAATTAGTGTTAGAGTTAGAATCAAGAACATTACAGTTAGAGTTATGGTTAGAATTCAGTGCATTTAGGGCTAGGCTTAGGCTTATGGTTACGGTTATGTTTAGGGTGAGGGTTATAATCGAATGCATTTAAGGATAGTGTTAGGGTTAGACTTAGGTTTAGGGGTAGCTTTCGTAGAATCGAGGGTTAGGCTTCGGGTTAGGCTTAGGGTGAGGGTTAGGGTTAGAATCAAGCACAGTTTTAGTGTTAGCGTAAGGGTGAAGGTTAGGGTTAAAGTGCTTTTAGGGCTAGTGGTAGGGGTAGGGTTAGGATTAGGGTTAAGGTTTTTGTTGGTAGAATCGATGTTTAGGTTTAGGCTTAGGGTCAGGATTGCATTTTGGATCAGAATCGAGTTTATTCAGGCTTTGGGTTAGTGTTCAAATTGACAATTTAGTGTTAGGGTTTGAATCGAGCACATTTCGGGTTAGAGTTATGGTTAGAATTTAGTGCATTTAGGGTTAGGGTTAGGGTTAGGTTTAAGGTCAGGGTTAGAATCGAGAGCATTTAAGGATAGAGCTAGGGTTAGAGTTAGGTTTAGCGTTCGCTTTCATAGAATCGAGCGTTAGGCTCAAGGTTAGGCTTAGGGTTAGAATCAAGCGCATTTTTACAGTTCTGGTTTTCGTTAGGGTATGGCTTAGAGTGAATTTAGGGGTAGGGGTAGGAGTAGGGTTAGGATTAGGGTTAAGGTTTGTGTTGGTAGAATCGAAGTTTAGGGTTAGGCTTTGGGGCAGGAATGGCTTTTGGGTTAGAATCCAGTGCATTTAGGCTTGGGGATAGTGTTGAAATTGTCGATTTAGTTTTAAGGTTAGAACCGAGCACAGTTAGGGTTAGAGTTATGCTTAGAATTCAGTGCATTTGGCTTTAGGATTAGGGTTAGGTGTAGGGTTCGTGTTAGGTTTAGAGTCAGGGTTAGAATCAAGAGCATTTAAGGATAGTGCTAGGGTTAGAGTTAGGTTTAGCGTTCGCTTTCACAGAATCGAGGGTTAGGCTGAAGGTTAGGCTTAGGGTTAGGGTTAGGGTTAGAATCAGGCGCATTTTTACTGTTCTGGTTTTCGTTAGGGTATGGCTTAGAGTGCATTTAGGGGTAGGGGTAGGAGTAGGGTTAGGATTAGGGTTAAGGTTTGTGTTGGTAGAATCGAAGTTTAAGGTTAGGCTTAGGGTCAGGAATGGCTATTGTGTTAGAATCCAGTGCATTTAGGCTCAGGGATAGTGTTGAAATTGACGAATTAGTTTTAGCGTTAGAATCAAGCACATTTAGGGATAGAGTTATGGTTAGAATTCGTTAGGGTTACGGTTAGTGTTAGGGTTAGTGGAATGGTTAGAGTGCATTTAGCGGTACGTGTTGGGGCACCGTTAGAATTAAGGTTAGGGTTAGTGTTGGTAGAATCGAGGTTTAGGCTTAGGCTCAGGGTCAGGATTGCCTTTTGGGTTAGAATCGAGTGCATGTAGGTTTAAGGTTACTGTTGAGACTGACGAATTAGTGTTAGGGTTAGAATCAAGAACATTACAGTTAGAGTTGTGGTTAGAATCCAGTGCATTTAGGGTTAGGCTTAGGCTTAGGGTTACGGTTATGTTTAGGGTGAGGTTTAGAATCGAGTGCATTTAAGGATAGTGTAGGGTTAGAGCCCGGTTTAGGGTTAGCTTTCGTAGAATAGAGGGTTAGGCTCCGGGTTAAGGTTAGCGTTAGGGTTAGGGTTAGAATCAGGCGCAATTTTAGTATTATGGTTGGGGTTAGGGTATGGCTTAGAGTGCATTTAGGGGTAGGGGTAGGAGTAGGGTTAGGATTAGTCTTAAGGTTTGTGTTGGTAGGATTGAGGTTTAAGGTTAGGCTAAGGGTCAGGATTGCCTTTGGGTTAGAATCGAGTGCATTTAGGGTTAGAGTTAGTGTTGAGATTGACGATTAAGTATTAGGGTTAGAATCGAGCACATTGGTGTTAGTGTTATGATTAGAATCCAGTGCATTTAGGGTTGGGGATAGGGTTAGGATAACGGTTATGTTTAGGGTGAGGTTTAGAATCGAGTGCATTTAAGGATAGTGTTAGGGTTAGAGTTAGGTTTAGGTTTAGCTTTCGTAGAATCGAGGGTTAGGGTTCGGGTTAGGGTTACCTTTAGGGTTAGGGTTAGAATCAGGCGCAATTTTAGTGTTATGATTGGGGTTAGGGTATGGCTTCGAGTGCATTTAGGGGTAGGGGTAGGAGTAGGATTAGGATTAGTCTTACGGTTTGTGTTGGTAGAATCGAGGTTTAAGGTTGTGCTAAGGGCAGGATTGCCTTTTGGGTTAGAATCGAGGGCATTTAGGGTTAGAGTTAGTGTTGAGATTGACGATTAAGTATTAGGGTTAGAATCGAGCACATTGGTGTTAGTGTTATGGTTAGAATCCAGTGCATTTAGGGTTGGGGATAGGGTTAGGATAACGGTTATGTTTAGGGTGAGGTTTAGAATCGAGTGCATTTAAGGATAGTGTTAGGGTTAGAGTTAGGTTTAGGTTTAGCTTTCGTAGAATCGAGGGTTAGGGTTCGGGTTACGGTTACCTTTATGGTTAGGGTTAGAATCAGGTGCAATTTTAGTGTTATGATTGGGTTTAGGGCATGGCTTCGAGTGCATTTAGGGGTAGGGGTAGGAGTAGGATTAGGATTAGTCTTACGGTTTGTGTTGGTAGAATCGAGGTTTAAGGTTAGGCTAAGGGCAGGATTGCCTTTTGAGTTAGAATAGAGGGCATTTAGGGTTAGAGTTAGTGTTGAGATTGACAATTTAGTATTAGGGTTAGAATCGAGCACATTAGGGATAGAGTTATGGTTAGAATGCAGTGCATTTAGGGTTAGGGATAGGGTTAGGATAACGGTTATGTTTAGGGTGAGGGTTAGAATCGAGTGCATTTAAGGATAGTGTTAGGGTTAGAGTTTGGTTAGGGTTAGATTTCTTAGAATCGACGGTTAGGGTTAGGGTTGAGGTTAGGGTTAGGCTTAGGGTTCGGGTTAGTGTTAGGGTTAGAATCAAGGGCATTTTTAGTGTTAAGGTTAGGGTTAGGGTTAGGTTTAGAGGGCATGCAGGGGTAGGGGTAGGAGTAGGGTTAAGATTAGGGTTAGGGTTGTTGTTGGTAGAATTGAGGTTCAGGTTTAGGCTTAGGGTCAGGATTGCCTTTTGGGTTAGAATCGAGTGCATTTAGGCTGAAGGTTACTGTTGAGATTGACGAATTAGTGTTAGGGTTAGAATCAAGAACATTACAGTTAGAGTTATGGTTAGAATTCAGTGCATTTAGGGTTAGGCTTAGGCTTATGGTTACGGTTATGTTTAGGGTGAGGGTTAGAATCGAGTGCATTTAAGGATAGTGTTAGGGTTAGACTTAGGTTTAGGGGTAGCTTTCGTAGAATCGAGGGTTAGGCTTCGGGTTAGGCTTAGGGTGAGGGTTAGGGTTAGAATCAAGCACAGTTTTAGTGTTAGCGTAAGGGTGAAGGTTAGGGTTAAAGTGCTTTTAGGGCTAGTGGTAGGGGTAGGGTTAGGATTAGGGTTAATGTTTGTGTTGGTAGAATCGAGGTTTAGGTTTAGGCTTAGGGTCAGGATTGCATTTTGGATCAGAATCGAGTTTATTCAGGCTTTGGGTTAGTGTTCAAATTGACAATTTAGTGTTAGGGTTTGAATCGAGCACATTTAGGGTTAGAGTTATGGTTAGAATTTAGTGCATTTAGGGTTAGGGTTAGGGTTAGGTTTAAGGTCAGGGTTAGAATCGAGAGCATTTAAGGATAGAGCTAGGGTTAGAGTTAGGTTTAGCGTTCGCTTTCATAGAATCGAGCGTTAGGCTCAAGGTTAGGGTTAGGGTTAGAATCAAGCGCATTTTTACTGTTCTGGTTTTCGTTAGGGTATGGCTTAGAGTGAATTTAGGGGTAGGGGTAGGAGTAGGGTTAGGATTAGGGTTAAGGTTTGTGTTGGTAGAATCGAAGTTTAGGGTTAGGCTTTGGGGCAGGAATGGCTTTTGTGTTAGAATCCAGTGCATTTAGGCTTGGGGATAGTGTTGAAATTGTCGATTTAGTTTTAAGGTTAGAATCGAGCACAGTTAGGGTTAGAGTTATGCTTAGAATTCAGTGAATTTGGCTTTAGGATTAGGGTTAGGTGTAGGGTTCGTGTTAGGTTTAGAGTCAGGGTTAGAATCAAGAGCATTTAAGGATAGTGCTAGGGTTAGAGTTAGGTTTAGCGTTCGCTTTCATAGAATCGAGGGTTAGACTGAAGGTTAGGCTTAGGGTTAGGGTTAGGGTTAGAATCAGGCGCATTTTTACTGTTCTGGTTTTCGTTAGGGTATGGCTTAGAGTGCATTTAGGGGTAGGGGTAGGAGTAGGGTTAGGATTAGGGTTAAGGTTTGTGTTGGTAGAATCGAAGTTTAGGGTTAGGCTTAGGGTCAGGAATGGCTTTTGGGTTAGAATCCAGTGCATTTAGGCTTAGGGATAGTGTTGAAATTGACGATTTAGTTTTAGCGTTAGAATCAAGCACATTTAGGGATAGAGTTATGGTTAGAATTCGTTAGGGTTACGTTTAGTGTTAGGGTTAGTGGAGTGGTTAGAGTGCATTTAGCGGTAGGGGTTGGGGCACCGTTAGAATTAAGGTTAGGGTTAGTGTTGGTAGAATCGAGGTTTAGGGTTAGGCTCAGAGTCAGGATTGCCTTTTGGGTTAGAATCGAGTGCATTTAGGTTTAAGGTTACTGTTGAGATTGACGAATTAGTGTTAGGGTTAGAATCAAGAACATTACAGTTAGAGTTGTGGTTAGAATCCAGTGCATTTAGGGTTAGGCTTAGGCTTAGGGTTACGGTTATGTTTAGGGTGAGGGTTAGAATCGAGTGCATTTAAGGATAGTGTTAGGGTTAGAGTCCGGTTTAGGGTTAGCTTTCGTAGAATAGAGGGTTAGGCTTTGGGTTAAGGTTAGCGTTAGGGTTAGGGTTCGAATCAGGCGCAATTTTAGTGTTATGGTTGGGGTTAGGGTATGGCTTAGAGTGCATTTATGGGTAGGGGTAGGAGTAGGGTTAGGATTAGTCTTAAGGTTTGTGTTGGTAGAATTGAGGTTTAAGGTTAGGCTAAGGGTCAGGATTGCCTTTGGGTTAGAATCGAGTGCATTTAGGGTTAGAGTTAGTGTTGAGATTGACGATTAAGTATTAGGGTTAGAATCGAGCACATTAGGGATAGAGTTATGGTTAAAATGCAGTGCATTTAGGGTTAGGGAAAGGGTTAGGATAACGGTTATGTTTAGGGTGAGGGTTAGAATCGAGTGCATTTAAGGATAGTGTTAGGGTTAGAGTTTGGTTAGGGTTAGATTTCTTAGAATCGACGGTTAGGGTTAGGGTTGAGGTTAGGGTTAGGGTTAGGGTTTGGGTTAGGGTTAGGGTTAGAATCAAAGGCATTTTTAGTGTTAAGGTTAGGGTTAGGGTTAGGGTTAGAGGGCATTCAGGGGTAGGAGTAGGAGTAGGGTTAGGATTAAGGTTAGGGTTTTTGTTGGTAGAATTGAGGTTTAGGCTTAGGCTTAGGGTCAGGATTGCCTTTTGGGTTAGAATCGAGTGCATTTAGGCTGAAGGTTACTGTTGAGATTGACGAATTAGTGTTAGGGTTAGAATCAAGAATATTACAGTTAGAGTTGTGGTTAGAATTCAGTGCATTTAGGGTTAGGCTTAGGCTTATGGTTACGGTTATGTTTAGGGTGAGGGTTAGAATCGAGTGCATTTAAGGATAGTGTTAGGGTTAGACTTAGGTTTAGGGTTAGCTTTCGTAGAATCGAAGGTTAGGCTTCGGGTTAGGCTTAGGGTGAGGGTTAGGGTTAGAATCAAGCACAGTTTTAGTGTTAGCGTTAGGGTGAGGGTTAGGGTTAAAGTGCTTTTAGGGCTAGTGGTAGGGGTAGGGTTAGGATTAGGGTTAAGGTTTGTGTTGGTAGAATCGAGGTTTAGGTTTAGGCTTAGGGTCAGGATTGCATTTTGGATCAGAATCGAGTTTATTCAGGTTTTGGGTTAGTGTTCAAATTGACGATTTAGTGTTAGGGTTTGAATCGAGCACATTTAGGGTTAGAGTTATGGTTAGAATTTAGTGCATTTAGGGTTAGGGTTAGGGTTAGGGTTAGGTATAGGGTCAGGGTTAGAATCGAGAGCATTTAAGGATAGTGCTAGGGTTAGAGTAAGATTTAACGTTCGCTTTCATAGAATCGAGGGTTAGGCTCAAGGTTAGGCTTAGGGTTAGGGTTAGGGTTAAAATCAGGCGCATTTTTACTGTTCTGGTTTTCGTTAGGGTATGGCTTAGAGTGCATTTAGGGGTAGGGGTAGGAGTACGGTTAGGATTAGGGTTAAGGTTTGTGTTGGTAGAATCGAAGTTTAGGGTTAGGCTTAGGGTCAGGAATGGCTTTTGGGTTAGAATCCAGTGCATTTAGGCTTAGGGATAGTGTTGAAATTGACGATTTAGTTTTAGCGTTAGAATCAAGCACATTTAGGGATAGAGTTATGGTTAGAATTCGTTAGGGTTACGTTTAGTGTTAGGGTTAGTGGAATGGTTAGAGTGCATTTAGCGTAGGGGTTGGGGCACCGTTAGAATTAAGGTTAGGGTTAGTGTTGGTAGAATCGAGGTTTAGGGTTAGGCTCAGAGTCAGGATTGCCTTTTGGGTTAGAATCGAGTGCATTTAGGTTTAAGGTTACTGTTGAGATTGACGAATTAGTGTTAGGGTTAGAATCAAGAACATTACAGTTAGAGTTGTGGTTAGAATCCAGTGCATTTAGGGTTAGGCTTAGGCTTAGGGTTACGGTTATGTTTAGGGTGAGGGTTAGAATCGAGTGCATTTAAGGATAGTGTTAGGGTTAGAGTCCGGTTTAGGGTTAGCTTTCGTAGAATAGAGGGTTAGGCTTCGAGTTAGGCTTAGGGTGAGGGTTAGGGTTAGGGTTAGAATCAGGCGCAATTTTAGTATTATGGTTGGGGT
The DNA here is from genome assembly GCF_028372415.1 of Notamacropus eugenii. Classification (NCBI taxonomy): domain Eukaryota; kingdom Metazoa; phylum Chordata; class Mammalia; order Diprotodontia; family Macropodidae; genus Notamacropus; species Notamacropus eugenii. The sequence goes on from NW_027325104.1 coordinate 249,928, forward strand.
TAGGGTATGGCTTAGAGTGCATTTAGGGGTAGGGGTAGGAGTAGGGTTAGGATTAGTCTTAAGGTTTGTGTTGGTAGGATTGAGGTTTAAGGTTAGGCTAAGGGTCAGGATTGCCTTTGGGTTAGAATCGAGTGCATTTAGGGTTAGAGTTAGTGTTGAGATTGACGATTAAGTACTAGGGTTAGAATCGAGCACATTGGTGTTAGTGTTATGATTAGAATCCAGTGCATTTAGGGTTGGGGATAGGGTTAGGATAACGGTTATGTTTAGGGTGAGGTTTAGAATCGAGTGCATTTAAGGATAGTGTTAGGGTTAGAGTTAGGTTTAGGTTTAGCTTTCGTAGAATCGAGGGTTAGGGTTCGGGTTAGGGTTACCTTTAGGGTTAGGGTTAGAATCAGGCGCAATTTTAGTGTTATGATTGGGGTTAGGGTATGGCTTCGAGTGCATTTAGGGGTAGGGGTAGGAGTAGGATTAGGATTAGTCTTACGGTTTGTGTTGGTAGAATCGAGGTTTAAGGTTGTGCTAAGGGCAGGATTGCCTTTTGGGTTAGAATCGAGGGCATTTAGGGTTAGAGTTAGTGTAGAGATTGACGATTAAGTATTAGGGTTAGAATCGAGCACATTGGTGTTAGTGTTATGGTTAGAATCCAGTGCATTTAGGGTTGGGGATAGGGTTAGGATAACGGTTATGTTTAGGGTGAGGTTTAGAATCGAGTGCATTTAAGGATAGTGTTAGGGTTAGAGTTAGGTTTAGGTTTAGCTTTCGTAGAATCGAGGGTTAGGGTTCGGGTTACGGTTACCTTTATGGTTAGGGTTAGAATCAGGTGCAATTTTAGTGTTATGATTGGGTTTAGGGCATGGCTTCGAGTGCATTTAGGGGTAGGGGTAGGAGTAGGATTAGGATTAGTCTTACGGTTTGTGTTGGTAGAATCGAGGTTTAAGGTTAGGCTAAGGGCAGGATTCCCTTTTGAGTTAGAATCGAGGGCATTTAGGGTTAGAGTTAGTGTTGAGATTGACAATTTAGTATTAGGGTTAGAATCGAGCACATTAGGGATAGAGTTATGGTTAGAATGCAGTGCATTTAGGGTTAGGGATAGGGTTAGGATAACGGTTATGTTTAGGGTGAGGGTTAGAATCGAGTGCATTTAAGGATAGTGTTAGGGTTAGAGTTTGGTTAGGGTTAGATTTCTTAGAATCGACGGTTAGGGTTAGGGTTGAGGTTAGGGTTAGGCTTAGGGTTCGGGTTAGTGTTAGGGTTAGAATCAAGGGCATTTTTAGTGTTAAGGTTAGGGTTAGGGTTAGGTTTAGAGGGCATGCAGGGGTAGGGGTAGGAGTAGGGTTAAGATTAGGGTTAGGGTTGTTGTTGGTAGAATTGAGGTTCAGGTTTAGGCTTAGGGTCAGGATTGCCTTTTGGGTTAGAATCGAGTGCATTTAGGCTGAAGGTTACTGTTGAGATTGACGAATTAGTGTTAGGGTTAGAATCAAGAACATTACAGTTAGAGTTATGGTTAGAATTCAGTGCATTTAGGGTTAGGCTTAGGCTTATGGTTACGGTTATGTTTAGGGTGAGGGTTAGAATCGAGTGCATTTAAGGATAGTGTTAGGGTTAGACTTAGGTTTAGGGGTAGCTTTCGTAGAATCGAGGGTTAGGCTTCGGGTTAGGCTTAGGGTGAGGGTTAGGGTTAGAATCAAGCACAGTTTTAGTGTTAGCGTAAGGGTGAAGGTTAGGGTTAAAGTGCTTTTAGGGCTAGTGGTAGGGGTAGGGTTAGGATTAGGGTTAATGTTTGTGTTGGTAGAATCGAGGTTTAGGTTTAGGCTTAGGGTCAGGATTGCATTTTGGATCAGAATCGAGTTTATTCAGGCTTTGGGTTAGTGTTCAAATTGACAATTTAGTGTTAGGGTTTGAATCGAGCACATTTAGGGTTAGAGTTATGGTTAGAATTTAGTGCATTTAGGGTTAGGGTTAGGGTTAGGTTTAGGGTCAGGGTTAGAATCGAGAGCATTTAAGGATAGAGCTAGGGTTAGAGTTAGGTTTAGCGTTCGCTTTCATAGAATCGAGCGTTAGGCTCAAGGTTAGGGTTAGGGTTAGAATCAAGCGCATTTTTACTGTTCTGGTTTTCGTTAGGGTATGGCTTAGAGTGAATTTAGGGGTAGGGGTAGGAGTAGGGTTAGGATTAGGGTTAAGGTTTGTGTTGGTAGAATCGAAGTTTAGGGTTAGGCTTTGGGGCAGGAATGGCTTTTGTGTTAGAATCCAGTGCATTTAGGCTTGGGGATAGTGTTGAAATTGTCGATTTAGTTTTAAGGTTAGAATCGAGCACAGTTAGGGTTAGAGTTATGCTTAGAATTCAGTGAATTTGGCTTTAGGATTAGGGTTAGGTGTAGGGTTCGTGTTAGGTTTAGAGTCAGGGTTAGAATCAAGAGCATTTAAGGATAGTGCTAGGGTTAGAGTTAGGTTTAGCGTTCGCTTTCATAGAATCGAGGGTTAGGCTGAAGGTTAGGCTTAGGGTTAGGGTTAGGGTTAGAATCAGGCGCATTTTTACTGTTCTGGTTTTCGTTAGGGTATGGCTTAGAGTGCATTTAGGGGTAGGGGTAGGAGTAGGGTTAGGATTAGGGTTAAGGTTTGTGTTGGTAGAATCGAAGTTTAGGGTTAGGCTTAGGGTCAGGAATGGCTTTTGGGTTAGAATCCAGTGCATTTAGGCTTAGGGATAGTGTTGAAATTGACGATTTACTTTTAGCGTTAGAATCAAGCACATTTAGGGATAGAGTTATGGTTAGAATTCGTTAGGGTTACGTTTAGTGTTAGGGTTAGTGGAGTGGTTAGAGTGCATTTAGCGGTAGGGGTTGGGGCACCGTTAGAATTAAGGTTAGGGTTAGTGTTGGTAGAATCGAGGTTTAGGGTTAGGCTCAGAGTCAGGATTGCCTTTTGGGTTAGAATCGAGTCCATTTAGGTTTAAGGTTACTGTTGAGATTGACGAATTAGTGTTAGGGTTAGAATCAAGAACATTACAGTTAGAGTTGTGGTTAGAATCCAGTGCATTTAGGGTTAGGCTTAGGCTTAGGGTTACGGTTATGTTTAGGGTGAGGGTTAGAATCGAGTGCATTTAAGGATAGTGTTAGGGTTAGAGTCCGGTTTAGGGTTAGCTTTCGTAGAATAGAGGGTTAGGCTTTGGGTTAAGGTTAGCGTTAGGGTTAGGGTTCGAATCAGGCGCAATTTTAGTGTTATGGTTGGGGTTAGGGTATGGCTTAGAGTGCATTTAGGGGTAGGGGTAGGAGTAGGGTTAGGATTAGTCTTAAGGTTTGTGTTGGTAGAATTGAGGTTTAAGGTTAGGCTAAGGGTCAGGATTGCCTTTGGGTTAGAATCGAGTGCATTTAGGGTTAGAGTTAGTGTTGAGATTGACGATTAAGTATTAGGGTTAGAATCGAGCACATTAGGGATAGAGTTATGGTTAAAATGCAGTGCATTTAGGGTTAGGGAAAGGGTTAGGATAACGGTTATGTTTAGGGTGAGGGTTAGAATCGAGAGCATTTAAGGATAGAGCTAGGGTTAGAGTTAGGTTTAGCGTTCGCTTTCATAGAATCGAGCGTTAGGCTCAAGGTTAGGCTTAGGGTTAGAATCAAGCGCATTTTTACTGTTCTGGTTTTCGTTAGGGTATGGCTTAGAGTGAATTTAGGGGTAGGGGTAGGAGTAGGGTTAGGATTAGGGTTAAGGTTTGTGTTGGTAGAATCGAAGTTTAGGGTTAGGCTTTGGGGCAGGAATGGCTTTTGGGTTAGAATCCAGTGCATTTAGGCTTGGGGATAGTGTTGAAATTGTCGATTTAGTTTTAAGGTTAGAATCGAGCACAGTTAGGGTTAGAGTTATGCTTAGAATTCAGTGCATTTGGCTTTAGGATTAGGGTTAGGTGTAGGGTTCGTGTTAGGTTTAGAGTCAGGGTTAGAATCAAGAGCATTTAAGGATAGTGCTAGGGTTAGAGTTAGGTTTAGCGTTCGCTTTCATAGAATCGAGGGTTAGGCTGAAGGTTAGGCTTAGGGTTAGGGTTAGGGTTAGAATCAGGCGCATTTTTACTGTTCTGGTTTTCGTTAGGGTATGGCTTAGAGTGCATTTAGGGGTAGGGGTAGGAGTAGGGTTAGGATTAGGGTTAAGGTTTGTGTTGGTAGAATCGAAGTTTAGGGTTAGGCTTAGGGTCAGGAATGGCTTTTGGGTTAGAATCCAGTGCATTTAGGCTTAGGGATAGTGTTGAAATTGACGATTTACTTTTAGCGTTAGAATCAAGCACATTTAGGGATAGAGTTATGGTTAGAATTCGTTAGGGTTACGTTTAGTGTTAGGGTTAGTGGAATGGTTAGAGTGCATTTAGCGGTAGGGGTTGGGGCACCGTTAGAATTAAGGTTAGGGTTAGTGTTGGTAGAATCGAGGTTTAGGGTTAGGCTCAGAGTCAGGATTGCCTTTTGGGTTAGAATCGAGTCCATTCAGGTTTAAGGTTACTGTTGAGATTGACGAATTAGTGTTAGGGTTAGAATCAAGAACATTACAGTTAGAGTTGTGGTTAGAATCCAGTGCATTTAGGGTTAGGCTTAGGCTTAGGGTTACGGTTATGTTTAGGGTGAGGGTTAGAATCGAGTGCATTTAAGGATAGTGTTAGGGTTAGAGTCCGGTTTAGGGTTAGCTTTCGTAGAATAGAGGGTTAGGCTTTGGGTTAAGGTTAGCGTTAGGGTTAGGGTTCGAATCAGGCGCAATTTTAGTGTTATGGTTGGGGTTAGGGTATGGCTTAGAGTGCATTTAGGGGTAGGGGTAGGAGTAGGGTTAGGATTAGTCTTAAGGTTTGTGTTGGTAGAATTGAGGTTTAAGGTTAGGCTAAGGGTCAGGATTGCCTTTGGGTTAGAATCGAGTGCATTTAGGGTTAGAGTTAGTGTTGAGATTGACGATTAAGTATTAGGGTTAGAATCGAGCACATTAGGGATAGAGTTATGGTTAAAATGCAGTGCATTTAGGGTTAGGGAAAGGGTTAGGATAACGGTTATGTTTAGGGTGAGGGTTAGAATCGAGAGCATTTAAGGATAGAGCTAGGGTTAGAGTTAGGTTTAGCGTTCGCTTTCATAGAATCGAGCGTTAGGCTCAAGGTTAGGCTTATGGTTAGAATCAAGCGCATTTTTACTGTTCTGGTTTTCGTTAGGGTATGGCTTAGAGTGAATTTAGGGGTAGGGGTAGGAGTAGGGTTAGGATTAGGGTTAAGGTTTGTGTTGGTAGAATCGAAGTTTAGGGTTAGGCTTTGGGGCAGGAATGGCTTTTGGGTTAGAATCCAGTGCATTTAGGCTTGGGGATAGTGTTGAAATTGTCGATTTAGTTTTAAGGTTAGAATCGAGCACAGTTAGGGTTAGAGTTATGCTTAGAATTCAGTGCATTTGGCTTTAGGATTAGGGTTAGGTGTAGGGTTCGTGTTAGGTTTAGAGTCAGGGTTAGAATCAAGAGCATTTAAGGATAGTGCTAGGGTTAGAGTTAGGTTTAGCGTTCGCTTTCATAGAATCGAGGGTTAGGCTGAAGGTTAGGCTTAGGGTTAGGGTTAGGGTTAGAATCAGGCGCATTTTTACTGTTCTGGTTTTCGTTAGGGTATGGCTTAGAGTGCATTTAGGGGTAGGGGTAGGAGTAGGGTTAGGATTAGGGTTAAGGTTTGTGTTGGTAGAATCGAAGTTTAGGGTTAGGCTTAGGGTCAGGAATGGCTTTTGGGTTAGAATCCAGTGCATTTAGGCTTAGGGATAGTGTTGAAATTGACGATTTACTTTTAGCGTTAGAATCAAGCACATTTAGGGATAGAGTTATGGTTAGAATTCGTTAGGGTTACGTTTAGTGTTAGGGTTAGTGGAATGGTTAGAGTGCATTTAGCGGTAGGGGTTGGGGCACCGTTAGAATTAAGGTTAGGGTTAGTGTTGGTAGAATCGAGGTTTAGGGTTAGGCTCAGAGTCAGGATTGCCTTTTGGGTTAGAATCGAGTGCATTTAGGTTTAAGGTTACTGTTGAGATTGACGAATTAGTGTTAGGGTTAGAATCAAGAACATTACAGTTAGAGTTGTGGTTAGAATCCAGTGCATTTAGGGTTAGGCTTAGGCTTAGGGTTACGGTTATGTTTAGGGTGAGGGTTAGAATCGAGTGCATTTAAGGATAGTGTTAGGGTTAGAGTCCGGTTTAGGGTTAGCTTTCGTAGAATAGAGGGTTAGGCTTTGGGTTAAGGTTAGCGTTAGGGTTAGGGTTCGAATCAGGCGCAATTTTAGTGTTATGGTTGGGGTTAGGGTATGGCTTAGAGTGCATTTAGGGGTAGGGGTAGGAGTAGGGTTAGGATTAGTCTTAAGGTTTGTGTTGGTAGAATTGAGGTTTAAGGTTAGGCTAAGGGTCAGGATTGCCTTTGGGTTAGAATCGAGTGCATTTAGGGTTAGAGTTAGTGTTGAGATTGACGATTAAGTATTAGGGTTAGAATCGAGCACATTAGGGATAGAGTTATGGTTAAAATGCAGTGCATTTAGGGTTAGGGAAAGGGTTAGGATAACGGTTATGTTTAGGGTGAGGGTTAGAATCGAGTGCATTTAAGGATAGTGTTAGGGTTAGAGTTTAGTTAGGGTTAGATTTCTTAGAATCGACGGTTAGGGTTAGGGTTGAGGTTAGGGTTAGGCTTAGGGTTCGGGTTAGTGTTAGGGTTAGAATCAAAGGCATTTTTAGTGTTAAGGTTAGGGTTAGGGTTAGGGTTAGAGGGCATTCAGGGGTAGGAGTAGGAGTAGGGTTAGGATTAGGGGTAGGGTTTTTGTTGGTAGAATTGAGGTTCAGGCTTAGGTTAAAGGGTCAGGATTGCCTTTTGGGTTAGAATCGAGTGCATTTAGGCTGAAGGTTACTGTTGAGATTGACGAATTAGTGTTAGGGTTAGAATCAAGAACATTACAGTTAGAGTTATGGTTAGAATTCAGTGCATTTAGGGTTAGGCTTAGGCTTATGGTTACGGTTATGTTTAGGGTGAGGGTTAGAATCGAGTGCATTTAAAGATAGTGTTAGGGTTAGACTTAGGTTTCGGGTTAGCTTTCGTAGAATCGAGGGTTAGGCTTCGGGTTAGGCTTAGGGTGAGGGTTAGGGTTAGAATCAAGCACAGTTTTAGTGTTAGCGTAAGGGTGATGGTTAGGGTTAAAGTGCTTTTAGGGCTAGTGGTAGGGGTAGGGTTAGGATTAGGGTTAAGGTTTGTGTTGGTAGAATCGAGGTTTAGGTTTAGGCTTAGGGTCAGGATTGCATTTTGGATCAGAATCGAGTTTATTCAGGCTTTGGGTTAGTGTTCAAATTGACAATTTAGTGTTAGGGTTTGAATCGAGCACATTTAGGGTTAGAGTTATGGTTAGAATTTAGTGCATTTAGGGTTAGGGTTAGGGTTAGGTTTAAGGTCAGGGTTAGAATCGAGAGCATTTAAGGATAGAGCTAGGGTTAGAGTTAGGTTTAGCGTTCGCTTTCATAGAATCGAGCGTTAGGCTCAAGGTTAGGCTTAGGGTTAGAATCAAGCGCATTTTTACTGTTCTGGTTTTCGTTAGGGTATGGCTTAGAGTGAATTTAGGGGTAGGGGTAGGAGTAGGGTTAGGATTAGGGTTAAGGTTTGTGTTGGTAGAATCGAAGTTTAGGGTTAGGCTTTGGGGCAGGAATGGCTTTTGGGTTAGAATCCAGTGCATTTAGGCTTGGGGATAGTGTTGAAATTGTCGATTTAGTTTTAAGGTTAGAATCGAGCACAGTTAGGGTTAGAGTTATGCTTAGAATTCAGTGCATTTGGCTTTAGGATTAGGGTTAGGTGTAGGGTTCGTGTTAGGTTTAGAGTCAGGGTTAGAGTCAAGAGCATTTAAGGATAGTGCTAGGGTTAGAGTTAGGTTTAGCGTTCGCTTTCATAGAATCGAGGGTTAGGCTGAAGGTTAGGCTTAGGGTTAGGGTTAGGGTTAGAATCAGGCGCATTTTTACTGTTCTGGTTTTCGTTAGGGTATGGCTTAGAGTGCATTTAGGGGTAGGGGTAGGAGTAGGGTTAGGATTAGGGTTAAGGTTTGTGTTGGTAGAATCGAAGTTTAGGGTTAGGCTTAGGGTCAGGAATGGCTTTTGGGTTAGAATCCAGTGCATTTAGGCTTAGGGATAGTGTTGAAATTGACGATTTACTTTTAGCGTTAGAATCAAGCACATTTAGGGATAGAGTTATGGTTAGAATTCGTTAGGGTTACGTTTAGTGTTAGGGTTAGTGGAATGGTTAGAGTGCATTTAGCGGTAGGGGTTGGGGCACCGTTAGAATTAAGGTTAGGGTTAGTGTTGGTAGAATCGAGGTTTAGGGTTAGGCTCAGAGTCAGGATTGCCTTTTGGGTTAGAATCGAGTCCATTTAGGTTTAAGGTTACTGTTGAGATTGACGAATTAGTGTTAGGGTTAGAATCAAGAACATTACAGTTAGAGTTGTGGTTAGAATCCAGTGCATTTAGGGTTAGGCTTAGGCTTAGGGTTACGGTTATGTTTAGGGTGAGGGTTAGAATCGAGTGCATTTAAGGATAGTGTTAGGGTTAGAGTCCGGTTTAGGGTTAGCTTTCGTAGAATAGAGGGTTAGGCTTTGGGTTAAGGTTAGCGTTAGGGTTAGGGTTCGAATCAGGCGCAATTTTAGTGTTATGGTTGGGGTTAGGGTATGGCTTAGAGTGCATTTAGGGGTAGGGGTAGGAGTAGGGTTAGGATTAGTCTTAAGGTTTGTGTTGGTAGAATTGAGGTTTAAGGTTAGGCTAAGGGTCAGGATTGCCTTTGGGTTAGAATCGAGTGCATTTAGGGTTAAAGTTAGTGTTGAGATTGACGATTAAGTATTAGGGTTAGAATCGAGCACATTAGGGATAGAGTTATGGTTAAAATGCAGTGCATTTAGGGTTAGGGAAAGGGTTAGGATAACGGTTATGTTTAGGGTGAGGGTTAGAATCGAGAGCATTTAAGGATAGAGCTAGGGTTAGAGTTAGGTTTAGCGTTCGCTTTCATAGAATCGAGCGTTAGGCTCAAGGTTAGGCTTAGGGTTAGAATCAAGCGCATTTTTACTGTTCTGGTTTTCGTTAGGGTATGGCTTAGAGTGAATTTAGGGGTAGGGGTAGGAGTAGGGTTAGGATTAGGGTTAAGGTTTGTGTTGGTAGAATCGAAGTTTAGGGTTAGGCTTTGGGGCAGGAATGGCTTTTGGGTTAGAATCCAGTGCATTTAGGCTTGGGGATAGTGTTGAAATTGTCGATTTAGTTTTAAGGTTAGAATCGAGCACAGTTAGGGTTAGAGTTATGCTTAGAATTCAGTGCATTTGGCTTTAGGATTAGGGTTAGGTGTAGGGTTCGTGTTAGGTTTAGAGTCAGGGTTAGAATCAAGAGCATTTAAGGATAGTGCTAGGGTTAGAGTTAGGTTTAGCGTTCGCTTTCATAGAATCGAGGGTTAGGCTGAAGGTTAGGCTTAGGGTTAGGGTTAGGGTTAGAATCAGGCGCATTTTTACTGTTCTGGTTTTCGTTAGGGTATGGCTTAGAGTGCATTTAGGGGTAGGGGTAGGAGTAGGGTTAGGATTAGGGTTAAGGTTTGTGTTGGTAGAATCGAAGTTTAGGGTTAGGCTTAGGGTCAGGAATGGCTTTTGGGTTAGAATCCAGTGCATTTAGGCTTAGGGATAGTGTTGAAATTGACGATTTACTTTTAGCGTTAGAATCAAGCACATTTAGGGATAGAGTTATGGTTAGAATTCGTTAGGGTTACGTTTAGTGTTAGGGTTAGTGGAATGGTTAGAGTGCATTTAGCGGTAGGGGTTGGGGCACCGTTAGAATTAAGGTTAGGGTTAGTGTTGGTAGAATCGAGGTTTAGGGTTAGGCTCAGAGTCAGGATTGCCTTTTGGGTTAGAATCGAGTGCATTTAGGTTTAAGGTTACTGTTGAGATTGACAAATTAGTGTTAGGGTTAGAATCAAGAACATTACAGTTAGAGTTGTGGTTAGAATCCAGTGCATTTAGGGTTAGGCTTAGGCTTAGGGTTACGGTTATGTTTAGGGTGAGGGTTAGAATCGAGTGCATTTAAGGATAGTGTTAGGGTTAGAGTCCGGTTTAGGGTTAGCTTTCGTAGAATAGAGGGTTAGGCTTTGGGTTAAGGTTAGCGTTAGGGTTAGGGTTCGAATCAGGCGCAATTTTAGTGTTATGGTTGGGGTTAGGGTATGGCTTAGAGTGCATTTAGGGGTAGGGGTAGGAGTAGGGTTAGGATTAGTCTTAAGGTTTGTGTTGGTAGAATTGAGGTTTAAGGTTAGGCTAAGGGTCAGGATTGCCTTTGGGTTAGAATCGAGTGCATTTAGGGTTCGAGTTAGTGTTGAGATTGACGATTAAGTATTAGGGTTAGAATCGAGCACATTAGGGATAGAGTTATGGTTAAAATGCAGTGCATTTAGGGTTAGGGAAAGGGTTAGGATAACGGTTATGTTTAGGGTGAGGGTTAGAATCGAGAGCATTTAAGGATAGAGCTAGGGTTAGAGTTAGGTTTAGCGTTCGCTTTCATAGAATCGAGCGTTAGGCTCAAGGTTAGGCTTAGGGTTAGAATCAAGCGCATTTTTACTGTTCTGGTTTTCGTTAGGGTATGGCTTAGAGTGAATTTAGGGGTAGGGGTAGGAGTAGGGTTAGGATTAGGGTTAAGGTTTGTGTTGGTAGAATCGAAGTTTAGGGTTAGGCTTTGGGGCAGGAATGGCTTTTGGGTTAGAATCCAGTGCATTTAGGCTTGGGGATAGTGTTGAAATTGTCGATTTAGTTTTAAGGTTAGAATCGAGCACAGTTAGGGTTAGAGTTATGCTTAGAATTCAGTGCATTTGGCTTTAGGATTAGGGTTAGGTGTAGGGTTCGTGTTAGGTTTAGAGTCAGGGTTAGAATCAAGAGCATTTAAGGATAGTGCTAGGGTTAGAGTTAGGTTTAGCGTTCGCTTTCATAGAATCGAGGGTTAGGCTGAAGGTTAGGCTTAGGGTTAGGGTTAGGGTTAGAATCAGGCGCATTTTTACTGTTCTGGTTTTCGTTAGGGTATGGCTTAGAGTGCATTTAGGGGTAGGGGTAGGAGTAGGGTTAGGATTAGGGTTAAGGTTTGTGTTGGTAGAATCGAAGTTTAGGGTTAGGCTTAGGGTCAGGAATGGCTTTTGGGTTAGAATCCAGTGCATTTAGGCTTAGGGATAGTGTTGAAATTGACGATTTAGTTTTAGCGTTAGAATCAAGCACATTTAGGGATAGAGTTATGGTTAGAATTCGTTAGGGTTACGTTTAGTGTTAGGGTTAGTGGAATGGTTAGAGTGCATTTAGCGGTAGGGGTTGGGGCACCGTTAGAATTAAGGTTAGGGTTAGTGTTGGTAGAATCGAGGTTTAGGGTTAGGCTCAGAGTCAGGATTGCCTTTTGGGTTAGAATCGAGTCCATTCAGGTTTAAGGTTACTGTTGAGATTGACGAATTAGTGTTAGGGTTAGAATCAAGAACATTACAGTTAGAGTTGTGGTTAGAATCCAGTGCATTTAGGGTTAGGCTTAGGCTTAGGGTTACGGTTATGTTTAGGGTGAGGGTTAGAATCGAGTGCATTTAAGGATAGTGTTAGGGTTAGAGTCCGGTTTAGGGTTAGCTTTCGTAGAATAGAGGGTTAGGCTTTGGGTTAAGGTTAGCGTTAGGGTTAGGGTTCGAATCAGGCGCAATTTTAGTGTTATGGTTGGGGTTAGGGTATGGCTTAGAGTGCATTTAGGGGTAGGGGTAGGAGTAGGGTTAGGATTAGTCTTAAGGTTTGTGTTGGTAGAATTGAGGTTTAAGGTTAGGCTAAGGGTCAGGATTGCCTTTGGGTTAGAATCGAGTGCATTTAGGGTTAGAGTTAGTGTTGAGATTGACGATTAAGTATTAGGGTTAGAATCGAGCACATTAGGGATAGAGTTATGGTTAAAATGCAGTGCATTTAGGGTTAGGGAAAGGGTTAGGATAACGGTTATGTTTAGGGTGAGGGTTAGAATCGAGAGCATTTAAGGATAGAGCTAGGGTTAGAGTTAGGTTTAGCGTTCGCTTTCATAGAATCGAGCGTTAGGCTCAAGGTTAGGCTTAGGGTTAGAATCAAGCGCATTTTTACTGTTCTGGTTTTCGTTAGGGTATGGCTTAGAGTGAATTTAGGGGTAGGGGTAGGAGTAGGGTTAGGATTAGGGTTAAGGTTTGTGTTGGTAGAATCGAAGTTTAGGGTTAGGCTTTGGGGCAGGAATGGCTTTTGGGTTAGAATCCAGTGCATTTAGGCTTGGGGATAGTGTTGAAATTGTCGATTTAGTTTTAAGGTTAGAATCGAGCACAGTTAGGGTTAGAGTTATGCTTAGAATTCAGTGCATTTGGCTTTAGGATTAGGGTTAGGTGTAGGGTTCGTGTTAGGTTTAGAGTCAGGGTTAGAATCAAGAGCATTTAAGGATAGTGCTAGGGTTAGAGTTAGGTTTAGCGTTCGCTTTCATAGAATCGAGGGTTAGGCTGAAGGTTAGGCTTAGGGTTAGGGTTAGGGTTAGAATCAGGCGCATTTTTACTGTTCTGGTTTTCGTTAGGGTATGGCTTAGAGTGCATTTAGGGGTAGGGGTAGGAGTAGGGTTAGGATTAGGGTTAAGGTTTGTGTTGGTAGAATCGAAGTTTAGGGTTAGGCTTAGGGTCAGGAATGGCTTTTGGGTTAGAATCCAGTGCATTTAGGCTTAGGGATAGTGTTGAAATTGACGATTTACTTTTAGCGTTAGAATCAAGCACATTTAGGGATAGAGTTATGGTTAGAATTCGTTAGGGTTACGTTTAGTGTTAGGGTTAGTGGAATGGTTAGAGTGCATTTAGCGGTAGGGGTTGGGGCACCGTTAGAATTAAGGTTAGGGTTAGTGTTGGTAGAATCGAGGTTTAGGGTTAGGCTCAGAGTCAGGATTGCCTTTTGGGTTAGAATCGAGTGCATTTAGGTTTAAGGTTACTGTTGAGATTGACGAATTAGTGTTAGGGTTAGAATCAAGAACATTACAGTTAGAGTTGTGGTTAGAATCCAGTGCATTTAGGGTTAGGCTTAGGCTTAGGGTTACGGTTATGTTTAGGGTGAGGGTTAGAATCGAGTGCATTTAAGGATAGTGTTAGGGTTAGAGTCCGGTTTAGGGTTAGCTTTCGTAGAATAGAGGGTTAGGCTTTGGGTTAAGGTTAGCGTTAGGGTTAGGGTTCGAATCAGGCGCAATTTTAGTGTTATGGTTGGGGTTAGGGTATGGCTTAGAGTGCATTTAGGGGTAGGGGTAGGAGTAGGGTTAGGATTAGTCTTAAGGTTTGTGTTGGTAGAATTGAGGTTTAAGGTTAGGCTAAGGGTCAGGATTGCCTTTGGGTTAGAATCGAGTGCATTTAGGGTTAGAGTTAGTGTTGAGATTGACGATTAAGTATTAGGGTTAGAATCGAGCACATTAGGGATAGAGTTATGGTTAAAATGCAGTGCATTTAGGGTTAGGGAAAGGGTTAGGATAACGGTTATGTTTAGGGTGAGGGTTAGAATCGAGAGCATTTAAGGATAGAGCTAGGGTTAGAGTTAGGTTTAGCGTTCGCTTTCATAGAATCGAGCGTTAGGCTCAAGGTTAGGCTTAGGGTTAGAATCAAGCGCATTTTTACTGTTCTGGTTTTCGTTAGGGTATGGCTTAGAGTGAATTTAGGGGTAGGGGTAGGAGTAGGGTTAGGATTAGGGTTAAGGTTTGTGTTGGTAGAATCGAAGTTTAGGGTTAGGCTTTGGGGCAGGAATGGCTTTTGGGTTAGAATCCAGTGCATTTAGGCTTGGGGATAGTGTTGAAATTGTCGATTTAGTTTTAAGGTTAGAATCGAGCACAGTTAGGGTTAGAGTTATGCTTAGAATTCAGTGCATTTGGCTTTAGGATTAGGGTTAGGTGTAGGGTTCGTGTTAGGTTTAGAGTCAGGGTTAGAATCAGGAGCATTTAAGGATAGTGCTAGGGTTAGAGTTAGGTTTAGCGTTCGCTTTCATAGAATCGAGGGTTAGGCTGAAGGTTAGGCTTAGGGTTAGGGTTAGGGTTAGAATCAGGCGCATTTTTACTGTTCTGGTTTTCGTTAGGGTATGGCTTAGAGTGCATTTAGGGGTAGGGGTAGGAGTAGGGTTAGGATTAGGGTTAAGGTTTGTGTTGGTAGAATCGAAGTTTAGGGTTAGGCTTAGGGTCAGGAATGGCTTTTGGGTTAGAATCCAGTGCATTTAGGCTTAGGGATAGTGTTGAAATTGACGATTTAGTTTTAGCGTTAGAATCAAGCACATTTAGGGATAGAGTTATGGTTAGAATTCGTTAGGGTTACGTTTAGTGTTAGGGTTAGTGGAATGGTTAGAGTGCATTTAGCGGTAGGGGTTGGGGCACCGTTAGAATTAAGGTTAGGGTTAGTGTTGGTAGAATCGAGGTTTAGGGTTAGGCTCAGAGTCAGGATTGCCTTTTGGGTTAGAATCGAGTCCATTCAGGTTTAAGGTTACTGTTGAGATTGACGAATTAGTGTTAGGGTTAGAATCAAGAACATTACAGTTAGAGTTGTGGTTAGAATCCAGTGCATTTAGGGTTAGGCTTAGGCTTAGGGTTACGGTTATGTTTAGGGTGAGGGTTAGAATCGAGTGCATTTAAGGATAGTGTTAGGGTTAGAGTCCGGTTTAGGGTTAGCTTTCGTAGAATAGAGGGTTAGGCTTTGGGTTAAGGTTAGCGTTAGGGTTAGGGTTCGAATCAGGCGCAATTTTAGTGTTATGGTTGGGGTTAGGGTATGGCTTAGAGTGCATTTAGGGGTAGGGGTAGGAGTAGGGTTAGGATTAGTCTTAAGGTTTGTGTTGGTAGAATTGAGGTTTAAGGTTAGGCTAAGGGTCAGGATTGCCTTTGGGTTAGAATCGAGTGCATTTAGGGTTAGAGTTAGTGTTGAGATTGACGATTAAGTATTAGGGTTAGAATCGAGCACATTAGGGATAGAGTTATGGTTAAAATGCAGTGCATTTAGGGTTAGGGAAAGGGTTAGGATAACGGTTATGTTTAGGGTGAGGGTTAGAATCGAGAGCATTTAAGGATAGAGCTAGGGTTAGAGTTAGGTTTAGCGTTCGCTTTCATAGAATCGAGCGTTAGGCTCAAGGTTAAGCTTAGGGTTAGAATCAAGCGCATTTTTACTGTTCTGGTTTTCGTTAGGGTATGGCTTAGAGTGAATTTAGGGGTAGGGGTAGGAGTAGGGTTAGGATTAGGGTTAAGGTTTGTGTTGGTAGAATCGAAGTTTAGGGTTAGGCTTTGGGGCAGGAATGGCTTTTGGGTTAGAATCCAGTGCATTTAGGCTTGGGGATAGTGTTGAAATTGTCGATTTAGTTTTAAGGTTAGAATCGAGCACAGTTAGGGTTAGAGTTATGCTTAGAATTCAGTGCATTTGGCTTTAGGATTAGGGTTAGGTGTAGGGTTCGTGTTAGGTTTAGAGTCAGGGTTAGAATCAAGAGCATTTAAGGATAGTGCTAGGGTTAGAGTTAGGTTTAGCGTTCGCTTTCATAGAATCGAGGGTTAGGCTGAAGGTTAGGCTTAGGGTTAGGGTTAGGGTTAGAATCAGGCGCATTTTTACTGTTCTGGTTTTCGTTAGGGTATGGCTTAGAGTGCATTTAGGGGTAGGGGTAGGAGTAGGGTTAGGATTAGGGTTAAGGTTTGTGTTGGTAGAATCGAAGTTTAGGGTTAGGCTTAGGGTCAGGAATGGCTTTTGGGTTAGAATCCAGTGCATTTAGGCTTAGGGATAGTGTTGAAATTGACGATTTACTTTTAGCGTTAGAATCAAGCACATTTAGGGATAGAGTTATGGTTAGAATTCGTTAGGGTTACGTTTAGTGTTAGGGTTAGTGGAATGGTTAGAGTGCATTTAGCGGTAGGGGTTGGGGCACCGTTAGAATTAAGGTTAGGGTTAGTGTTGGTAGAATCGAGGTTTAGGGTTAGGCTCAGAGTCAGGATTGCCTTTTGGGTTAGAATCGAGTGCATTTAGGTTTAAGGTTACTGTTGAGATTGACGAATTAGTGTTAGGGTTAGAATCAAGAACATTACAGTTAGAGTTGTGGTTAGAATCCAGTGCATTTAGGGTTAGGCTTAGGCTTAGGGTTACGGTTATGTTTAGGGTGAGGGTTAGAATCGAGTGCATTTAAGGATAGTGTTAGGGTTAGAGTCCGGTTTAGGGTTAGCTTTCGTAGAATAGAGGGTTAGGCTTTGGGTTAAGGTTAGCGTTAGGGTTAGGGTTCGAATCAGGCGCAATTTTAGTGTTATGGTTGGGGTTAGGGTATGGCTTAGAGTGCATTTAGGGGTAGGGGTAGGAGTAGGGTTAGGATTAGTCTTAAGGTTTGTGTTGGTAGAATTGAGGTTTAAGGTTAGGCTAAGGGTCAGGATTGCCTTTGGGTTAGAATCGAGTGCATTTAGGGTTAGAGTTAGTGTTGAGATTGACGATTAAGTATTAGGGTTAGAATCGAGCACATTAGGGATAGAGTTATGGTTAAAATGCAGTGCATTTAGGGTTAGGGAAAGGGTTAGGATAACGGTTATGTTTAGGGTGAGGGTTAGAATCGAGAGCATTTAAGGATAGAGCTAGGGTTAGAGTTAGGTTTAGCGTTCGCTTTCATAGAATCGAGCGTTAGGCTCAAGGTTAGGCTTAGGGTTAGAATCAAGCGCATTTTTACTGTTCTGGTTTTCGTTAGGGTATGGCTTAGAGTGAATTTAGGGGTAGGGGTAGGAGTAGGGTTAGGATTAGGGTTAAGGTTTGTGTTGGTAGAATCGAAGTTTAGGGTTAGGCTTTGGGGCAGGAATGGCTTTTGGGTTAGAATCCAGTGCATTTAGGCTTGGGGATAGTGTTGAAATTGTCGATTTAGTTTTAAGGTTAGAATCGAGCACAGTTAGGGTTAGAGTTATGCTTAGAATTCAGTGCATTTGGCTTTAGGATTAGGGTTAGGTGTAGGGTTCGTGTTAGGTTTAGAGTCAGGGTTAGAATCAAGAGCATTTAAGGATAGTGCTAGGGTTAGAGTTAGGTTTAGCGTTCGCTTTCATAGAATCGAGGGTTAGGCTGAAGGTTAGGCTTAGGGTTAGGGTTAGGGTTAGAATCAGGCGCATTTTTACTGTTCTGGTTTTCGTTAGGGTATGGCTTAGAGTGCATTTAGGGGTAGGGGTAGGAGTAGGGTTAGGATTAGGGTTAAGGTTTGTGTTGGTAGAATCGAAGTTTAGGGTTAGGCTTAGGGTCAGGAATGGCTTTTGGGTTAGAATCCAGTGCATTTAGGCTTAGGGATAGTGTTGAAATTGACGATTTACTTTTAGCGTTAGAATCAAGCACATTTAGGGATAGAGTTATGGTTAGAATTCGTTAGGGTTACGTTTAGTGTTAGGGTTAGTGGAATGGTTAGAGTGCATTTAGCGGTAGGGGTTGGGGCACCGTTAGAATTAAGGTTAGGGTTAGTGTTGGTAGAATCGAGGTTTAGGGTTAGGCTCAGAGTCAGGATTGCCTTTTGGGTTAGAATCGAGTCCATTCAGGTTTAAGGTTACTGTTGAGATTGACGAATTAGTGTTAGGGTTAGAATCAAGAACATTACAGTTAGAGTTGTGGTTAGAATCCAGTGCATTTAGGGTTAGGCTTAGGCTTAGGGTTACGGTTATGTTTAGGGTGAGGGTTAGAATCGAGTGCATTTAAGGATAGTGTTAGGGTTAGAGTCCGGTTTAGGGTTAGCTTTCGTAGAATAGAGGGTTAGGCTTTGGGTTAAGGTTAGCGTTAGGGTTAGGGTTCGAATCAGGCGCAATTTTAGTGTTATGGTTGGGGTTAGGGTATGGCTTAGAGTGCATTTAGGGGTAGGGGTAGGAGTAGGGTTAGGATTAGTCTTAAGGTTTGTGTTGGTAGAATTGAGGTTTAAGGTTAGGCTAAGGGTCAGGATTGCCTTTGGGTTAGAATCGAGTGCATTTAGGGTTAGAGTTAGTGTTGAGATTGACGATTAAGTATTAGGGTTAGAATCGAGCACATTAGGGATAGAGTTATGGTTAAAATGCAGTGCATTTAGGGTTAGGGAAAGGGTTAGGATAACGGTTATGTTTAGGGTGAGGGTTAGAATCGAGAGCATTTAAGGATAGAGCTAGGGTTAGAGTTAGGTTTAGCGTTCGCTTTCATAGAATCGAGCGTTAGGCTCAAGGTTAGGCTTAGGGTTAGAATCAAGCGCATTTTTACTGTTCTGGTTTTCGTTAGGGTATGGCTTAGAGTGAATTTAGGGGTAGGGGTAGGAGTAGGGTTAGGATTAGGGTTAAGGTTTGTGTTGGTAGAATCGAAGTTTAGGGTTAGGCTTTGGGGCAGGAATGGCTTTTGGGTTAGAATCCAGTGCATTTAGGCTTGGGGATAGTGTTGAAATTGTCGATTTAGTTTTAAGGTTAGAATCGAGCACAGTTAGGGTTAGAGTTATGCTTAGAATTCAGTGCATTTGGCTTTAGGATTAGGGTTAGGTGTAGGGTTCGTGTTAGGTTTAGAGTCAGGGTTAGAAT
The DNA here is from genome assembly GCF_028372415.1 of Notamacropus eugenii. Classification (NCBI taxonomy): domain Eukaryota; kingdom Metazoa; phylum Chordata; class Mammalia; order Diprotodontia; family Macropodidae; genus Notamacropus; species Notamacropus eugenii. The sequence continues at coordinate 268,431 of NW_027325104.1, forward strand.
CAAGAGCATTTAAGGATAGTGCTAGGGTTAGAGTTAGGTTTAGCGTTCGCTTTCATAGAATCGAGGGTTAGGCTGAAGGTTAGGCTTAGGGTTAGGGTTAGGGTTAGAATCAGGCGCATTTTTACTGTTCTGGTTTTCGTTAGGGTATGGCTTAGAGTGCATTTAGGGGTAGGGGTAGGAGTAGGGTTAGGATTAGGGTTAAGGTTTGTGTTGGTAGAATCGAAGTTTAGGGTTAGGCTTAGGGTCAGGAATGGCTTTTGGGTTAGAATCCAGTGCATTTAGGCTTAGGGATAGTGTTGAAATTGACGATTTACTTTTAGCGTTAGAATCAAGCACATTTAGGGATAGAGTTATGGTTAGAATTCGTTAGGGTTACGTTTAGTGTTAGGGTTAGTGGAATGGTTAGAGTGCATTTAGCGGTAGGGGTTGGGGCACCGTTAGAATTAAGGTTAGGGTTAGTGTTGGTAGAATCGAGGTTGAGGGTTAGGCTCAGAGTCAGGATTGCCTTTTGGGTTAGAATCGAGTGCATTTAGGTTTAAGGTTACTGTTGAGATTGACGAATTAGTGTTAGGGTTAGAATCAAGAACATTACAGTTAGAGTTGTGGTTAGAATCCAGTGCATTTAGGGTTAGGCTTAGGCTTAGGGTTACGGTTATGTTTAGGGTGAGGGTTAGAATCGAGTGCATTTAAGGATAGTGTTAGGGTTAGAGTCCGGTTTAGGGTTAGCTTTCGTAGAATAGAGGGTTAGGCTTTGGGTTAAGGTTAGCGTTAGGGTTAGGGTTAGAATCAGGCGCAATTTTAGTGTTATGGTTGGGGTTAGGGTATGGCTTAGAGTGCATTTAGGGGTAGGGGTAGGAGTAGGGTTAGGATTAGTCTTAAGGTTTGTGTTGGTAGAATTGAGGTTTAAGGTTAGGCTAAGGGTCAGGATTGCCTTTGGGTTAGAATCGAGTGCATTTAGGGTTAAAGTTAGTGTTGAGATTGACGATTAAGTATTAGGGTTAGAATCGAGCACATTAGGGATAGAGTTATGGTTAAAATGCAGTGCATTTAGGGTTAGGGAAAGGGTTAGGATAACGGTTATGTTTAGGGTGAGGGTTAGAATCGAGAGCATTTAAGGATAGAGCTAGGGTTAGAGTTAGGTTTAGCGTTCGCTTTCATAGAATCGAGCGTTAGGCTCAAGGTTAGGCTTAGGGTTAAAATCAAGCGCATTTTTACTGTTCTGGTTTTCGTTAGGGTATGGCTTAGAGTGAATTTAGGGGTAGGGGTAGGAGTAGGGTTAGGATTAGGGTTAAGGTTTGTGTTGGTAGAATCGAAGTTTAGGGTTAGGCTTTGGGTCAGGAATGGCTTTTGGGTTAGAATCCAGTGCATTTAGGCTTGGGGATAGTGTTGAAATTGTCGATTTAGTTTTAAGGTTAGAATCGAGCCCAGTTAGGGTTAGAGTTATGCTTAGAATTCAGTGCATTTGGCTTTAGGATTAGGGTTAGGTGTAGGGTTCGTGTTAGGTTTAGAGTCAGGGTTAGAATCAAGAGCATTTAAGGATAGTGCTAGGGTTAGAGTTAGGTTTAGCGTTCGCTTTCATAGAATCGAGGGTTAGGCTGAAGGTTAGGCTTAGGGTTAGGGTTAGGGTTAGAATCAGGCGCATTTTTACTGTTCTGGTTTTCGTTAGGGTATGGCTTAGAGTGCATTTAGGGGTAGGGGTAGGAGTAGGGTTAGGATTAGGGTTAAGGTTTGTGTTGGTAGAATCGAAGTTTAGGGTTAGGCTTAGGGTCAGGAATGGCTTTTGGGTTAGAATCCAGTGCATTTAGGGCTTAGGGATAGTGTTGAAATTGACGATTTAGTTTTAGCGTTAGAATCAAGCACATTTAGGGATAGAGTTATGGTTAGAATTCGTTAGGGTTACGTTTAGTGTTAGGGTTAGTGGAATGGTTAGAGTGCATTTAGCGTAGGGGTTGGGGCACCGTTAGAATTAAGGTTAGGGTTAGTGTTGGTAGAATCGAGGTTTAGGGTTAGGCTCAGAGTCAGGATTGCCTTTTGGGTTAGAATCGAGTGCATTTAGGTTTAAGGTTACTGTTGAGATTGACGAATTAGTGTTAGGGTTAGAATCAAGAACATTACAGTTAGAGTTGTGGTTAGAATCCAGTGCATTTAGGGTTAGGCTTAGGCTTAGGGTTACGGTTATGTGTTTAGGGTGAGGGTTAGAATCGAGTGCATTTAAGGATAGTGTTAGGGTTAGAGTCCGGTTTAGGGTTAGCTTTCGTAGAATAGAGGGTTAGGCTTCGAGTTAGGCTTAGGGTGAGGGTTAGGGTTAGGGTTAGAATCAAGGGCATTTTTAGTGTTAAGGTTAGGGTTAGGGTTAGGGTTAGAGGGCATTCAGGGGTAGGAGTAGGAGTAGGGTTAGGATTAGGGGTAGGGTTTTTGTTGGTAGAATTGAGGTTCAGGCTTAGGCTTAGGGTCAGGATTGCCTTTTGGGTTAGAATCGAGTGCATTTAGGCTGAAGGTTACTGTTGAGATTGACGAATTAGTGTTAGGGTTAGAATCAAGAACATTACAGTTAGAGTTGTGGTTAGAATCCAGTGCATTTAGGGTTAGGCTTAGGCTTAGGGTTACGGTTATGTTTAGGGTGAGGGTTAGAATCGAGTGCATTTAAGGATAGTGTTAGGGTTAGACTTAGGTTTAGGGTTAGCTTTCGTAGAATCGAGGGTTAGGCTTCGGGTTAGGCTTAGGGTGAGGGTTAGGGTTAGAATCAAGCACAGTTTTAGAGTTAGCGTTAGGGTGAGGGTTAGGGTTAAAGTGCTTTTAGAGCTACTGGTAGGGGTAGGGTTAGGATTAGGGTTAAGGTTTGTGTTGGTAGAATCGAGGTTTAGGTTTAGGCTTAGGGTCAGGATTGCATTTTGGATCAGAATCGAGTTTATTCAGGCTTTGGGTTAGTGTTCAAATTGACGATTTAGTGTTAGGGTTTGAATCGAGCACATTTAGGGTTAGAGTTATGGTTAGAATTTAGTGCATTTAGGGTTAGGGTTAGGGTTAGGGTTAGGGTTAGGTTTAGGGTCAGGGTTAGAATCGAGAGCATTTAAGGATAGTGCTAGGGTTAGAGTTAGGTTTAGCGTTCGCTTTCATAGAATCGAGGGTTAGGCTCAAGGTTAGGCTTAGGGTTAGGGTTAGGGTTAGAATCAGGCGCATTTTTACTGTTCTGGTTTTCGTTAGGGTATGGCTTAGAGTGCATTTAGGGGTAGGGGTAGGAGTAGGGTTAGGATTAGGGTTAAGGTTTGTGTTGGTAGAATCGAAGTTTAGGGTTAGGCTTTGGGTCAGGAATGGCTTTTGGGTTAGAATCCAGTGCATTTAGCCTTGGGGATAGTGTTGAAATTGTCGATTTAGTTTTAAGGATAGAATCGAGCACAGTTAGGGTTAGACTTATGCTTAGAATTCAATGCATTTGGCTTTGGATTAGGGTTAGGGGTAGGGTTCGTGTTAGGTTTAGAGTCAGGGTTAGAATCAAGAGCATTTAAGGATAGTGCTAGGGTTAGAGTTAGGTTTAGCGTTCGCTTTCATAGAATCGAGGGTTAGGCTCAAGGTTAGGCTTAGGGTTAGGGTTAGGGTTAGAATCAGGCGCATTTTTACTGTTCTGGTTTTCGTTAGGGTATGGCTTAGAGTGCATTTAGGGGTAGTGGTAGGAGTAGGGTTAGGATTAGGGTTAAGGTTTGTGTTGGTAGAATCGAAGTTTAAGGTTAGGCTTAGGGTCAGGAATGGCTATTGGGTTAGAATCCAGTGCATTTAGGCTTAGGGATAGTGTTGAAATTGACGATTTAGTTTTAGCGTTAGAATCAAGCACATTTAGGGATAGAGTTATGGTTAGAATTCGTTAGGGTTACGGTTAGTGTTAGGGTTAGTGGAATGGTTAGAGTGCATTTAGCGGTACGTGTTGGGGCACCGTTAGAATTAAGGTTAGGGTTAGTGTTGGTAGAATCGAGGTTTAGGCTTAGGCTCAGGGTCAGGATTGCCTTTTGGGTTAGAATCGAGTGCATGTAGGTTTAAGGTTACTGTTGAGACTGACGAATTAGTGTTAGGGTTAGAATCAAGAACATTACAGTTAGAGTTGTGGTTAGAATCCAGTGCATTTAGGGTTAGGCTTAGGCTTAGGGTTACGGTTATGTTTAGGGTGAGGGTTAGAATCGAGTGCATTTAAGGATAGTGTAGGGTTAGAGCCCGGTTTAGGGTTAGCTTTCGTAGAATAGAGGGTTAGGCTCCGGGTTAAGGTTAGCGTTAGGGTTAGGGTTAGAATCAGGCGCAATTTTAGTATTATGGTTGGGGTTAGGGTATGGCTTAGAGTGCATTTAGGGGTAGGGGTAGGAGTAGGGTTAGGATTAGTCTTAAGGTTTGTGTTGGTAGGATTGAGGTTTAAGGTTAGGCTAAGGGTCAGGATTGCCTTTGGGTTAGAATCGAGTGCATTTAGGGTTAGAGTTAGTGTTGAGATTGACGATTAAGTACTAGGGTTAGAATCGAGCACATTGGTGTTAGTGTTATGATTAGAATCCAGTGCATTTAGGGTTGGGGATAGGGTTAGGATAACGGTTATGTTTAGGGTGAGGTTTAGAATCGAGTGCATTTAAGGATAGTGTTAGGGTTAGAGTTAGGTTTAGGTTTAGCTTTCGTAGAATCGAGGGTTAGGGTTCGGGTTAGGGTTACCTTTAGGGTTAGGGTTAGAATCAGGCGCAATTTTAGTGTTATGATTGGGGTTAGGGTATGGCTTCGAGTGCATTTAGGGGTAGGGGTAGGAGTAGGATTAGGATTAGTCTTACGGTTTGTGTTGGTAGAATCGAGGTTTAAGGTTGTGCTAAGGGCAGGATTGCCTTTTGGGTTAGAATCGAGGGCATTTAGGGTTAGAGTTAGTGTAGAGATTGACGATTAAGTATTAGGGTTAGAATCGAGCACATTGGTGTTAGTGTTATGGTTAGAATCCAGTGCATTTAGGGTTGGGGATAGTGTTAGGATAACGGTTATGTTTAGGGTGAGGTTTAGAATCGAGTGCATTTAAGGATAGTGTTAGGGTTAGAGTTAGGTTTAGGTTTAGCTTTCGTAGAATCGAGGGTTAGGGTTCGGGTTACGGTTACCTTTATGGTTAGGGTTAGAATCAGGTGCAATTTTAGTGTTATGATTGGGTTTAGGGTATGGCTTAGAGTGCATTTAGGGGTAGGGGTAGGAGTAGGATTAGGATTAGTCTTACGGTTTGTGTTGGTAGAATCGAGGTTTAAGGTTAGGCTAAGGGCAGGATTGCCTTTTGAGTTAGAATCGAGGGCATTTAGGGTTAGAGTTAGTGTTGAGATTGACGATTTAGTATTAGGGTTAGAATCGAGCACATTAGGGATAGAGTTATGGTTAGAATGCAGTGCATTTAGGGTTAGGGATAGGGTTAGGATAACGGTAATGTTAGGGTGAGGGTTAGAATCGAGTGCATTTAAGGATAGTGTTAGGGTTAGAGTTTGGTTAGGGTTAGATTTCTTAGAATCGACGGTTAGGGTTAGGGATGAGGTTAGGGTTAGGCTTAGGGTTCGGGTTTGGGTTAGGGTTAGAATCAAGGGCATTTTTAGTGTTAAGGTTAGGGTTAGGGTTAGGTTTAGAGGGCATGCAGGGGTAGGGGTAGGAGTAGGGTTAAGATTAGGGTTAGGGTTGTTGTTGGTAGAATTGAGGTTCAGGTTTAGGCTTAGGGTCAGGATTGCCTTTTGGGTTAGAATCGAGTGCATTTAGGCTGAAGGTTACTGTTGAGATTGACGAATTAGTGTTAGAGTTAGAATCAAGAACATTACAGTTAGAGTTATGGTTAGAATTCAGTGCATTTAGGGTTAGGCTTAGGCTTATGGTTACGGTTATGTTTAGGGTGAGGGTTAGAATCGAATGCATTTAAGGATAGTGTTAGGATTAGACTTAGGTTTTGGGGTAGCTTTCGTAGAATCGAGGGTTAGGCTTCGGGTTAGGCTTAGGGTGAGGGTTAGGGTTAGAATCAAGCACAGTTTTAGTGTTAGCGTAAGGGTGAAGGTTAGGGTTAAAGTGCTTTTAGGGCTAGTGGTAGGGGTAGGGTTAGGATTAGGGTTAAGGTTTTTGTTGGTAGAATCGATGTTTAGGTTTAGGCTTAGGGTCAGGATTGCATTTTGGATCAGAATCGAGTTTATTCAGGCTTTGGGTTAGTGTTCAAATTGACAATTTAGTGTTAGGGTTTGAATCGAGCACATTTAGGGTTAGAGTTATGGTTAGAATTTAGTGCATTTAGGGTTAGGGTTAGGGTTAGGTTTAAGGTCAGGGTTAGAATCGAGAGCATTTAAGGATAGAGCTAGGGTTAGAGTTAGGTTTAGCGTTCGCTTTCATAGAATCGAGCGTTAGGCTCAAGGTTAGGCTTAGGGTTAGAATCAAGCGCATTTTTACAGTTCTGGTTTTCGTTAGGGTATGGCTTAGAGTGAATTTAGGGGTAGGGGTAGGAGTAGGGTTAGGATTAGGGTTAAGGTTTGTGTTGGTAGAATCGAAGTTTAGGGTTAGGCTTTGGGGCAGGAATGGCTTTTGGGTTAGAATCCAGTGCATTTAGGCTTGGGGATAGTGTTGAAATTGTCGATTTAGTTTTAAGGTTAGAACCGAGCACAGTTAGGGTTAGAGTTATGCTTAGAATTCAGTGCATTTGGCTTTAGGATTAGGGTTAGGTGTAGGGTTCGTGTTAGGTTTAGAGTCAGGGTTAGAATCAAGAGCATTTAAGGATAGTGCTAGGGTTAGAGTTAGGTTTAGCGTTCGCTTTCACAGAATCGAGGGTTAGGCTGAAGGTTAGGCTTAGGGTTAGGGTTAGGGTTAGAATCAGGCGCATTTTTACTGTTCTGGTTTTCGTTAGGGTATGGCTTAGAGTGCATTTAGGGGTAGGGGTAGGAGTAGGGTTAGGATTAGGGTTAAGGTTTGTGTTGGTAGAATCGAAGTTTAAGGTTAGGCTTAGGGTCAGGAATGGCTATTGGGTTAGAATCCAGTGCATTTAGGCTTAGGGATAGTGTTGAAATTGACGATTTAGTTTTAGCGTTAGAATCAAGCACATTTAGGGATAGAGTTATGGTTAGAATTCGTTAGGGTTACGGTTAGTGTTAGGGTTAGTGGAATGGTTAGAGTGCATTTAGCGGTACGTGTTGGGGCACCGTTAGAATTAAGGTTAGGGTTAGTGTTGGTAGAATCGAGGTTTAGGCTTAGGCTCAGGGTCAGGATTGCCTTTTGGGTTAGAATCGAGTGCATGTAGGTTTAAGGTTACTGTTGAGACTGACGAATTAGTGTTAGGGTTAGAATCAAGAACATTACAGTTAGAGTTGTGGTTAGAATCCAGTGCATTTAGGGTTAGGCTTAGGCTTAGGGTTACGGTTATGTTTAGGGTGAGGTTTAGAATCGAGTGCATTTAAGGATAGTGTAGGGTTAGAGCCCGGTTTAGGGTTAGCTTTCGTAGAATAGAGGGTTAGGCTCCGGGTTAAGGTTAGCGTTAGGGTTAGGGTTAGAATCAGGCGCAATTTTAGTATTATGGTTGGGGTTAGGGTATGGCTTAGAGTGCATTTAGGGGTAGGGGTAGGAGTAGGGTTAGGATTAGTCTTAAGGTTTGTGTTGGTAGGATTGAGGTTTAAGGTTAGGCTAAGGGTCAGGATTGCCTTTGGGTTAGAATCGAGTGCATTTAGGGTTAGAGTTAGTGTTGAGATTGACGATTAAGTACTAGGGTTAGAATCGAGCACATTGGTGTTAGTGTTATGATTAGAATCCAGTGCATTTAGGGTTGGGGATAGGGTTAGGATAACGGTTATGTTTAGGGTGAGGTTTAGAATCGAGTGCATTTAAGGATAGTGTTAGGGTTAGAGTTAGGTTTAGGTTTAGCTTTCGTAGAATCGAGGGTTAGGGTTCGGGTTAGGGTTACCTTTAGGGTTAGGGTTAGAATCAGGCGCAATTTTAGTGTTATGATTGGGGTTAGGGTATGGCTTCGAGTGCATTTAGGGGTAGGGGTAGGAGTAGGATTAGGATTAGTCTTACGGTTTGTGTTGGTAGAATCGAGGTTTAAGGTTGTGCTAAGGGCAGGATTGCCTTTTGGGTTAGAATCGAGGGCATTTAGGGTTAGAGTTAGTGTTGAGATTGACGATTAAGTATTAGGGTTAGAATCGAGCACATTGGTGTTAGTGTTATGGTTAGAATCCAGTGCATTTAGGGTTGGGGATAGGGTTAGGATAACGGTTATGTTTAGGGTGAGGTTTAGAATCGAGTGCATTTAAGGATAGTGTTAGGGTTAGAGTTAGGTTTAGGTTTAGCTTTCGTAGAATCGAGGGTTAGGGTTCGGGTTACGGTTACCTTTATGGTTAGGGTTAGAATCAGGTGCAATTTTAGTGTTATGATTGGGTTTAGGGCATGGCTTCGAGTGCATTTAGGGGTAGGGGTAGGAGTAGGATTAGGATTAGTCTTACGGTTTGTGTTGGTAGAATCGAGGTTTAAGGTTAGGCTAAGGGCAGGATTGCCTTTTGAGTTAGAATCGAGGGCATTTAGGGTTAGAGTTAGTGTTGAGATTGACAATTTAGTATTAGGGTTAGAATCGAGCACATTAGGGATAGAGTTATGGTTAGAATGCAGTGCATTTAGGGTTAGGGATAGGGTTAGGATAACGGTTATGTTTAGGGTGAGGGTTAGAATCGAGTGCATTTAAGGATAGTGTTAGGGTTAGAGTTTGGTTAGGGTTAGATTTCTTAGAATCGACGGTTAGGGTTAGGGTTGAGGTTAGGGTTAGGCTTAGGGTTCGGGTTAGTGTTAGGGTTAGAATCAAGGGCATTTTTAGTGTTAAGGTTAGGGTTAGGGTTAGGTTTAGAGGGCATGCAGGGGTAGGGGTAGGAGTAGGGTTAAGATTAGGGTTAGGGTTGTTGTTGGTAGAATTGAGGTTCAGGTTTAGGCTTAGGGTCAGGATTGCCTTTTGGGTTAGAATCGAGTGCATTTAGGCTGAAGGTTACTGTTGAGATTGACGAATTAGTGTTAGGGTTAGAATCAAGAACATTACAGTTAGAGTTATGGTTAGAATTCAGTGCATTTAGGGTTAGGCTTAGGCTTATGGTTACGGTTATGTTTAGGGTGAGGGTTAGAATCGAGTGCATTTAAGGATAGTGTTAGGGTTAGACTTAGGTTTAGGGGTAGCTTTCGTAGAATCGAGGGTTAGGCTTCGGGTTAGGCTTAGGGTGAGGGTTAGGGTTAGAATCAAGCACAGTTTTAGTGTTAGCGTAAGGGTGAAGGTTAGGGTTAAAGTGCTTTTAGGGCTAGTGGTAGGGGTAGGGTTAGGATTAGGGTTAATGTTTGTGTTGGTAGAATCGAGGTTTAGGTTTAGGCTTAGGGTCAGGATTGCATTTTGGATCAGAATCGAGTTTATTCAGGCTTTGGGTTAGTGTTCAAATTGACAATTTAGTGTTAGGGTTTGAATCGAGCACATTTAGGGTTAGAGTTATGGTTAGAATTTAGTGCATTTAGGGTTAGGGTTAGGGTTAGGTTTAGGGTCAGGGTTAGAATCGAGAGCATTTAAGGATAGAGCTAGGGTTAGAGTTAGGTTTAGCGTTCGCTTTCATAGAATCGAGCGTTAGGCTCAAGGTTAGGGTTAGGGTTAGAATCAAGCGCATTTTTACTGTTCTGGTTTTCGTTAGGGTATGGCTTAGAGTGAATTTAGGGGTAGGGGTAGGAGTAGGGTTAGGATTAGGGTTAAGGTTTGTGTTGGTAGAATCGAAGTTTAGGGTTAGGCTTTGGGGCAGGAATGGCTTTTGTGTTAGAATCCAGTGCATTTAGGCTTGGGGATAGTGTTGAAATTGTCGATTTAGTTTTAAGGTTAGAATCGAGCACAGTTAGGGTTAGAGTTATGCTTAGAATTCAGTGAATTTGGCTTTAGGATTAGGGTTAGGTGTAGGGTTCGTGTTAGGTTTAGAGTCAGGGTTAGAATCAAGAGCATTTAAGGATAGTGCTAGGGTTAGAGTTAGGTTTAGCGTTCGCTTTCATAGAATCGAGGGTTAGGCTGAAGGTTAGGCTTAGGGTTAGGGTTAGGGTTAGAATCAGGCGCATTTTTACTGTTCTGGTTTTCGTTAGGGTATGGCTTAGAGTGCATTTAGGGGTAGGGGTAGGAGTAGGGTTAGGATTAGGGTTAAGGTTTGTGTTGGTAGAATCGAAGTTTAGGGTTAGGCTTAGGGTCAGGAATGGCTTTTGGGTTAGAATCCAGTGCATGTAGGCTTAGGGATAGTGTTGAAATTGACGATTTACTTTTAGCGTTAGAATCAAGCACATTTAGGGATAGAGTTATGGTTAGAATTCGTTAGGGTTACGTTTAGTGTTAGGGTTAGTGGAGTGGTTAGAGTGCATTTAGCGGTAGGGGTTGGGGCACCGTTAGAATTAAGGTTAGGGTTAGTGTTGGTAGAATCGAGGTTTAGGGTTAGGCTCAGAGTCAGGATTGCCTTTTGGGTTAGAATCGAGTGCATTTAGGTTTAAGGTTACTGTTGAGATTGACGAATTAGTGTTAGGGTTAGAATCAAGAACATTACAGTTAGAGTTGTGGTTAGAATCCAGTGCATTTAGGGTTAGGCTTAGGCTTAGGGTTACGGTTATGTTTAGGGTGAGGGTTAGAATCGAGTGCATTTAAGGATAGTGTTAGGGTTAGAGTCCGGTTTAGGGTTAGCTTTCGTAGAATAGAGGGTTAGGCTTTGGGTTAAGGTTAGCGTTAGGGGTAGGGTTAGAATCAGGCGCAATTTTAGTGTTATGGTTGGGGTTAGGGTATGGCTTAGAGTGCATTTATGGGTAGGGGTAGGAGTAGGGTTAGGATTAGTCTTAAGGTTTGTGTTGGTAGAATTGAGGTTTAAGGTTAGGCTAAGGGTCAGGATTGCCTTTGGGTTAGAATCGAGTGCATTTAGGGTTAGAGTTAGTGTTGAGATTGACGATTAAGTATTAGGGTTAGAATCGAGCACATTAGGGATAGAGTTATGGTTAAAATGCAGTGCATTTAGGGTTAGGGAAAGGGTTAGGATAACGGTTATGTTTAGGGTGAGGGTTAGAATCGAGTGCATTTAAGGATAGTGTTAGGGTTAGAGTTTGGTTAGGGTTAGATTTCTTAGAATCGACGGTTAGGGTTAGGGTTGAGGTTAGGGTTAGGGTTAGGGTTTGGGTTAGGGTTAGGGTTAGAATCAAAGGCATTTTTAGTGTTAAGGTTAGGGTTAGGGTTAGGGTTAGAGGGCATTCAGGGGTAGGAGTAGGAGTAGGGTTAGGATTAGGGTTAGGGTTTTTGTTGGTAGAATTGAGGTTTAGGCTTAGGCTTAGGGTCAGGATTGCCTTTTGGGTTAGAATCGAGTGCATTTAGGCTGAAGGTTACTGTTGAGATTGACGAATTAGTGTTAGGGTTAGAATCAAGAATATTACAGTTAGAGTTGTGGTTAGAATTCAGTGCATTTAGGGTTAGGCTTAGGCTTATGGTTACGGTTATGTTTAGGGTGAGGGTTAGAATCGAGTGCATTTAAGGATAGTGTTAGGGTTAGACTTAGGTTTAGGGTTAGCTTTCGTAGAATCGAAGGTTAGGCTTCGGGTTAGGCTTAGGGTGAGGGTTAGGGTTAGAATCAAGCACAGTTTTAGTGTTAGCGTTAGGGTGAGGGTTAGGGTTAAAGTGCTTTTAGGGCTAGTGGTAGGGGTAGGGTTAGGATTAGGGTTAAGGTTTGTGTTGGTAGAATCGAGGTTTAGGTTTAGGCTTAGGGTCAGGATTGCATTTTGGATCAGAATCGAGTTTATTCAGGCTTTGGGTTAGTGTTGAAATTGACGATTTAGTGTTAGGGTTTGAATCGAGCACATTTAGGGTTAGAGTTATGGTTAGAATTTAGTGCATTTAGGGTTAGGGTTAGGGTTAGGGTTAGGTATAGGGTCAGGGTTAGAATCGAGAGCATTTAAGGATAGTGCTAGGGTTAGAGTAAGATTTAACGTTCGCTTTCATAGAATCGAGGGTTAGGCTCAAGGTTAGGCTTAGGGTTAGGGTTAGGGTTAAAATCAGGCGCATTTTTACTGTTCTGGTTTTCGTTAGGGTATGGCTTAGAGTGCATTTAGGGGTAGGGGTAGGAGTACGGTTAGGATTAGGGTTAAGGTTTGTGTTGGTAGAATCGAAGTTTAGGGTTAGGCTTAGGGTCAGGAATGGCTTTTGGGTTAGAATCCAGTGCATTTAGGCTTAGGGATAGTGTTGAAATTGACGATTTAGTTTTAGCGTTAGAATCAAGCACATTTAGGGATAGAGTTATGGTTAGAATTCGTTAGGGTTACGGTTAGTGTTAGGGTTAGTGGAATGGTTAGAGTGCATTTAGCGGTACGTGTTGGGGCACGGTTAGAATTAAGGTTAGGGTTAGTGTTGGTAGAATCGAGGTTTAGGGTTAGGCTCAGGGTCAGGATTGCCTTTTGGGTTAGAATCGAGTGCATGTAGGTTTAAGGTTACTGTTGAGACTGACGAATTAGTGTTAGGGTTAGAATCAAGAACATTACAGTTAGAGTTGTGGTTAGAATCCAGTGCATTTAGGGTTAGGCTTAGGCTTAGGGTTACGGTTATGTTTAGGGTGAGGGTTAGAATCGAGTGCATTTAAGGATAGTGTAGGGTTAGAGCCCGGTTTAGGGTTAGCTTTCGTAGAATAGAGGGTTAGGCTCCGGGTTAAGGTTAGCGTTAGGGTTAGGGTTAGAATCAGGCGCAATTTTAGTATTATGGTTGGGGTTAGGGTATGGCTTAGAGTGCATTTAGGGGTAGGGGTAGGAGTAGGGTTAGGATTAGTCTTAAGGTTTGTGTTGGTAGGATTGAGGTTTAAGGTTAGGCTAAGGGTCAGGATTGCCTTTGGGTTAGAATCGAGTGCATTTAGGGTTAGAGTTAGTGTTGAGATTGACGATTAAGTACTAGGGTTAGAATCGAGCACATTGGTGTTAGTGTTATGATTAGAATCCAGTGCATTTAGGGTTGGGGATAGGGTTAGGATAACGGTTATGTTTAGGGTGAGGTTTAGAATCGAGTGCATTTAAGGATAGTGTTAGGGTTAGAGTTAGGTTTAGGTTTAGCTTTCGTAGAATCGAGGGTTAGGGTTCGGGTTAGGGTTACCTTTAGGGTTAGGGTTAGAATCAGGCGCAATTTTAGTGTTATGATTGGGGTTAGGGTATGGCTTCGAGTGCATTTAGGGGTAGGGGTAGGAGTAGGATTAGGATTAGTCTTACGGTTTGTGTTGGTAGAATCGAGGTTTAAGGTTGTGCTAAGGGCAGGATTGCCTTTTGGGTTAGAATCGAGGGCATTTAGGGTTAGAGTTAGTGTTGAGATTGACGATTAAGTATTAGGGTTAGAATCGAGCACATTGGTGTTAGTGTTATGGTTAGAATCCAGTGCATTTAGGGTTGGGGATAGGGTTAGGATAACGGTTATGTTTAGGGTGAGGTTTAGAATCGAGTGCATTTAAGGATAGTGTTAGGGTTAGAGTTAGGTTTAGGTTTAGCTTTCGTAGAATCGAGGGTTAGGGTTCGGGTTACGGTTACCTTTATGGTTAGGGTTAGAATCAGGTGCAATTTTAGTGTTATGATTGGGTTTAGGGCATGGCTTCGAGTGCATTTAGGGGTAGGGGTAGGAGTAGGATTAGGATTAGTCTTACGGTTTGTGTTGGTAGAATCGAGGTTTAAGGTTAGGCTAAGGGCAGGATTGCCTTTTGAGTTAGAATCGAGGGCATTTAGGGTTAGAGTTAGTGTTGAGATTGACAATTTAGTATTAGGGTTAGAATCGAGCACATTAGGGATAGAGTTATGGTTAGAATGCAGTGCATTTAGGGTTAGGGATAGGGTTAGGATAACGGTTATGTTTAGGGTGAGGGTTAGAATCGAGTGCATTTAAGGATAGTGTTAGGGTTAGAGTTTGGTTAGGGTTAGATTTCTTAGAATCGACGGTTAGGGTTAGGGTTGAGGTTAGGGTTAGGCTTAGGGTTCGGGTTAGTGTTAGGGTTAGAATCAAGGGCATTTTTAGTGTTAAGGTTAGGGTTAGGGTTAGGTTTAGAGGGCATGCAGGGGTAGGGGTAGGAGTAGGGTTAAGATTAGGGTTAGGGTTGTTGTTGGTAGAATTGAGGTTCAGGTTTAGGCTTAGGGTCAGGATTGCCTTTTGGGTTAGAATCGAGTGCATTTAGGCTGAAGGTTACTGTTGAGATTGACGAATTAGTGTTAGGGTTAGAATCAAGAACATTACAGTTAGAGTTATGGTTAGAATTCAGTGCATTTAGGGTTAGGCTTAGGCTTATGGTTACGGTTATGTTTAGGGTGAGGGTTAGAATCGAGTGCATTTAAGGATAGTGTTAGGGTTAGACTTAGGTTTAGGGGTAGCTTTCGTAGAATCGAGGGTTAGGCTTCGGGTTAGGCTTAGGGTGAGGGTTAGGGTTAGAATCAAGCACAGTTTTAGTGTTAGCGTAAGGGTGAAGGTTAGGGTTAAAGTGCTTTTAGGGCCAGTGGTAGGGGTAGGGTTAGGATTAGGGTTAATGTTTGTGTTGGTAGAATCGAGGTTTAGGTTTAGGCTTAGGGTCAGGATTGCATTTTGGATCAGAATCGAGTTTATTCAGGCTTTGGGTTAGTGTTCAAATTGACAATTTAGTGTTAGGGTTTGAATCGAGCACATTTAGGGTTAGAGTTATGGTTAGAATTTAGTGCATTTAGGGTTAGGGTTAGGGTTAGGTTTAGGGTCAGGGTTAGAATCGAGAGCATTTAAGGATAGAGCTAGGGTTAGAGTTAGGTTTAGCGTTCGCTTTCATAGAATCGAGCGTTAGGCTCAAGGTTAGGGTTAGGGTTAGAATCAAGCGCATTTTTACTGTTCTGGTTTTCGTTAGGGTATGGCTTAGAGTGAATTTAGGGGTAGGGGTAGGAGTAGGGTTAGGATTAGGGTTAAGGTTTGTGTTGGTAGAATCGAAGTTTAGGGTTAGGCTTTGGGGCAGGAATGGCTTTTGTGTTAGAATCCAGTGCATTTAGGCTTGGGGATAGTGTTGAAATTGTCGATTTAGTTTTAAGGTTAGAATCGAGCACAGTTAGGGTTAGAGTTATGCTTAGAATTCAGTGAATTTGGCTTTAGGATTAGGGTTAGGGTTAGGGTTAGGGTTAGGTTTAGGGTCAGGGTTAGAATCGAGAGCATTTAAGGATAGTGCTAGGGTTAGAGTAAGATTTAGCGTTCGCTTTCATAGAATCGAGGGTTAGGCTCAAGGTTAGGCTTAGGGTTAGGGTTAGGGTTAAAATCAGGCGCATTTTTACTGTTCTGGTTTTCGTTAGGGTATGGCTTAGAGTGCATTTAGGGGTAGGGGTAGGAGTACGGTTAGGATTAGGGTTAAGGTTTGTGTTGGTAGAATCGAAGTTTAGGGTTAGGCTTAGGGTCAGGAATGGCTTTTGGGTTAGAATCCAGTGCATTTAGGCTTAGGGATAGTGTTGAAATTGACGATTTACTTTTAGCGTTAGAATCAAGCACATTTAGGGATAGAGTTATGGTTAGAATTCGTTAGGGTTACGTTTAGTGTTAGGGTTAGTGGAGTGGTTAGAGTGCATTTAGCGGTAGGGGTTGGGGCACCGTTAGAATTAAGGTTAGGGTTAGTGTTGGTAGAATCGAGGTTTAGGGTTAGGCTCAGAGTCAGGATTGCCTGTTGGGTTAGAATCGAGTGCATTTAGGTTTAAGGTTACTGTTGAGATTGACGAATTAGTGTTAGGGTTAGAATCAAGAACATTACAGTTAGAGTTGTGGTTAGAATCCAGTGCATTTAGGGTTAGGCTTAGGCTTAGGGTTACGGTTATGTTTAGGGTGAGGGTTAGAATCGAGTGCATTTAAGGATAGTGTTAGGGTTAGAGTCCGGTTTAGGGTTAGCTTTCGTAGAATAGAGGGTTAGGCTTTGGGTTAAGGTTAGCGTTAGGGGTAGGGTTAAAATCAGGCGCAATTTTAGTGTTATGGTTGGGGTTAGGGTATGGCTTAGAGTGCATTTAGGGGTAGGGGTAGGAGTAGGGTTAGGATTAGTCTTAAGGTTTGTGTTGGTAGAATTGAGGTTTAAGGTTAGGCTAAGGGTCAGGATTGCCTTTGGGTTAGAATCGAGTGCATTTAGGGTTAGAGTTAGTGTTGAGATTGACGATTAAGTATTAGGGTTAGAATCGAGCACATTAGGGATAGAGTTATGGTTAAAATGCAGTGCATTTAGGGTTAGGGAAAGGGTTAGGATAACGGTTATGTTTAGGGTGAGGTTTAGAATCGAGTGCATTTAAGGATAGTGTTAGGGTTAGAGTTAGGTTTAGGTTTAGCTTTCGTAGAATCGAGGGTTAGGGTTCGGGTTAGGGTTACCTTTAGGGTTAGGGTTAGAATCAGGCGCAATTTTAGTGTTATGATTGGGGTTAGGGTATGGCTTCGAGTGCATTTAGGGGTAGGGGTAGGAGTAGGATTAGGATTAGTCTTACGGTTTGTGTTGGTAGAATCGAGGTTTAAGGTTGTGCTAAGGGCAGGATTGCCTTTTGGGTTAGAATCGAGGGCATTTAGGGTTAGAGTTAGTGTTGAGATTGACGATTAAGTATTAGGGTTAGAATCGAGCACATTGGTGTTAGTGTTATGGTTAGAATCCAGTGCATTTAGGGTTGGGGATAGGGTTAGGATAACGGTTATGTTTAGGGTGAGGTTTAGAATCGAGTGCATTTAAGGATAGTGTTAGGGTTAGAGTTAGGTTTAGGTTTAGCTTTCGTAGAATCGAGGGTTAGGGTTCGGGTTACGGTTACCTTTATGGTTAGGGTTAGAATCAGGTGCAATTTTAGTGTTATGATTGGGTTTAGGGCATGGCTTCGAGTGCATTTAGGGGTAGGGGTAGGAGTAGGATTAGGATTAGTCTTACGGTTTGTGTTGGTAGAATCGAGGTTTAAGGTTAGGCTAAGGGCAGGATTGCCTTTTGAGTTAGAATCGAGGGCATTTAGGGTTAGAGTTAGTGTTGAGATTGACAATTTAGTATTAGGGTTAGAATCGAGCACATTAGGGATAGAGTTATGGTTAGAATGCAGTGCATTTAGGGTTAGGGATAGGGTTAGGATAACGGTTATGTTTAGGGTGAGGGTTAGAATCGAGTGCATTTAAGGATAGTGTTAGGGTTAGAGTTTGGTTAGGGTTAGATTTCTTAGAATCGACGGTTAGGGTTAGGGTTGAGGTTAGGGTTAGGCTTAGGGTTCGGGTTAGTGTTAGGGTTAGAATCAAGGGCATTTTTAGTGTTAAGGTTAGGGTTAGGGTTAGGTTTAGAGGGCATGCAGGGGTAGGGGTAGGAGTAGGGTTAAGATTAGGGTTAGGGTTGTTGTTGGTAGAATTGAGGTTCAGGTTTAGGCTTAGGGTCAGGATTGCCTTTTGGGTTAGAATCGAGTGCATTTAGGCTGAAGGTTACTGTTGAGATTGACGAATTAGTGTTAGGGTTAGAATCAAGAACATTACAGTTAGAGTTATGGTTAGAATTCAGTGCATTTAGGGTTAGGCTTAGGCTTATGGTTACGGTTATGTTTAGGGTGAGGGTTAGAATCGAGTGCATTTAAGGATAGTGTTAGGGTTAGACTTAGGTTTAGGGGTAGCTTTCGTAGAATCGAGGGTTAGGCTTCGGGTTAGGCTTAGGGTGAGGGTTAGGGTTAGAATCAAGCACAGTTTTAGTGTTAGCGTAAGGGTGAAGGTTAGGGTTAAAGTGCTTTTAGGGCCAGTGGTAGGGGTAGGGTTAGGATTAGGGTTAATGTTTGTGTTGGTAGAATCGAGGTTTAGGTTTAGGCTTAGGGTCAGGATTGCATTTTGGATCAGAATCGAGTTTATTCAGGCTTTGGGTTAGTGTTCAAATTGACAATTTAGTGTTAGGGTTTGAATCGAGCACATTTAGGGTTAGAGTTATGGTTAGAATTTAGTGCATTTAGGGTTAGGGTTAGGGTTAGGTTTAGGGTCAGGGTTAGAATCGAGAGCATTTAAGGATAGAGCTAGGGTTAGAGTTAGGTTTAGCGTTCGCTTTCATAGAATCGAGCGTTAGGCTCAAGGTTAGGGTTAGGGTTAGAATCAAGCGCATTTTTACTGTTCTGGTTTTCGTTAGGGTATGGCTTAGAGTGAATTTAGGGGTAGGGGTAGGAGTAGGGTTAGGATTAGGGTTAAGGTTTGTGTTGGTAGAATCGAAGTTTAGGGTTAGGCTTTGGGGCAGGAATGGCTTTTGTGTTAGAATCCAGTGCATTTAGGCTTGGGGATAGTGTTGAAATTGTCGATTTAGTTTTAAGGTTAGAATCGAGCACAGTTAGGGTTAGAGTTATGCTTAGAATTCAGTGAATTTGGCTTTAGGATTAGGGTTAGGGTTAGGGTTAGGGTTAGGTTTAGGGTCAGGGTTAGAATCGAGAGCATTTAAGGATAGTGCTAGGGTTAGAGTAAGATTTAGCGTTCGCTTTCATAGAATCGAGGGTTAGGCTCAAGGTTAGGCTTAGGGTTAGGGTTAGGGTTAAAATCAGGCGCATTTTTACTGTTCTGGTTTTCGTTAGGGTATGGCTTAGAGTGCATTTAGGGGTAGGGGTAGGAGTACGGTTAGGATTAGGGTTAAGGTTTGTGTTGGTAGAATCGAAGTTTAGGGTTAGGCTTAGGGTCAGGAATGGCTTTTGGGTTAGAATCCAGTGCATTTAGGCTTAGGGATAGTGTTGAAATTGACGATTTACTTTTAGCGTTAGAATCAAGCACATTTAGGGATAGAGTTATGGTTAGAATTCGTTAGGGTTACGTTTAGTGTTAGGGTTAGTGGAGTGGTTAGAGTGCATTTAGCGGTAGGGGTTGGGGCACCGTTAGAATTAAGGTTAGGGTTAGTGTTGGTAGAATCGAGGTTTAGGGTTAGGCTCAGAGTCAGGATTGCCTTTTGGGTTAGAATCGAGTGCATTTAGGTTTAAGGTTACTGTTGAGATTGACGAATTAGTGTTAGGGTTAGAATCAAGAACATTACAGTTAGAGTTGTGGTTAGAATCCAGTGCATTTAGGGTTAGGCTTAGGCTTAGGGTTACGGTTATGTTTAGGGTGAGGGTTAGAATCGAGTGCATTTAAGGATAGTGTTAGGGTTAGAGTCCGGTTTAGGGTTAGCTTTCGTAGAATAGAGGGTTAGGCTTTGGGTTAAGGTTAGCGTTAGGGGTAGGGTTAAAATCAGGCGCAATTTTAGTGTTATGGTTGGGGTTAGGGTATGGCTTAGAGTGCATTTAGGGGTAGGGGTAGGAGTAGGGTTAGGATTAGTCTTAAGGTTTGTGTTGGTAGAATTGAGGTTTAAGGTTAGGCTAAGGGTCAGGATTGCCTTTGGGTTAGAATCGAGTGCATTTAGGGTTAGAGTTAGTGTTGAGATTGACGATTAAGTATTAGGGTTAGAATCGAGCACATTAGGGATAGAGTTATGGTTAAAATGCAGTGCATTTAGGGTTAGGGAAAGGGTTAGGATAACGGTTATGTTTAGGGTGAGGGTTAGAATCGAGTGCATTTAAGGATAGTGTTAGGGTTAGAGTTTGGTTAGGGTTAGATTTCTTAGAATCGACGGTTAGGGTTAGGGTTGAGGTTAGGGTTAGGGTTAGGGTTTGGGTTAGGGTTAGGGTTAGAATCAAAGGCATTTTTAGTGTTAAGGTTAGGGTTAGGGTTAGGGTTAGAGGGCATTCAGGGGTAGGAGTAGGAGTAGGGTTAGGATTAGGGTTAGGGTTTTTGTTGGTAGAATTGAGGTTCAGGCTTAGGCTTAGGGTCAGGATTGCCTTTTGGGTTAGAATCGAGTGCATTTAGGCTGAAGGTTACTGTTGAGATTGACGAATTAGTGTTAGGGTTAGAATCAAGAATATTACAGTTAGAGTTATGGTTAGAATTCAGTGCATTTAGGGTTAGGCTTAGGCTTATGGTTACGGTTATGTTTAGGCTGAGGGTTAGAATCGAGTGCATTTAAGGATAGTGTTAGGGTTAGACTTAGGTTTAGGGTTAGCTTTCGTAGAATCGAAGGTTAGGCTTCGGGTTAGGCTTAGGGTGAGGGTTAGGGTTAGAATCAAGCACAGTTTTAGTGTTAGCGTTAGGGTGAGGGTTAGGGTTAAAGTGCTTTTAGGGCTAGTGGTAGGGGTAGGGTTAGGATTAGGGTTAAGGTTTGTGTTGGTAGAATCGAGGTTTAGGTTTAGGCTTAGGGTCAGGATTGCATTTTGGATCAGAATCGAGTTTATTCAGGCTTTGGGTTAGTGTTGAAATTGACGATTTAGTGTTAGGGTTTGAATCGAGCACATTTAGGGTTAGAGTTATGGTTAGAATTTAGTGCATTTAGGGTTAGGGTTAGGGTTAGGGTTAGGTATAGGGTCAGGGTTAGAATCGAGAGCATTTAAGGATAGTGCTAGGGTTAGAGTAAGATTTAACGTTCGCTTTCATAGAATCGAGGGTTAGGCTCAAGGTTAGGCTTAGGGTTAGGGTTAGGGTTAAAATCAGGCGCATTTTTACTGTTCTGGTTTTCGTTAGGGTATGGCTTAGAGTGCATTTAGGGGTAGGGGTAGGAGTACGGTTAGGATTAGGGTTAAGGTTTGTGTTGGTAGAATCGAAGTTTAGGGTTAGGCTTAGGGTCAGGAATGGCTTTTGGGTTAGAATCCAGTGCATTTAGGCTTAGGGATAGTGTTGAAATTGACGATTTAGTTTTAGCGTTAGAATCAAGCACATTTAGGGATAGAGTTATGGTTAGAATTCGTTAGGGTTACGGTTAGTGTTAGGGTTAGTGGAATGGTTAGAGTGCATTTAGCGGTACGTGTTGGGGCACGGTTAGAATTAAGGTTAGGGTTAGTGTTGGTAGAATCGAGGTTTAGGCTTAGGCTCAGGGTCAGGATTGCCTTTTGGGTTAGAATCGAGTGCATGTAGGTTTAAGGTTACTGTTGAGACTGACGAATTAGTGTTAGGGTTAGAATCAAGAACATTACAGTTAGAGTTGTGGTTAGAATCCAGTGCATTTAGGGTTAGGCTTAGGCTTAGGGTTACGGTTATGTTTAGGGTGAGGGTTAGAATCGAGTGCATTTAAGGATAGTGTAGGGTTAGAGCCCGGTTTAGGGTTAGCTTTCGTAGAATAGAGGGTTAGGCTCCGGGTTAAGGTTAGCGTTAGGGTTAGGGTTAGAATCAGGCGCAATTTTAGTATTATGGTTGGGGTTAGGGTATGGCTTAGAGTGCATTTAGGGGTAGGGGTAGGAGTAGGGTTAGGATTAGTCTTAAGGTTTGTGTTGGTAGGATTGAGGTTTAAGGTTAGGCTAAGGGTCAGGATTGCCTTTGGGTTAGAATCGAGTGCATTTAGGGTTAGAGTTAGTGTTGAGATTGACGATTAAGTACTAGGGTTAGAATCGAGCACATTGGTGTTAGTGTTATGATTAGAATCCAGTGCATTTAGGGTTGGGGATAGGGTTAGGATAACGGTTATGTTTAGGGTGAGGTTTAGAATCGAGTGCATTTAAGGATAGTGTTAGGGTTAGAGTTAGGTTTAGGTTTAGCTTTCGTAGAATCGAGGGTTAGGGTTCGGGTTAGGGTTACCTTTAGGGTTAGGGTTAGAATCAGGCGCAATTTTAGTGTTATGATTGGGGTTAGGGTATGGCTTCGAGTGCATTTAGGGGTAGGGGTAGGAGTAGGATTAGGATTAGTCTTACGGTTTGTGTTGGTAGAATCGAGGTTTAAGGTTGTGCTAAGGGCAGGATTGCCTTTTGGGTTAGAATCGAGGGCATTTAGGGTTAGAGTTAGTGTTGAGATTGACGATTAAGTATTAGGGTTAGAATCGAGCACATTGGTGTTAGTGTTATGGTTAGAATCCAGTGCATTTAGGGTTGGGGATAGGGTTAGGATAACGGTTATGTTTAGGGTGAGGTTTAGAATCGAGTGCATTTAAGGATAGTGTTAGGGTTAGAGTTAGGTTTAGGTTTAGCTTTCGTAGAATCGAGGGTTAGGGTTCGGGTTACGGTTACCTTTATGGTTAGGGTTAGAATCAGGTGCAATTTTAGTGTTATGATTGGGTTTAGGGCATGGCTTCGAGTGCATTTAGGGGTAGGGGTAGGAGTAGGATTAGGATTAGTCTTACGGTTTGTGTTGGTAGAATCGAGGTTTAAGGTTAGGCTAAGGGCAGGATTGCCTTTTGAGTTAGAATCGAGGGCATTTAGGGTTAGAGTTAGTGTTGAGATTGACAATTTAGTATTAGGGTTAGAATCGAGCACATTAGGGATAGAGTTATGGTTAGAATGCAGTGCATTTAGGGTTAGGGATAGGGTTAGGATAACGGTTATGTTTAGGGTGAGGGTTAGAATCGAGTGCATTTAAGGATAGTGTTAGGGTTAGAGTTTGGTTAGGGTTAGATTTCTTAGAATCGACGGTTAGGGTTAGGGTTGAGGTTAGGGTTAGGCTTAGGGTTCGGGTTAGTGTTAGGGTTAGAATCAAGGGCATTTTTAGTGTTAAGGTTAGGGTTAGGGTTAGGTTTAGAGGGCATGCAGGGGTAGGGGTAGGAGTAGGGTTAAGATTAGGGTTAGGGTTGTTGTTGGTAGAATTGAGGTTCAGGTTTAGGCTTAGGGTCAGGATTGCCTTTTGGGTTAGAATCGAGTGCATTTAGGCTGAAGGTTACTGTTGAGATTGACGAATTAGTGTTAGGGTTAGAATCAAGAACATTACAGTTAGAGTTATGGTTAGAATTCAGTGCATTTAGGGTTAGGCTTAGGCTTATGGTTACGGTTATGTTTAGGGTGAGGGTTAGAATCGAGTGCATTTAAGGATAGTGTTAGGGTTAGACTTAGGTTTAGGGGTAGCTTTCGTAGAATCGAGGGTTAGGCTTCGGGTTAGGCTTAGGGTGAGGGTTAGGGTTAGAATCAAGCACAGTTTTAGTGTTAGCGTAAGGGTGAAGGTTAGGGTTAAAGTGCTTTTAGGGCTAGTGGTAGGGGTAGGGTTAGGCTTAGGGTTAATGTTTGTGTTGGTAGAATCGAGGTTTAGGTTTAGGCTTAGGGTCAGGATTGCATTTTGGATCAGAATCGAGTTTATTCAGGCTTTGGGTTAGTGTTCAAATTGACAATTTAGTGTTAGGGTTTGAATCGAGCACATTTAGGGTTAGAGTTATGGTTAGAATTTAGTGCATTTAGGGTTAGGGTTAGGGTTAGGTTTAGGGTCAGGGTTAGAATCGAGAGCATTTAAGGATAGAGCTAGGGTTAGAGTTAGGTTTAGCGTTCGCTTTCATAGAATCGAGCGTTAGGCTCAAGGTTAGGGTTAGGGTTAGAATCAAGCGCATTTTTACTGTTCTGGTTTTCGTTAGGGTATGGCTTAGAGTGAATTTAGGGGTAGGGGTAGGAGTAGGGTTAGGATTAGGGTTAAGGTTTGTGTTGGTAGAATCGAAGTTTAGGGTTAGGCTTTGGGGCAGGAATGGCTTTTGTGTTAGAATCCAGTGCATTTAGGCTTGGGGATAGTGTTGAAATTGTCGATTTAGTTTTAAGGTTAGAATCGAGCACAGTTAGGGTTAGAGTTATGCTTAGAATTCAGTGAATTTGGCTTTAGGATTAGGGTTAGGGTTAGGGTTAGGGTTAGGTTTAGGGTCAGGGTTAGAATCGAGAGCATTTAAGGATAGTGCTAGGGTTAGAGTAAGATTTAGCGTTCGCTTTCATAGAATCGAGGGTTAGGCTCAAGGTTAGGCTTAGGGTTAGGGTTAGGGTTAAAATCAGGCGCATTTTTACTGTTCTGGTTTTCGTTAGGGTATGGCTTAGAGTGCATTTAGGGGTAGGGGTAGGAGTACGGTTAGGATTAGGGTTAAGGTTTGTGTTGGTAGAATCGAAGTTTAGGGTTAGGCTTAGGGTCAGGAATGGCTTTTGGGTTAGAATCCAGTGCATTTAGGCTTAGGGATAGTGTTGAAATTGACGATTTACTTTTAGCGTTAGAATCAAGCACATTTAGGGATAGAGTTATGGTTAGAATTCGTTAGGGTTACGTTTAGTGTTAGGGTTAGTGGAGTGGTTAGAGTGCATTTAGCGGTAGGGGTTGGGGCACCGTTAGAATTAAGGTTAGGGTTAGTGTTGGTAGAATCGAGGTTTAGGGTTAGGCTCAGAGTCAGGATTGCCTTTTGGGTTAGAATCGAGTGCATTTAGGTTTAAGGTTACTGTTGAGATTGACGAATTAGTGTTAGGGTTAGAATCAAGAACATTACAGTTAGAGTTGTGGTTAGAATCCAGTGCATTTAGGGTTAGGCTTAGGCTTAGGGTTACGGTTATGTTTAGGGTGAGGGTTAGAATCGAGTGCATTTAAGGATAGTGTTAGGGTTAGAGTCCGGTTTAGGGTTAGCTTTCGTAGAATAGAGGGTTAGGCTTTGGGTTAAGGTTAGCGTTAGGGGTAGGGTTAAAATCAGGCGCAATTTTAGTGTTATGGTTGGGGTTAGGGTATGGCTTAGAGTGCATTTAGGGGTAGGGGTAGGAGTAGGGTTAGGATTAGTCTTAAGGTTTGTGTTGGTAGAATTGAGGTTTAAGGTTAGGCTAAGGGTCAGGATTGCCTTTGGGTTAGAATCGAGTGCATTTAGGGTTAGAGTTAGTGTTGAGATTGACGATTAAGTATTAGGGTTAGAATCGAGCACATTAGGGATAGAGTTATGGTTAAAATGCAGTGCATTTAGGGTTAGGGAAAGGGTTAGGATAACGGTTATGTTTAGGGTGAGGGTTAGAATCGAGTGCATTTAAGGATAGTGTTAGGGTTAGAGTTTGGTTAGGGTTAGATTTCTTAGAATCGACGGTTAGGGTTAGGGTTGAGGTTAGGGTTAGGGTTAGGGTTTGGGTTAGGGTTAGGGTTAGAATCAAAGGCATTTTTAGTGTTAAGGTTAGGGTTAGGGTTAGGGTTAGAGGGCATTCAGGGGTAGGAGTAGGAGTAGGGTTAGGATTAGGGTTAGGGTTTTTGTTGGTAGAATTGAGGTTCAGGCTTAGGCTTAGGGTCAGGATTGCCTTTTGGGTTAGAATCGAGTGCATTTAGGCTGAAGGTTACTGTTGAGATTGACGAATTAGTGTTAGGGTTAGAATCAAGAATATTACAGTTAGAGTTATGGTTAGAATTCAGTGCATTTAGGGTTAGGCTTAGGCTTATGGTTACGGTTATGTTTAGGCTGAGGGTTAGAATCGAGTGCATTTAAGGATAGTGTTAGGGTTAGACTTAGGTTTAGGGTTAGCTTTCGTAGAATCGAAGGTTAGGCTTCGGGTTAGGCTTAGGGTGAGGGTTAGGGTTAGAATCAAGCACAGTTTTAGTGTTAGCGTTAGGGTGAGGGTTAGGGTTAAAGTGCTTTTAGGGCTAGTGGTAGGGGTAGGGTTAGGATTAGGGTTAAGGTTTGTGTTGGTAGAATCGAGGTTTAGGTTTAGGCTTAGGGTCAGGATTGCATTTTGGATCAGAATCGAGTTTATTCAGGCTTTGGGTTAGTGTTCAAATTGACGATTTAGTGTTAGGGTTTGAATCGAGCACATTTAGGGTTAGAGTTATGGTTAGAATTTAGTGCATTTAGGGTTAGGGTTAGGGTTAGGGTTAGGTTTAGGGTCAGGGTTAGAATCGAGAGCATTTAAGGATAGTGCTAGGGTTAGAGTAAGATTTAGCGTTCGCTTTCATAGAATCGAGGGTTAGGCTCAAGGGTAGGCTTAGGGTTAGGGTTAGGGTTAAAATCAGGCGCATTTTTACTGTTCTGGTTTTCGTTAGGGTATGGCTTAGAGTGCATTTAGGGGTAGGGATAGGAGTACGGTTAGGATTAGGGTTAAGGTTTGTGTTGGTAGAATCGAAGTTTAGGGTTAGGCTTAGGGTCAGGAATGGCTATTGGGTTAGAATCCAATGCATTTAGGCTTAGGGATAGTGTTGAAATTGAAGATTTAGTTTTAGCGTTAGAATCAAGCACATTTAGGGATAGAGTTATGGTTAGATTTCGTTAGGGTTACGGTTAGTGTTAGGGTCAGTGGAATGGTTAGAGTGCATTTAGCGGTAGGAGTTGGGGCACGGTTAGAATTAAGGTTAGGATTAGTGTTGGTAGAATCGAGGTTTAGGCTTAGGCTCAAGGTCAGGATTGCCTTTTGGGTTAGAATCGAGTGCATTTAGGTTTAAGGTTACTGTTGAGATTGACGAATTAGTGTTAGGGTTAGAATCAAGAACATTACAGTTAGAGTTGTGGTTAGAATCCAGTGCATTTAGGGTTAGGCTTAGGCTTAGGGTTACGGTTATGTTTAGGGTGAGGGTTAGAATCGAGTGCATTTAAGGATAGTGTTAGGGTTAGAGCCCGGTTTAGGGTTAGCTTTCGTAGAATAGAGGGTTAGGCTCCGGGTTAAGGTTAGCGTTAGGGTTAGGGTTAGAATCAGGCGCAATTTTAGTGTTAGGGTTGGGGTTAGGGTATGGCTTAGAGTGCATTTAGGGGTAGGGGTAGGAGTAGGGTTAGGATTAGTCTTAAGGTTTGTGTTGGTAGGATTGAGGTTTAAGGTTAGGCTAAGGGCCAGGATTGCCTTTGGTTAGAATCGAGTGCATTTAGGGTTAGAGTTAGTGTTGAGATTGACGATTAAGTATTAGGGTTAGAATCGAGCACATTGGTGTTAGTGTTATGGTTAGAATCCAGTGCATTTAGGGTTGGGGATAGGGTTAGGATAACGGTTATGTTTAGGGTGAGGTTTAGAATCGAGTGCATTTAAGGATAGCGTTAGGGTTAGAGTTAGGTTTAGGTTTAGCTTTCGTAGAATCGAGGGTTAGAGTTCGGGTTAGGGTTACCTTTAGGGTTAGGGTTAGAATCAGGCGCAATTTTAGTGTTATGATTGGGGTTAGGGTATGTCTTCGAGTGCATTTAGGGGTAGGGGTAGGAGTAGGATTAGGATTAGTCTTAAGGTTTGTGTTGGTAGAATTGAGGTTTAAGGTTAGGCTAAGGGTCAGGATTGCCTTTGGGTTAGAATCGAGTGCATTTAGGGTTAGAGTTAGTGTTGAGATTGACGATTTAGTATTAGGGTTAGAATCGAGCACATTAGGGATAGAGTTATGGTTAGAATGCAGTGCATTTAGGGTTAGGGATAGGGTTAGGATAACGGTTATGTTTAGGGTGAGGGTTAGAATCGAGTGCATTTAAGGATAGTGTTAGGGTTAGAGTTTGGTTAGGGTTAGATTTCTTAGAATCGACGGTTAGGGTTAGGGTTGTGGTTAGGGTTAGGCTTAGGGTTCGGGTTAGTGTTAGGGTTAGAATCAAGGGCATTTTTAGTGTTAAGGTTAGGGTTAGGGTTAGGGTTAGAGGGCATTCAGGGGTAGGGGTAGGAGTAGGGTTAGGATTAGGGTTAGGGTATTTGTTGGTAGAATTGAGGTTCAGGCTTAGGCTTAGGGTCAGGATTGCCTTTTGGGTTAGAATCGAGTGCATTTAGGCTGAAGGTTACTGTTGAGATTGACGAATTAGTGTTAGGGTTAGAATCAAGAACATTACAGTTAGAGTTATGGTTAGAATTCAGTGCATTTAGGGTTAAGCTTAGGCGTTTGGTTACGGTTATGTTTCGGGTGAGGGTTAGAATCGAGTGCATTCAAGGATAGTGTTAGGGTTAGACTTAGGTTTCGGGTTTGCTTTCGTAGAATCGAGGGTTAGGTTTCGGGTTTGGCTTAGGGTGAGGGTTAGGGTTAGAATCAAGCACAGTTTTAGTGTTAGCGTTAGGGTGAGGGTTAGGGTTAAAGTGCTTTTAGGGCTAGTGGTAGGGGTAGGGTTAGGATTAGGGTTAAGGTTTGTGTTGGTAGAATCGAGGTTTAGGTTTAGGCTTAGGGTCAGGATTGCATTTAGGTTCATAATCGAGTTTATTCAGGCTTTGGGTTAGTGTTCAAATTGACGATTTAGTGTTAGGGTTTGAATCGAGCACATTTAGGGTTAGAGTTATGGTTAGAATTTAGTGCATTTAGGGTTAGGGTTAGGGTTAGGGTTAGGTTTAGGGTCAGGGTTAGAATAGAGAGCATTTAAGGATAGTGCTAGGGTTAGAGTTAGGTTTAGCGTTCGCTTTCATAGAATCGAGGGTTAGGCTCAAGGTTAGGCTTAGGGTTAGGGTTAGGGTTAGAATCAGGCGCATTTTTACTATTCTGGTTTTCGTTAGGGTATGGCTTAGAGTGCATTTAGGGGTAGGGGTAGGAGTAGGGTTAGGATTAGGGTTAAGGTTTGTGTTGGTAGAATCGAAGTTTAGGGTTAGGCTTTGGGTCAGGAATGGCTTTTGGGTTAGAATCCAGTGCATTTAGGCTTGGGGATAGTGTTGAAATTGTCGATTTAGTTTTAAGGTTAGAATCGAGCACAGTTAGGGTTAGACTTATGCTTAGAATTCAGTGCATTTGGCTTTGGGATTAGGGTTAGGGGTAGGGTTCGTGTTAGGTTTAGGGTCAGGGTTAGAATCAAGAGCATTTAAGGATAGTGCTAGGGTTAGAGTCAGGTTTAGCGTTCGCTTTCATAGAATCGAGGGTTAGGCTCAAGATTAGGCTTAGGGTTAGGATTAGGGTTAGAATCAGGTGCATTTTTACTGTTCTGGTTTTCGTTAGGGTATGGCTTAGAGTGCATTTAGGGGTAGGGGTAGGAGTAGGGTTAGGATTAGGGTTAAGGTTTGTGTTGGTAGAATCGAAGTTTAAGGTTAGGCTTAGGGTCAGGAATGGCTATTGGGTTAGAATCCAGTGCATTTAGGCTTAGGGATAGTGTTGAAATTGTCGATTTAGTTTTAAGGTTAGAATCGAGTACAGTTAGGGTTAGACTTATGCTTAGAATTCAGTGCATTTGGCTTTGGGATTAGGGTTAGGGGTAGGGTTCGTGTTAGGTTTAGGGTCAGGGTTAGAATTAAGAGCATTTAAGGATAGTGCTAGGGTTAGAGTTAGGTTTAGCGTTCGCTTTCATAGAATCGAGGGTTAGGCTCAAGGTTAGGCTTAGGGTTAGGGTTAGGGTTAGAATCAGGCGCATTTTTAGTGTTCTGGTTTTCGTTAGGGTATGGCTTAGAGTGCATTTAGGGGTAGGGGTAGGAGTAGGGTTAGGATTAGGGTTAAGGTTTGTGTTGGTAGAATCGAAGTTTAGGGTTAGGCTTTGGGTCAGGAATGGCTTTTGGGTTAGAATCCAGTGCATTTAGGCTTGGGGATAGTGTTGAAATTGTCGATTTAGTTTTAGGGTTAGAATCGAGCACAGTTAGGGTTAGAGTTATGCTTAGAATTCAGTGCATTTGGCTTTAGGATTAGGGTTAGGGGTAGGGTTCGTGTTAGGTTTAGGGTCAGGGTTAGAATCAAGAGCATTTAAGGATAGTGCTAGGGTTAGAGTTAGGTTTAGCGTTCGCTTTCATAGAATAGAGGGTTAGGCTCAAGGTTAGGCTTAGGGTTAGGGTTAGGGTTAGAATCAGGCGCATTTTTACTGTTCTGGTTTTCGTTAGGGTATGGCTTAGAGTGCATTTAGGGGTAGGGATAAGAGTACGGTTAGGATTAGGGTTAAGGTTTGTGTTGGTAGAATCGAAGTTTAGGGTTAGGCTTAGGGTCAGGAATGGCTATTGGGTTAGAATCCAAGGCATTTAGGCTTAGGGATAGTGTTGAAATTGACGATTTAGTTTTAGCGTTAGAATCAAGCACATTTAGGGATAGAGTTACGGTTAGAATTCGTTAGGGTTACGGTTAGTGTTAGGATTAGTGGAATGGTTAGAGTGCATTTAGCGGTAGGGGTTGGGGCACGGTTAGAATTAAGGTTAGGGTTAGTGTTGGTAGAATCGAGGTTTAGGCTTAGGCTCAGGGTCAGGATTGCCTTTTTGGTTAGAATCGAGTGCATTTAGGTTTAAGGTTACTGTTGAGATTGACGAATTAGTGTTAGGGTTAGAATCAAGAATATTACAGTTAGAGTTATGGTTAGAATTCAGTGCATTTAGGGTTAGGCTTAGGCTTAGGGTTACGGTTATGTTTAGGGTGAGGGTTAGAATCGAGTGCATTTAAGGATAGTGTTAGGGTTAGAGTCCGGTTTAGGGTTAGCTTTCGTAGAATAGAGGGTTAGGCTTCGGGTTAAGGTTAGCGTTAGGGTTAGGGTTAGAATCAGGCGCAATTTTAGTGTTATGGTTGGGGTTAGGGTATGGCTTAGAGTGCATTTAGGGGTAGGGGTAGGAGTAGGGTTAGGATTAGTCTTAAGGTTTGTGTTGGTAGGATTGAGGTTTAAGGTTAGGCTAAGGGTCAGGATTGCCTTTGGGTTAGAATCGAGTGCATTTAGGGTTAGAGTTAGTGTTGAGATTGACGATTAAGTATTAGGGTTAGAATCGAGCATATTGGTGTTAGTGTTATGGTTAGAATCCAGTGCATTTAGGGTTGGGGATAGGGTTAGGATAACGGTTATGTTTAGGGTGAGGTTTAGAATCGAGTGCATTTAAGGATAGTGTTAGGGTTAGAGTTAGGTTTAGGTTTAGCTTTCGTAGAATCGAGGGTTAGAGTTCGGGTTAGGGTTACCTTTAGGGTTAGGGTTAGAATCAGGCGCAATTTTAGTGTTATGATTGGGGTTAGGGTATGGCTTCGAGTGCATTTAGGGGTAGGGGTAGGAGTAGGATTAGGATTAGTCTTACGGTTTGTGTTGGTAGAATCGAGGTTTAAGTTTAGGCTAAGGGCAGGATTGCTTTTTGGGTTAGAATCGAGGGCATTTAGGGTTAGAGTTAGTGTTGAGATTGACGATTTAGTATTAGGGTTAGAATCGAGCACATTAGGGATAGAGTTATGGTTAGAACGCAGTGAATTTAGGGTTAGGGATAGGGTTAGGATAACGGTTATGTTTAGGGTGAGGGTTAGAATCGAGTGCATTTAAGGATAGTGTTAGGGTTAGAGTTTGGTTAGGGTTAGATTTCTTAGAATCGACGGTTAGGGTTAGGGTTGAGGTTAGGGTTAGGCTTAGGGTTCGGGTTAGGGTTAGGGTTAGAATCAAGGGCATTTTTAGTGTTAAGGTTAGGGTTAGGGTTAGGGTTAGAGGGCATTCAGGGGTAGGGGTAGGAGTAGGGTTAGGATTAGGGTTAGGGTTTTTGTTGCTAGAATTGAGGTTCAGGCTTAGGCTTAGGGTCAGGATTGCCTTTTGGGTTAGAATCGAGTGCATATAGGCTGAAGGTTACTGTTGGGATTGACGAATTAGTGTTAGGGTTAGAATCAAGAACATTACAGTTAGAGTTCTGGTTAGAATTCAGTGCATTTAGGGTTAGGCTTAGGCTTATGGTTACGGTTATGTTTAGGGTGAGGGTTAGAATCGAGTGTATTTAAGGATAGTGTTAGGGTTAGACTTAGGTTTAGGGTTAGCTTTCGTAGAATCGAGGGTTAGGCTTCGGGTTTGGCTTAGGGTGAGGGTTAGGGTTAGAATCAAGCACAGTTTTAGTGTTAGCGTTAGGGTGAGGGTTTGGGTTAAAGTGCCTTTAGGGCTAGTGGTAGGGGTAGGGTTAGGATTAGGGTTAAGGATTGTGTTGGTAGAATCGAGGTTTAGGTTTAGGCTTAGGGTCAGTATTGCATTTTGGATCAGAATCGAGTTCATTCAGGCTTTGGGTTAGTGTTCAAATTGACGATTTAGTGTGAGGGTTTGAATCGAGCACATTTAGGGTTAGAGTTATGGTTAGAATTTAGTGC